>NC_081542.1:18669538-18681956 GCF_901000735.1 Corylus avellana
CTTAACATCAACTTTGAGAATTTTTTTTTTTTTTTTTTTTTTGTGAGTAATCAACTTTGAGAAAGTTGATCAATAGACTTTTGCCAAAAGCAATGCCATTTCTTTTTTCATTAAAGCCCACGTTCATTTGCGTCCTGGGCACATTTATAATTTTATTTAAATTTAGGAGCATAAAAGTTATTTTATTCATTTGTCATTTGATTTAAACCCAAACTTAATAACACAGATAATATTGCAAAAGATTGAAACTTGAATATACTAAATTAAGAATTTTTAAATTTTAAAAAGTAATTATAAATACAATGAAAATTAAGAAGTTAGATGAAGTTTTTCCTAATTTATTTTTTGAGAGCTCTACCATTCCTGTGTGCCATTTTCATTGACCAAAGTTGTGCTTGGTATGCATCCTTAGTTGTTGTTTTCATTTTCCTGTTGAGTTTCCTTTTTCCTTTTCTTAATTGTTTTTGGTTCATTCGTGTTGTTTATGTATTTGCTCAGAAAAAGGGGAGGGGGACAGAAACAGACAAGATATTACTTTTTTTAAACACACTCCAAATGAGAAATAAGAAGAATCCAACAAATTAAATACCCAATTTTATCACCTTTAAGGTTAGCCACGAATAATTAAAGAGAGTACAACACTCAGAGTCAGAACCATAAAGAGAGTACATGCAATGTACACTCAGTAGTTCATAGTGAAATAGGGGAAGAATTAACAATCAAATTACATTCAAATATTAACAAATTATGTGATTCTCACCTGCATTTTAATAAATCCATACATAATTTATTTATCTTATTAAAAATGCATGTAAAAATCATACTATTTTTTTAATATATATATATATATATACATATATATATATATTAGTAAACAAAATCGAAAGAAATTCTGAAACTCAATTACTAATTAGGATGCATTTATAAATGTGGAAATTTTTTCGACATAGTTTTCTCATTTTTATGTTTTTAGGAGACTTTTCTTTGTAATTGCTCACCAGCTGGCATTGTGAGCGTCTAAAAAGATTTATCCCGGCTATCCATGGGGAATTAAGATTCTCTTCAGTTCAAATAAACCGGAGAATATCCCGTTAGTTATAGTGGAGGGTTAGTTATAGTGGAGGGATATTTTTGTCCAGACAAAAATACTCCTTAGGTATAACTAACGGGATATTATGGAGAGGATCATGTTCCACCCATTGGACATCGCATTAATCTAGATAAACATCAACTTTGAGAAAGTTGTTTCTCTTTTTTTCTTTTTGTGAGTAATCAACTTTGTAAAAAGTTCATTTGCGCCCTGGGGCACACATATGGAATTTTATAAAAAAATTTAGGAATATAAAAGTTATTTCACTCATTTGTTGTTTGATCTAACCCTAAATTTAATGAAATTGCTAAATTAAGAATGTTTATACATCAAAGAGTAATTACAAATATGATGAAAATTAAGGATTTAGGTGCTTTTATTAAATTGCCTCACTAAAATAATTAAAAAATAATTGGTAAAACTGCAAGTAGTGCTCTTACGGTTTACACTCCACAAATTCAAATTTGCAGATTACTTACACCCTGTGTCTTTACCCATTCTTGCCCCTGGCACACCCAAATTGTGCCTATTTTTCCTTGGTTTGCAAGCCTGAGTATTGGCTAGTGTCATGGTTGCTTGTGTGAGATGAGAGAGGCAATTATTATATATAGGGGAATGTTACACTTATTTTCACTTTTTTATATTATTTTTTTCACTCATTAGAAAGACGCTTTCAATAATTTCTTCAAAAATTAAGAATTAATAAAAAACTTTGTATGAACTGGAGTTGTTAGCGGATGGAGTAATGCTAAACCTCTTGTCTCTTTTATGTTATTCTAAAAATAATATAACTTTTAAAATTATCATTAAATTTATAATTGTTAGTTCTTCTGTTGGCTTAATTCAGTTCCAAAATGCAGATGTTACTGTTCACGGCTCAAACACTGATATAGAATGCTCAGAATCCAATCTCCACCGTTCATAATGTAGATTCATGTGTTATGAACGTCCCTGCAAAATTTCAGCTCAATCGGACCACAAACGCCCATCGATCGGAGCTGTTGATGAAGACTGGACAGGTCGGGTCCGGACCGCAATTCCCCGGGTCCGGACCTCATTTCCAGAAACTAAAATCTTGCTCCGCGAAGCCATGTCCGGACTGCCCATTAACATGTCCGGACACCCTATAAGTTTTAGGCCCAAAAACGTGATTTTAAGTGGATTAGGTCTAGGGTTTTGTCGGGGGTATATATACATCATTATAGAAGAAAGAGGTACGAATCTTTACCCCCAGAGAGTTCGTCGGAGGCTGTGCTAAGAGAGATCATATGTGGTGAGCGTTAAAGTGAATCTCTTAGAGTTTTAATTATTCCTTTGATAAATCTACGATTGAGAAGTCTATCGGAAGGGTCCGGTAAAGGAGAATCACGTTGAAGAAGATTGTGAGCGCGGAGACGAGTTGTAGGCTTGTCGATCTTATAGAGTCAAGGTCTTGCAAAGGGTTGTAGGTGTTCCTAGTGTCTGTAATCTCTGGATAATCTTTTGATAGTAATTTCCTGGGTTTGGCTGCCCCGGAGAGGTTTTACTTTTAGAACGTTTTCTAAAAGGTTTCCTCTTCGTAACCAAAATATCTGTATCTGCCTTTTTATTGCTTTATATATTTTGGGTGATTGAATTGTTTATTGCTTCATAATATTAATTCCGCATAAATTGTGATAAACAAGTTTTTGGAGTCGGCATAGCGTTTTTCAATTGGTATCAGAGCGGGTTCACTCTGTTTGGATTAAATTCTTGAGTGAGATCTGTTGACTCCTGTTTGCTATGAATACTTCTCAAGGGGAATATGATCTTATAAACTCCTTCAACAATTTGTTGGAAAAATTCACTCTTTTGAGACATCAATACACAAATTGTTTGGGGGAGTTTCAAGATCTTAAACATGTGAATGAATCTATTGTTACTAAATTGTCTGAATCATATGCTTTAATTGATTCTTTAAAATCTGAAAATTCTGTTTTAAGTTCTAATGTTGATTTGTTAGAGAATAAATTAAAAGAGTCAGAAGCTCAATTGGAAAAATTCTCTAGCAATTCCCTTGAGAATATGTTACATACTCAGAATTCTGATTGTGATAAATTTGAGTTAAGTTTTGATTGTCATGTTGCTTTGTCTTCTAACAATGATTCTACTTCCGAGATAATATTTGTTAAATCAGAAAAAGTAGAAGACTTTGTGGTGAAAAGAAAAACAGAAGCTGCCTCGAGCTCACAAGGTAAGAAAGTTAAGAAAATTCATATTGAACCTTATGTATCTTACCCCAAATATAGAGTCGTCCATCCTCCTAAGAATCTACCTCCTAAAAGGTTTGTGCCCACTTATCATCATTGTGGAAAGGTTGGTCATATTCGACCAAAGTGTTTTGATTTGAAATCCCATAAGCATAAAAGTGAAAATTCCTATTCTAGGAAAGAAAGTGAGGGTTTGGTCATAATGATGAGAGAAGTGCTATGTAGGCTAGATAAGTTTGAGCAAAGTCATAAGTCTAGACCTAAGATTTCCCAAGTGTGGGTTAGGAAGGATGATACCATTCACCCATTGAGGGGGAGTGGTAGTGATCTCACCTAAAGTTAGGTGAGTGAATAACGTGCCTAGGATTGATTGTTTTGCTTATTTTGTAATATCCTAGAGCATGTTGTTTTTTTTTTTGCATTGCATTTTTTTTTGTTTTTGCTTTATTGTTTATGCACTGCATTGTTTTTGTTGTTACACTTTCTGTATGAAGAGTATATACATGATTGTTTTGAGATTCATGTTTTGAGGCATATTCATAAAGGATTTTTCAAGAAATTCATATATCATGATTTTTGAAAAGCTTATAGATGAGATGTTGTGTGCGGACCACCAAGATTTTTGTCTACTTGCTAATCAAATGTTCAGGAATGTGTAATGTCTTGTGAAGACCTAGAAGTAGTTATTAAACCAAATCATTATTTTATAGTGGGATCTATAAGATGTGATGAAAGTTTAATGCTAAAGGACATTCATGTCTTGCCTGTTGTAATCTCAATTCAAGCATGTTGTTTTGTTTTGCATTGCATTTTTCTTTGTTTTGCATTTGTTTTCTTTTGTGTGCATTTCTTTTGTGAAAAATTTCAAAAAGATAAAAATATGTTACTTTGATTGTTTCCTTTTCTTTCTTTTGTCTTATGCACCTAGATAGTCCATTAATTTCTCATGTTGCTTTTTATGGATTTAATTCCTTACGTCTTGGAATGTTCTTAATATGCATGAGATGAAAATTTGTGTCAATGGACTTGTTTTTGTGGTTACCTAAAGCCTGAGCTTATGTGATACATTTTGCCTATGCTTTATCTTTTGTGCACATTTAAGCTTAAATTGAGGTTTTGTTTCACTTTATTTGTGAGGTCTGTTAGGTAACCATATGAGGTTTTAGACTAGTCATATTTTTCAAATTGACCATATGCTAGTTGAACCTAGGGCTTAAAAATTCCTGCTTTCTCTTTTGTGATAAGCACCACAAGTTTAAGGACACTTTCTCAAAGAGAAAAATAAACAAAATAGTGAAACAAATAAAATCAAAAGATCATATTCCAAAAGGAATTTATTTCACTGTGTCAAACTTGTGCAAAATATTTTACAAAGAGAAATGTATAGGATGAGAGTGGCTAGGCCCTAGTATGATAAGGTTTGACTTTTGATTTGATATGCTTGTCAAAACCTCATGGTGGTGAAACTTTCTCCTCATTTTAGAAATTGAAAAATTTTCTCTTTGGATGGCTTACCCACACACCACACAAGTATAGGTTGAATGGAACATTTTCTTGGCTTGGGTTAAGCAATATGAGTTTCTAGCCATTTCTAGTCTCATGTATATTTTGCATATTTGGAGCATGTTTGGATATTCATTGTGCAATACATGAGTCATTGATGTGTTATCATGTGTGTTCATTTAACTTTTAAGGGGGAGAAACATGCTATGCATTTCCAGTTTCCTGTTGTTAATTGAGTCATACATTGAGGGGGAGTTTTGCTGATGTTTCTTTATGATCACGCATTCTACGTCATTTTTTTATCATGAGTTTTATTTATGTCTTCTTGTTCCATATATGCCTTGATGTATTTTGTGAAGTGTTTCAGGAAACATGAAGACCTTTTGTCATTCTGTGACAAAAAGGGGGAGTAAATATGGGGAGATGATGGGATTGGCTCGGCATTTTGGTTTTGTCACTGAATTGCCAAAGGGGGAGTTTGTTAGTTCTTGTGTTGGCTTAATTCAGTTCCAAAATGCAGAGGTTACTGTTCACGGACTCAAACACTGATATAGAATGCTCAGAATCCAATCTCGACCGTTCATAATGTAGATTCATGTGTTATGAACGTCCCTGCAAAATTTAAGCTCAATCGGACCACAAACGCCCATCGATCGGAGCTGTTGATCAAGACTGGACAGGCCGGGTCCGGACCGCAATTCCCCGGGTCCGGACCTCATTTCCAGAAACTAAAATCTTGCTCCGCGAAGCCGTGTCCGGACCGCCCATTAACATGTCCGGACACCCCGTAAGTTTTAGGCCCAAAAACATGATTTTAAGTGGGTTAGGTCTAGGGTTTTGTCGGGGGTATATATACATCATTATAGAAGAGAGAAGCACGAATTTTTCACCCCTAGAGAGTTCGTCGGAGGCTGTGCTAAAAGAGATCATATGTGGTGAGCGTTAAATTGAATCTCTTAGAGTTTTAGTTATTATTTTGATAAATCTACGGTTGAGAAGTCTATCGGAGTTCCGGTAAAAGGAAATCATATAGAAGAATTGTGCCAGATGTTCTGGAAAGGGCTACTGCGGTAGAAGTCAAGTGGGTCGCTTGTCATGTACAAGGAAGAGTCAAAGGTTTTGTAATTCTTCTTGTATTCCTTATTCTTGTTATAGTTGATTGATTTCCTGGGTTTGGCTGCCCCGGAGAGGTTTTACATTTAGAGAGTTCTCTAAATGGTTTCCTCTTCGTAACCAAATATCTGTGTTCTTGATTTTCATTACATATCTGTATTTGGTTGATTATTTACTGTTAGGTTAGATCTTATTCCGCATAATATTTGTGAATCACCTAGACATTTGAATAGGTGTCGTTTGGAGTCGTTTTTATAATTTTCACATTCAAAAGAAAAGTGTAGTGTAGTAAGGTGGAGGATGAGGTTATGAATTCTTGGAGCTTGAACAACAGCACAATTACAGTAAAAAGAAAAAAGAAAACCAACATTTCCTCATACCGTGCAGGCAATGAACGCCAAGAGAAAGAACGCTTGGTCACTCATTAAATCAACTTGGCCGCCGGGAAAACATTGGCCGGAAAACTGGGGCTACCCACTTCCACATTCCATCGACTTTGTCAATTCTCATCTTCAACAAAGTCTTCGCTCGGAGTCGGAACCTCCTCCACCCCACAATCCTTCAGTTCGGCATTGAAATGTCTTGCGGTATGGGAACCGCAACGCGCAACCAATCTGGATGGCTTGGACTAGGATTTCAAGGAAAGTATGGCGGGCAAAGTAATGGGTTTTATGCAAAATACATTGGGATTTTTTGGCTTAGAGGATGTATGCGCACACAACGGAGTATATGGGTGCAAGGATTTTTTGGTGTTCTTCTATTTATGTTGTTTTTTTGAAGCTCTTGTCGTCGGTTGCTGCCTTTTTTTTTTTTTGACATGTCCGCACAAGAGGTGGAGGAGGATTCGAACTAGTAACCTCCACTTCATTAGACGTGGTCCCAGCTGATTGATCTACCTCTTGGAGAATTTAATTTATTTTTTATTTTTTTATTTGAAAGCAAAGACTTTTGTAATTGATGTGTTTTTCTCGTCTACATATCTCTAGATTCTTGGCAATGCTCCCCTGCAACAACTCAACAACTACTTAGACCTCTAATGAAGCATTTTTGCCTTCATATAGTACATGTTAACCCAGTTTCCGATCGAAGAGGGATTTGGGCTAACAACACACGAGACAGCTAAATAACAAAGTCAAATGACAAAGATTAGTACAAAGCAAAAGTTCTCCCTCAGCAGATGGGATGTACCGATTGAATACCCTGTACGACATGATCATTACTGTTGTTTGAATTAGAGATTTGGTGGGAAGAGCATGGCGCACCTCAAGGCCTTCTCGTACAATTTATTGTGTTCAAGGGGTGGCTCGTAATATTATGGACTAGGCTGGGCTAGGCGACCCCCAATGCTCAGCATGAATGAACATGAAGAGGTTTAGCGTAGCAGACCCTGAGGGTAGTATGGTTCGCATGGCGAACCACGGGCTTTGACAGTTGTCCCTTCTACGAGCCTTGAAGTGATCCCATCTTTTATTTAAAGAGCCGAACCCTCCATGGTGACATGTGAAAATTGGCAAAACCTGGTTACCCATTTTCTCTCCAACAGTACCGTTTCGTGCAGCCTTTAGAGAAGCCTGGATTCTTTTTTTTTTTTCTATTGCCTACCGTTTGATTCCATTACCATATATGCATTGTCTTTTTTGTTTGTGTCTTGTTGTTTGGGAGCCCACCCGGTTTCATTTATGTTGTCCCTGACTTTCTGTAACCATTGTCCAATTATTGAAAAAAAAAAAAAAAAAAAAAAAAAGTGCAAAGAACTAGTGCTTTTAAGAGCAAATTTCTTTAATGACAAGAAAATGAACTATTAATGCCGGTTTTTATTTATTTATTTATTTTTGTCGTTTCTAAAAAATGACCTTATTTTTATATTTTTTTTTTTTTTTTTTTTTTTTTTTTTTAAATGTTCACACAAGAGAATGAAAAGAAAAGAGATTCGTTCTAGTGACATTCTCTTCATGAGACTTGATCTCTAACCGATTAAATTACTCCTTAGAGACTTATAGATAACTTTGTTTATTGGTAAACAACATCAAAATTTACGTCGATTACAGAAAAATGTTATTAAATTCGGACACAATCCTCTACATTTCAAAGGAAATTGAGAGGAACCTTTCCCTTATTTCACAAGAATAGAATTGTCATTTTTTTTTTAAAAAAATAATAATTCCACCCCTGCAAGATAAAAGATGGGCTCCTCTCCATTTCCTTTGAAATGGATACAACAATCCTTCTCCATTAAACTCGTTCTTTAAAAAAAATAATGACATAAATTTATTGAGTTTAGTGTTAAATTATTAGTTATTCCAAAACCTTAAGTTCAAAAAAATAGGTAAATTTAATCACTTAATCATTAATTTAATACTCAACTTCACGTGTGAGCGCAAAGTCTTTTTTTAATAGATGAGGCCTAACACGTGGAATGTTTAATTTAAATGGGTAGTGAATTGATTGAGTCAAGATTCGATCCAGGACCTTTCGATTTTGATACTATTTTAAATTATCAATTATTCCAAAAGCTTAAACTTATAGGAAGAGGTAAATTTAATCACTTAATTATTAATTTAATAAAAGTCATTGGCATTAAAGGTTAATAAAATATTATAAAAAAATGTCGTTTTTTAATGAAACGATGTTAAATAACTTCCCTTGTCATTTGTTTGTGAAGGACAACAAAATCTATCAAAAACAAGTCGTTTACACAATGTAAGTGAGGTTAACTAAAAACCAAGACATTACTAGAAGTGACGTGAAGTATACTTGTTTGAAAAATTGTACAAGGCATTTATTTCTTTATTGCGCGCCACCACCTTCCACCCTCTTCCCCGCCACCTCACTCTTACTGCTCTCACTCTCTCTCTCTCACTGCTCGGTCATATAATGGAGCCACCACGCTTAGACCTGTAAGCCTGGCTGCAACCTAGCTATTCATTCTCTCTATGACCCATGAAAAAATGCTCAATCCCCAGAAGAAAAGACTTGACCCTTAAAAAAATGGTTGTCTTTTTAGGTGTGCATTAATTTTCTCTAAAATTTTCTTGGTTGCTCACGTTGCCCACCTTCAAATCTGCAAGCTGGAAGCTTTCGGATTTTGCCATATTTGGCTTAGGCTTCATCAATTTGTCATTGTGCCATACTCTGAATTCATAGAATTGGATTTACGCATCATTCTTTCGATTATCTCGTAACAATACTTTTGTAAATTCACCATTAGATTTGTAATTCACCCATCCACTTTATGGAGAAAGATGAAAGATAGAATGAACAATAATTTTTATCATTTCTCTAACAGGTAATAACAATACCAATTATTGAACTTTCTAATATTACAAGGGAATCAAGCAATGTTTAAGGTTATCCATCTTGTACCACCTGACTAGGATGTTGTGTATTGATGGTCTTTAGGTTTCCGAAGAGGACTTAATTTGTATTGATTAGAGAAATCATAGACTTCATTTATTTTTTCAATAATTTTTTAACTATCTTTATAGTAAATAGATGAATGTACTATTGAATTTGTAGGATTAAATCAAAAAATAAATATATATTGACGCAAACCATTTATCAATTGATTATAACTTGCGAAAATCACGGGTCCTCATGGAACGTCTTCACCGGCAATTCCAATTTGCATGCAGAAGACTCGATGTGTGGATTCTTTGCAGCAAGAAAAACTTCCATACCCAATCATAGACCCATATTTCTCACGGTCTTTCGTCTTCGCGCACCAACTGAATTTTCCACCAAGGCTTGAAGGAGACGGCGTCTACGATGATGATTTCACTTAAGACGCTTCCTGTTATTTTTGTCACTCTCTAGTGACTTTCGATAACCCATAAATTGTGTTTTGAAAATTTGTGGTATTATTGCATGTCATTCAATGCTGAATATAATGTTATGTTTGAAATGTGATTCTTCTTCCAATGACATTTCTTTCATTGTTTGTTCTCATTATTCAACTTTTTAATGATGCCATCATTAACATAATAAAATGACTTAATTTGTGTTGATTAGAGAAATCATAGACTTCATTTATTTTTTCAATAATTTTGTAACTATCTTTATAGTAAATAGATGAACGTACTATTGAATTTGTAGGATTAAATGAAAAAAAATATCGACGTTAACCATTTATCCATTGATTATAACTTGCGAAAATCACGGGTCGTCATGGAATGTCTTCACTGGCAATTCCAATTTGCATGCAGAAGACTCGATGTGTGGATTCTTTGCAGCAAGAAAAACTTCCATACCCAATCATAGACCCATATTTCTCACGGTCTTTCGTCTTCGCGCACCAACTGAATTTTCCACCAAGGCTTGAAGGAGACGGCGTCTACGATGATGATTTCACTTAAGACGCTTCCTGTTATTTTTGTCACTCTCTAGTGACTTTCGATAACCCATAAATTGTGTTTTGAAAATTTGTGGTATTATTGCATGTCATTCAATGCTGAATATAATGTTATGTTTGAAATGTGATTCTTCTTCCAATGACATTTCTTTCATTGTTTGTTCTCATTATTCAACTTTTTAATGATGCCATCATTAACATAATAAAATGACTTAATTTGTGTTGATTAGAGAAATCATAGACTTCATTTATTTTTTCAATAATTTTGTAACTATCTTTATAGTAAATAGATGAACGTACTATTGAATTTGTAGGATTAAATGAAAAAAGAAATAAAAAAAATATATATATATTGACGTGAACCATTTATCCATTGATTATAACTTGTGAAAATCACGGGTCCTCATGGAACGTCTTCACTGGCAATTCCAATTTGCACGCAGAAGACTCGATGTGTGGATTCTTTGCAGCAAGAAAAACTTCCATACTCAATCATAGACCCATATTTCTCATGGTCTTTCGTCTTCGCGCACCAACTGAATTTTCCATCAAGGCTTGAAGGAGACGGCGTCTACAACGATGACTTCACTTAAGACGCTTCATGTTATTTCTCTCTCTCTCTAGTGACTTTCGATAACCCATAAATTGTGTTTTGAAAATTTGTGGCATTATTGCATCTCATTCAATGCTGACTATAATGTTATGTTTGAAATGTAATTCTTCTTCCAATCACATTTCTTTCATTGTTTGTTCTCATTATTCAACTTTTTAATGATGCCATCATTAACATAATTAAATGCATTTGTTTTGAGATATAGAAACTAATAATTAAATTAAAGAGATAAAGGAAATAGAGTAAACGTAGAGATTTTAGGTGGTAGGCTTATGATCTATATCCAAACGTTAAAAGGCTTATAACCTACATTTTCCTTAATTGATATATGATTCGAGTACAAAACTCTATTTATAAATCTTTGAGGTAATTTTAAATACAAAACAAATCCCTTGATCAAAGTTATTTCTATCCTTAAGTACATGAGTGACCCAAAATAAACATTATAGGACATGTTTGGCAAACATAAATGTTTTTATTTTCCATGGTCTATGTTTGTATGGATTTAGTCTTAGTCAATGAAGAGAGTATTAGGCGCTTTGAAAGTCCTCACTTGTTTAATTTGTCATGTCAAACCATTAATAGACTTTGATAAGCATTGAGTATTTGCATTTAGGTAAACTTGGGCAGACCAATTAATAAAGCAAATGTACATCTTCTTCATTTCACATTGCCAGGTCTATTTTCTTGGATTTCTTGGATTTTTTTTCGAGGAATAGATATTCCTTATGGAATAGAATAGATTTTTCAAAAAAATCCCTTATTATTTTTTATTTTATTTTAAACTTAAAAACAAAAAAAAAAAAAAACAAAAATATGGAAATTAGAGGTCGGCCACCCCCACAAAAGAGGCGGGGGTGGTGCGACCACCCTCGTGGCATCTCGGGGTGGCTATGGCCACCCCTAATGCTCATCGAGGGGTGGCTGTAGCCGCCCTAGATCTGCTCCAGGGGTCGTTGCGACACCCTTGGAGCTCCTCTAGGGTGGTCGCGGCCATCCAAAGGCCCTCTGGGGTGGCCACTTGGTTTTTTTAAGGTTTTTTTAATTTTTAATTTTCTAATATGAATTGAAAAAATAAAATAAAGGGTTAAATACTCCAAAAGCCTCTGTGGTTTCACAACTTTATTTTTTTTTCCCCTGGGGTTTCATTTTTATCACAGGAGGTCCCTGTGGTTTTGATAAGTGACCAAATTAGTCCATCCGTTAGTTGACCGTTAGTTGACCGTTAAACTGACACGTGGACCAATCAGACGTCGACACGTGGCACATATATTAATTTTTTTTATTTTTTTTTTAATTAAAAAAAAATATTAAAAAAAAAAAGAAAGGAAAATCGGAAGAAACTGGGGGTGGCCGAGCCACCCCCTTGGCAATTTGGGGGTGGCTTTAATAGTAACATTTGAGAATCCAAACGATGATTTATTTTTTTTAATATTCCAGACCAATTTTTCACATAATTAAATAACCAATTTAGTCATTTTAATATATATATATATATATATATATATATATATATATATATA
>NC_081542.1:18682056-18695204 GCF_901000735.1 Corylus avellana
GCTCTTTAAATAAAAGATGGGATCACTTCAAGGCTCGTAGAAGGGACAACTGTCAAAGCCCGTGGTTCGCCATGCGAACCATACTACCCTCAGGGTCTGCTACGCTAAACCTCTTCATGTTCATTCATGCTGAGCATTGGGGGTCGCCTAGCCCAGCCTAGTCCATAATATTACGAGCCACCCCTTGAACACAATAAATTGTACGAGAAGGCCTTGAGGTGCGCCATGCTCTTCCCACCAAATCTCTAATTCAAACAACAGTAATGATCATGTCGTACAGGGTATTCAATCGGTACATCCCATCTGCTGAGGGAGAACTTTTGCTTTGTACTAATCTTTGTCATTTGACTTTGTTATTTAGCTGTCTCGTGTGTTGTTAGCCCAAATCCCTCTTCGATCGGAAACTGGGTTAACATGTACTATATGAAGGCAAAAATGCTTCATTAGAGGTCTAAGTAGTTGTTGAGTTGTTGCAGGGGAGCATTGCCAAGAATCTAGAGATATGTAGACGAGAAAAACACATCAATTACAAAAGTCTTTGCTTTCAAATAAAAAAATAAAAAATAAATTAAATTCTCCAAGAGGTAGATCAATCAGCTGGGACCACGTCTAATGAAGTGGAGGTTACTAGTTCGAATCCTCCTCCACCTCTTGTGCGGACATGTCAAAAAAAAAAAAAGGCAGCAACCGACGACAAGAGCTTCAAAAAAACAACATAAATAGAAGAACACCAAAAAATCCTTGCACCCATATACTCCGTTGTGTGCGCATACATCCTCTAAGCCAAAAAATCCCAATGTATTTTGCATAAAACCCATTACTTTGCCCGCCATACTTTCCTTGAAATCCTAGTCCAAGCCATCCAGATTGGTTGCGCGTTGCGGTTCCCATACCGCAAGACATTTCAATGCCGAACTGAAGGATTGTGGGGTGGAGGAGGTTCCGACTCCGAGCGAAGACTTTGTTGAAGATGAGAATTGACAAAGTCGATGGAATGTGGAAGTGGGTAGCCCCAGTTTTCCGGCCAATGTTTTCCCGGCGGCCAAGTTGATTTAATGAGTGACCAAGCGTTCTTTCTCTTGGCGTTCATTGCCTGCACGGTATGAGGAAATGTTGGTTTTCTTTTTTCTTTTTACTGTAATTGTGCTGTTGTTCAAGCTCCAAGAATTCATAACCTCATCCTCCACCTTACTACACTACACTTTTCTTTTGAATGTGAAAATTATAAAAACGACTCCAAACGACACCTATTCAAATGTCTAGGTGATTCACAAATATTATGCGGAATAAGATCTAACCTAACAGTAAATAATCAACCAAATACAGATATGTAATGAAAATCAAGAACACAGATATTTGGTTACGAAGAGGAAACCATTTAGAGAACTCTCTAAATGTAAAACCTCTCCGGGGCAGCCAAACCCAAGAAATCAATCCACTATACGAAGAATAAGGAATACAAGAAGAATTACAAAACCTTTGCAATTTACTCTTCCTTGCACACGACAAGTGACCCACTTGACTTCTACCGCAGTAGCCCTTTCCAAAACATCTGGCACAATTCTTCTATAAGATTTCCTTTCACCGGAACTCCGATTGGCTTAACGTATTTAATCTTTACTCACTAGAACAATATCTCTCTCTAAGCTCTCTGTATTTGCTCTCAAAATACGTACATATAATCGGCAAATCAGATCGTTTAAATAGAAATAAACGGCAATTTAGCGGCCGTGTTCGGACAGGGGTAAGTGGGTGTCCGGACACGGCTAGGGTTACATATGCGTAAACCCGTGGTGTCTGGACATCCAAGTCTTGTGTCCGGACAGGCCATATAAAATGGACTTGCTGGAAATTGGGTCCGGACCAAGCTTCCAACGGTCCGGACCTGACTCTCAATTGCAGCTTTCTGGAACTTGGGTCCGAACCCAACTTCTGGCGGTCCGGACAGGCATTTTGGAAATGCTATCCAGTCTTGATCAACAGCTCTGATCGATGGGCGTTTGTGGTCCGATTGAGCTGAAAATTTGCAGGGACGTTCATGACACATGAATCTACATTATGAACAGTGGAGATTGGATTCTGAGCATTCTATATCAGTGTTTGAGCTTATGAACAATAGCTTCTGCATTTTTGAACTGAATTAAGCCAACACAAAAACTAACAAACTCCCCCTTTGGCAATTCAGTGACAAAACCAAAATGCCAAGCCAATCCCATCATCTCCCCATATTTGCTCCCCTTTTTTGTCACAGAATGACAAAAGGTCTTCATATTTCTTGAAACACTTCACAAAATACATCAAGGCATATGTGGAACATGAATACAGAAATAAAACTCATGATAAAAAAAATGACGTAGAATGCAAGATCATGAACACACATCACCAAAAACTCCCCCTCAACATATGACTCAATAATCAACAAGAAGCTAAAAAAGCAAAACATGTTTCTCCCCCTCAAAAGTCAAATGAACACACATGATACACACATCAATGACTCATGTATTGCACAATGAATATCCCAAACATGCTCCAAATATGCAAAATATACATGAGACTAGAAATTGCAAGAAACTCATATTGCTTAACCCAAGCAAAGAAAAATGTTCCATTCAACCCATGCTTGTGTGGTGTGTGTGTAAGCCATCCAAAGAGAAAAATTTTCAACTTACAAAATGAGGAGAAAGTTTCACCACCATGAGGTTTTGACAAGTATATCAAATCAAAAGTCAAACCTTATCATACTAGGGCCTAGCCACTCTCATCCTATACATTTCTCTTTGTAAAATATTTTGCACAAGTTTGACATAGTGAAATAAATTCCTTTTGGAATATGATCTTTTGATTTTATTTGTTTCACTATTTTGTTTATTTTTCTCTTTGAGAAAGTGTCATTAAACTTTTGGTGCTTATCACAAAAGAGAAAGCAGGAATTTTTAAGCCCTAGGTTCAACTAGCATATGGTCAATTTGAAAAATATGACTAGTCAAAAACCTCATATGGTTACCTAACAGACCTCACAAATAAAGTGAAACAAAACCTTAATTTAAGCTTAAATGTGCACAAAAGATAAAGCATAGGCAAAATGTACCACATAAGTTCAGGCTTTAGGTAACCACAAAAACAAGTCCATTGACACAAATTTTCATCTCATGCATATTAAGAACATTCCAAGACGTAAGGAATTAAATCCATAAAAAGCAACATGAGAAATTAATGGACTATCTAGGTGTATAAGACAAAAGAAAGAAAAGGAAACAATCAAAGTAACATATTTTTGTCTTTTTGAAATTTTTCACAAAAGAAATGCACACGAAAAAAAAACAAATGTAAAACAAAGAAAAATGCAATGCAAAACAAAACAACATGCTTGAATTGAGATTACAACAAGCAATACATGAATGTCCTTTAGCATTAAACTTTCATCACATCTTATAGGTCCCACTACAAAATAATGATTTGGTTTAATAACTACTTCTAGGTCTTCACAAGACATTACACATTCCTGAACATTTGATTAGTAAGTAGACAAAAATTTTGGTGGTCCGCACACAACATCTCATCTATAAGCTTTTCAAAGATCATGATATATGAATTTCTTGAAAAATCCTTTATGAATATGACTCAAAACATGAATCTCAAAACAATCATGTATATACTCTTCATACAGAAAGTGTAACAACAAAAACAATGCAGTGCATAAACAATAAAGCAAAAACAAAAAAAATGCAATGCAAAAAAAAAACAACATGCTCTAGGATATTACAAAATAAGCAAAACAATCAATCCTAGGCATGTTATTCACTCACCTAACTTTAGGTGAGATCACTACCACTCCCCCTCAATGGGTGAATGGTATCATCCTTCCTAACCCACACTTGAGAAATCTTAGGTCTAGACTTATGACTTTGCTCAAACTTATCTAGCCTAGATAGCACTTCTCTCATCATTATGACCAAACCCTCACTTTCTTTCCTAGAATAGGAATTTTCACTTTTATGCTTATGGGATTTCAAATCAAAACACTTTGGTCGAATATGACCAACCTTTCCACAATGATGACAAGTGGGCACAAACCTTTTAGAAGGTAATTTTCTATGAGGATGCATGACTCTAAGCTTAGGGTAAGATGCATGATGTTTAACATACATTTTCTTACCTTTCTTACCATGGAGAGTCGAAGCAGCTGCCGTTTTTCTTTTCACCACAGAGTCTTCTACTTTTTCTGATTTAACAAATATTAACTCGGAAGTAGAATCATTGTTAGAAGACAAAGCAACATGACAATCAAAACTTAACTCAGATTTATCACAATCAGAATTCTGAGTATGTAACATATTCTCAAGGGAATTGCTAGAGAATTTTTCCAATTGAGTTTCTGACTCTTTTAATTTATTCTCTAACAAATCAACCTTAGAAACTAACACAGAATTTTCAGATTTTAAAGAATCAATTAAAGCATGTGATTCAGACAATTTAGTAACAATAGATTCATTCACATGCTTAAGATCTTGAAACTCTCCCAAACAATTTGTGTATTGATGTCTCAAAAGAGTGAATTTTTCCAACAAATTGTTGAAGGAGTTTATAAGATCATATTCCCCTTGAGAAGTATTCATAGCAAACAGGAGTCAACAGATCTCACTCAAGAATTTAATCCAAACAGAGTGAACCCGCTCTGATACCAATTGAAAATTATAAAAACGACTCCAAACGACACCTATTCAAATGTCTAGGTGATTCACAAATATTATGCGGAATAAGATCTAACCTAACAGTAAATAATCAACCAAATACAGATATGTAATGAAAATCAAGAACACAGATATTTGGTTACGAAGAGGAAACCATTTAGAAAACTCTCTAAATGTAAAACCTCTCCGGGGCAGCCAAACCCAGGAAATCAATCCACTATAAGAAGAATAAGGAATACAAGAAGAATTACAAAACCTTTGACTCTTCCTTGTACACGACAAGCGACCCACTTGACTTCTACCGCAGTAGCCCTTTCCAGAACATCTGGCACAATTCTTCTATATGATTTCCTTTTACCGGAACTCCGATAGACTTCTCAACCGTAGATTTATCAAAATAATAACTAAAACTCTAAGAGATTCAATTTAACGCTCACCACATATGATCTCTTTTAGCACAGCCTCCGACGAACTCTCTAGGGGTGAAAAATTCGTGCTTCTCTCTTCTATAATGATGTATATATACCCCCGACAAAACCCTAGACCTAACCCACTTAAAATCATGTTTTTGGGCCTAAAACTTACGGGGTGTCCGGACATGTTAATGGGCGGTCCGGACACGGCTTCGCGGAGCAAGATTTTAGTTTCTGGAAATGAGGTCCGGACCCGGGGAATTGCGGTCCGGACCCGGCCTGTCTAGTCTTCGTCAAAAGCTCCGATCGATGGGCGTTTGTGGTCCGATTGAGCTGAAATTTTGCAGGGACGTTCATAACACATGAATATACATTATGAACGGTGGTGGATTCTGAGCATTCTATATCAATGTTTGAGCCATGAACAGTAGCATCTGCATTTTGAAACTGAATTAAGCCAACACAAGAACTAACAGAATGGAAACTATTTTGAATTCTTGACTGACCAAAGGAAATTTCCTAATGGTTCATCGAAAATTAGACAGTAATATGAAATGACTCTCGTTGCGAAAATCAGAAGAATATGCAATTTGTTCCCTGCTAATCAATTGATACTTGCATGTGTCAGAAGAATTAGATATGATTTGAGTAAACTCTGGTTTAAACTTGTGGTAGTCATTGTTGGGCATTTGGATGGGGGTAATCTTTTAAGATTTATGGGAGTTCTAGAAGATTACCCCATTTGATTGACGTTTAGTGGAGGGAATGTAGATTCCCTCTCAACCCTATGTGGGACTGTGGATTCTCTTCTAGAGAGGTAGGAATCTACATTCCCTTACCTTGGGAATTGAATGTTTACTTTTTGGGAAAATTACAGTTTACTCCCTCAAAGTTGACAGCGTTTTTTAATTCGAACACCAAAGTTTCAATTTTTGCAATTTGACCAATTTTATCCAAAACTTCCCATATTGCCCATAATTTTTATTTTTTTATTTTTTATAAAAAAATTTTAAAAAAATTCGTGGTGGCAGTAGCCACCCCTTTGGTCATCTGGTCATTTTGGCACCCCCAAATTTGTTTTCGTTTTTATAAAAAATAAAAAAATAAAAATAAAATCAGGGGCAATATGGGAATTTTGGGATGATATTGGTCGAATTGAAAAAAATTGGAACTTTGTGGGGATGGATTGCAAAAATTGAAACTTTGATGTTCGAATTGAAAAACGCTGTCAACTTTGGGGGGGTAAACTGTAATTTTCCCTTACTTTTTTGTTAAATATTTGACAATAATGTCTAATTTGAACTCTCTTGTACACTTAAGTGGACCCAGTTGCTAAATATTGCCAGTTGACCTGAAACTGTATTCAGATCCCTCAAACAAAACCAAATAATATATATATATATATATATATATATATATATATATATATATATATGTTTTCCTTTATATATATATATATATATATATATCCTTTAGATGTTTTCTTTTATTCTAGTTTAAAAAGTAAGGATGGTGTAGGAAATTCATAATTGTGTGTATGGGATATCCCAGAAGGGAAAAGGACTAACAAAATGGGATTGACGGAATATACTATATATATCCTCTACAAATCCTCTGCATGGGAAGATTGCAGGTCCGGCAACAGAAAAACTTATAATATTACATAATGATGCATATTAGTTAAAGAAAGCTCCATTGTCCATTTGCCTCAACTTCTCTCCAACTTGACCTTCCTTAGCCAGGGAACAACTTTGAACGTAACAAGAATAGCAATTCTGTCTTTCAAATTATCAAAGCTTCAAAAGTAAGCTTGCCTCCATGATACTTTAACAATTAATGTGCCCCAAAACTCCCCAAAATCCAAAGATAAAACCCACTGCCATGCTAATATAGAAAAATTCTGCATCAATTCCCTTGTCATCATTGCCACCATTTGATGTTACTTTGGATCGATTTCATCTCCTGGGCACTTTGTTGGAAGAGGAGGTCCACAAAGTAAGCTGTTACCTTCATAGCTGGAAGAGCCAAGTGTCTGTAGTTGATTCCCAGATGGAATTTTTCCAGACAAGTTGTTGAATGACAAGTTCAAATAACTCAGGAAATTTAAAGAAGATAAGCTTTGAGGGATAGGACCAAAAAGTTTGTTCCTTGAAAGATCAAGTCATTCTAACAGGCCCAAATTTCCAATTTTTTGAGGAATTTTTCCAGTTAAATGGTTCATTGATAGATTCATGTTGGCCAATCTTACGAGCCTTAATATATTATCCGGTATTTCTCCTGATATATTATTATTTGAGAGATCTATGGAATGGACAAGAGCAATAGTAAAATTATATACGTATTCTCTTCCTTTAGAAACCACCATAATTTGCTCGAAATAATTTGTATGATAGCTGCTTCGGGCTTTACTCAAGTTCCCTATGCATTGAGGGATTTCTCCTGACAAATCATTATTGCAAGGTCTAGGATCTGAAGGCGTGAAAGAAAACATAGTTGTTTAGGTATGTTCCCGTCAAAGAAGTTGGATCTTAAGCTTAATCTCCGTAAAGACGTTAAGCTTTCTCCTGTCCATGCTGGAACATTTCCACAAAATTTGTTATCTCCAAGATCAAGGTTTACCATCCCTCCATATTTTCTAAAGAAAGAAGGAAGCCCCCCTTCAAAATGATTTTGGCTCAATGACAACACACGTAGTGAACTCAAATATTGCATTGAACTTGGAAAGGTGCCAGATAGATTGTTGTTTGCTACATCCAACACAGATAACAACTTCAAATCCTCCCATTGAGGAGGGAGTTTCCCAGACAAGTAGTTGTTTCTCAAAATAAGAACTTTCAATTTCTGTGGCATTCCAATAGAATGAGGAATCCTGCCCGTAATAGAGTTTGAAGAGAGGTCCAAGAATGATATCCAAGGCAACAGCTCACCTACGTTTTCGGGTATAGGACCGGAAAACATATTTCTTTTAAGATATAAGATGCCCAAATTCCTTAAAAAAAGTGGGATTGGACCCTCTAAATTGTTGGAACTCAGATCAATATGAAATACTGGATGATGAGCTCGAGTGTTTGGTACCTGCCCGTGCAGGCTGTTATTGGACAAACTCAAATGATGGATATTTGAGCAGGAATTCCAAAAGCCAGGTGGAATGGTGTCAGAAATGCCAACGTTGTGGAGGCTAAGAAACTTGAGTTCATTTTGAGTTTGAGGCCATGAAGCTAGGAAAGTTTGGACCCACTTGCATGTTATCTAATTGAACATGTGTCAAGTTAAAAGGAGGAACCCAATCATGCTTCACATCTAAACCCAATGTCCATTTTCTAGAACATTCCATAGACAAGTTTAGAACTTTTAATCGGGTGAGATTCTGAAAATGATGTTCCGTTAAGAAACCTACCCATAAATTCCAACTGAGATCCAGTGAAACAAGCTTTGATAGTTTGCCAATGCTTTCTGGAATGGTTCCTCTCATTTGATTGTTCCTGAGGTTAAGTACTTTTAAGGATGACAGGTCTCCAATAGAATGTGGAAGCAAACCCCAAAAAGAACATGACCCAAGGTTAATAGTTTTCAATTTCTTGAGTCTTCCCAATGAGTAAGGGATGTTCCCCCCGAGCAATTTATTACCACTCAAAAGCATTGATTTGAGGTTGCTGTTGTAACACTGAAACAACCCATTCACAAACTCATTTATCTCCCCACCTATTTTGTTGTCTTTCAGATTAAAGATTTGCAAGTTGCAAAGGTTGGAAAATGAGCTTGGTATCTTACCAGAAATGTTGTTTTCAGATAAATCCAATATGCGCAAATTGGTCAGATGTCCCACACCAATTGGAATGATTCCAGCAAAGAATGAGTCAGAGAGACTGAGATACTGCAAAGTTTTAATGGAACCCAAAAACTTTGGAATGTTGATTCCATTAAAATTATTCATGCTTAGGTCCAGGTAACTCAAATGCTTTAAATTGAGAAAAGAAGAACTTATCTTACCCCCCAAGCAAGACTTGTTCTCTCCATCAGCTAGCATTATATTTGACAACAGGAAATGGGTTTTTGAGGTCAAGCATGACGACATAACCCGTTGTGTTCTCACAGCCAATGCCTTTCCATTTACAGCAATCTTGACCAACCCAGGAAGAGAGTCGGACGGATGGATCGGTGAGACTTTCTTTGAAGCTAAGAAGTGCTTTTCTCTCCATCTCTGAGGATCTGAAAGTTAGGTTGCTAGTGCATGAAGCAGGTTTAATAACTTGTAGGTAGGGAAGTCCCCCCAGACAGATGAAAAAAATCAGAAGGAGACGGGCATTGGAGATGAAAATGAGGATGCTAGCTAGTGAAACACTTCTCTTGATGTTTGTGTTGGGTGGTCCCTCTTATGTGGGGACCACATGGACTACAACAAATTTTGTTTGTAGTAAAACTCTAACACACTATACGTGTGTTTATAAGAGATAGAAAAGAAGAGAAAAACAAGGGAGAAGAAAAAGAAGTAGTGCGGCGCAGGGAGAGAGAAAAAGAAAAAGAAAAAAAAAAAGGTTTCGCTTTTTTCACATCCGTCAGAGATTGGAAGGTAGTTTGTGGTTCGATCTTGATGCAATTTTAGAGTGTTGCTCCTGACGACAAGTGCTACGTATTGACTGGTGTCGATCGTTGGAATTCCTCTCCAATCGTTTGGTTGCTAATACCTACTTGGTGAGATTTTTCTTTATTCTTGTTGGAATCCACTTTAGGGTGATGAATTTATGTTTAATCCAAGAATGCATGTATTCTTTATGTGGTGATAACCTCTAGATATTTCTCTAGGGAAGACAATTGTAAACTCATTATTGTTGATAGTGGAAGATTTGACTGGACTAGGTCCCGTGGTTTTTACCTTCGCATTTGAGGGTTTTCCATGTAAAAATCTTGGTGTCTTGTTTGTGGGTTTGCTTGATTATTATTTTGCTATTGTGTTTGTAGCAACCCAGATTTTTAAAGTCTTATTTTAGAAATATTAAATTGATGCTATGATTATATTAATATTCATATTAGGTAATGGCATTTACTTTAAGGTTGAGATATTTATTGATGATATTAGGTAATAATATTTATTCTTGAGGAACTTATTAGATCTTATGAATATTATTGGAATGAATATTCAATTGAGGTTATTATATCATGATGATGATTTTATATTGATTATTTTATTGGGAGATTTAAGAGATATGATAATTGATGATTGATTGGTATAATTTGGAGTATGATTGTAATAATTGGTGATATAATAGGATAGTAAATGGTAGGTATAAGGATGGTAGAATAAGAAGGTAAAATAGTATAGGGTTGGTGAAATAGTATAGGGTTGGTGGAATAGTATAGGGTTGGTGAAATAGTAAAATGAGGGTATAATTGTAAATTGAAGGTAGAATAGTAGAGGGTTGGTGAAATAGTATAGGGTTGGTGAAATAGTAAAATGAGGGTATAATTGTAAATTGAAGGTAGAATAGTGTTTGATTTTCTCCTATAAATAGAGCTCTTCTCCTTCACAATTTTCACCACTCATCTCCTCTCCCATCTCTTGCATATATTCTTTCTTCTTCTGCTTTTTACTCGGTCTTTCTTCTTTCTAAGAGTGTTTACTCAGAACAGAGAGAGAAAGGGCGAGACCAAGCGCTACAAGAAAGAAAGAACACAAGAGAAACCAAGAGTGAGATGGGAAATTTAAGACAGAGAGCTGAAGAGGAAGAAAGAGAGTTTAGGCGAGAGAGAGAGAAAGTCAGTGAAGGGATTGTTATGGGTATGAATCAACTGCAGCAGAACGGGTTTCAAGTAATTACCTTTGATGATCCATTCATGTAATCCACTGTAAGTATTCTTACTTACTGAGTATGATATTGATATCCAATAATACGGATTTTTGTGGTTTTATAACTTGTCTAGCATTTTGCTATATATGATTCAACAATGATTTATATTGTCGGAAATCAATTGACTCACTACTTCACAATTTTGTAGTGTTTGCAGGAATGGAAAATTCAAGGTAATTATGCAGTTGTGATTAGAGATTCATATTGAGATGTACAGAGATTCCAAGTTGGTTAAGTTTTGTCTAGAGTTTAGACTGTCGGATAGATCTGTATAAATGCCTTGTACGACATAGCTTTGAGTATTTTTGTATAAAGAAAAGTATTTTAACAGTATTTTTTTGTATTGATAATTACAGTTTTTCCGCTATATGAGAGGTTGTTACAATTATGGTATCAGAGCCACCTAGTAACGCCAGGTTATGTGGTATTGAAGCACTGCATGACGCCCATATTGGGAAGATGAGAAGAAGTCCACATAGAGTGGATAGTTTATAAAAGATAGTCATGGGTGCTAAGTCCCACATTGCCTAGTTACTAGGTGAAACTGGGCTTTATAATGAATTCTAGGGAAGCTCCAGATTGACTAGTCCTTTTGGGGTAATAGCGCAGATGTGGCTAGCGCTTTTCCCTGGGTTGTTTCAAATGGTATCAAAACATTACCCAGCCTGAGATGGTGGGAGTGTGCACAAGCATATGAGGGTCGCTAGTGGACACACGTTGGTGATGCCAAAAGTGGGTTATATTATAATGGTGTCAGTTAAGACACAATGAAATGTATAAGGGCCAAAAGTTAAGGGCCGAGAATGAAGAAATTCCCTGAGGATTGCCAACGGTGACACTGGTGCCCAAGAAGAGTGCTTGTAGAGTCTCACATCGCCCGGGTATGGAATATGTTATGATATTTATTTATGAACAGATTGAATTTAAAAATTTTTATAGTAACTTGAGTAAGTTATGGTTCAAGTATGATTTGTTTTAATTTGGGTTGCTCAATTTGGAGATAGGTAATTTATGGGCTTTAATTTCGAGGACGAAATTCTAATAAGGAGGGAAGATTGTAGCACCCCAGATTTTTAAGGTCTTATTTTAGAGATATTAAATTGATGCTATGATTATATTAATATTCATATTAGGTAATGGCATTTACTTTGAGGTTGAGATATTTATTGATGATATTAGGTAATAATATTTATTCTTGAGGAACTTATTAGATCTTATGAATATTATTGGAATGAATATTGATTTGAGGTTATTATATCATGATGATGATTTTATATTGATTATTTTATTGGGAGACTTAAGAGATATGATAATTGATGATTGATTGGTATAATTTGGAGTATGATTGTAATAATTGGTGATATAATAGGATAGTAAATGGTAGGTATAAGGATGGTAGAATAAGAAGGTAGAATAGTATAGAGTAGGTAGAATAGTATAGGGTTGGTAGAATAGTATAGGGTTGGTGGAATAGTATAGGGTTGGTGGAATAGTATAGGGTTGGTGAAATAGTAAAATGAGGGTATAATTGTAAATTGACGGTAGAATAGTGTTTGATTTTCTCCTATAAATAGAACTTTTCTCCTTCACAATTTTCACCACTCATCTCCTCTCCCATCTCTTGCATATATTCTTCCTTCTTCCGCTTTTTACTCGGTCTTTCTTCTTTCTAAGAGTGTTTACTCAGAACAGAGAGAGAAAGGGCGAGACCAAGCGCTACAAGAAAGAAAGAACACAAGAGAGGAGAGAAACCGAGAGTGAGATGGAAAATTTAAGACAGAGAGCTGAAGAGGAAGAAAGAGAGTTTAGGCGAGAGAGAGAGAGAGAGAGAGAGAGAGAGAGAGAAAGTCAGTGAAGGGATTGTTATGGGTATGGACCAACTGCAGCAGAACGGGTTTCAAGTAATTACCTTTGATGATCCATTCATGTAATCCAATGTAAGTATTCTTACTTACTGAGTATGATATTGATATCCAATAATACGGATTTTTGTGGTTTTATAACTTGTCTAGCATTTTGCTATATATGATTCAACAATGATTTATATTGTCGGAAATCAATTGACTCACTACTTCACAGTTTTGTAGTGTTTGCAGGAATGGAAAATTCAAGGTAATTATGCAGTTGTGATTAGAGATTCATATTGAGATGTACAGAGATTCCAAGTTGGTTAAGTTTTGTCTAGAGTTTAGACTGTC
>NC_081542.1:18695304-18725431 GCF_901000735.1 Corylus avellana
CTCTTTTGTCCACACTAGCTTTATTTTCCATTTTTTTTTTTTTTTGTTCTTGATTTTTCTTTTGTAAGTTTGAAGAAAAAAAAAAAAAGAAAAAAAATATAGGGGTATTATTTTGAAAAATGCAGCTTATTCCTCCGTGCAAGTGATTAGTTATTCTCACAGGAATAACCATTCTTAAGAATAGACTCTTACTACGTAAAAAAATGGCAATTGCATAAGAATAGTCATTCACTTCCATAAGTCTATTTTGCAAACCAAACGGTCGTTAGTTATACAGAATCCAAAGAAACATCAGAAGCTCCTACTCAAATCCCAGAGAAGCATACCTCGATCCCATTGTAAGAATCGCTTTGACCATTTTATTCAACTATTTTTCGATCGTTCGTTTTTCACGAATACTATGCCACTCATATTTCCTTCTTGCAACTACTTCTCATAAATGTAAACACCCACAATCTAAATCTTCCCCTCTGAAGCAAACCAAATGAAAACAAGAACACCCACTAACCAAAAACAGAAAACCCACATAAAAATCTAATCTTTAAAGCAAAAGAGAAGAACACCCAAAAAAGAAGAGTCACGTTCAGAAAGAACATTGCAGAAACTAGCTAGGGGAATTTGAAGCTTTTACCTTGAATTACATTGCGTATGGCTGCTGTTTTTAACTTGCATGTGTTGTTGGCCCAAACGATGGAGAAATTAGCTTCAGTTTCAGTGTTTTATATTTTTTCCTGAGTAGTTTCAGTTTTTGAGTTAAAAGAATGGAAAAGTTAGAGACATGTATATGGGCTTCCGATTTGCTTCTGATTTATAACTATATGGTGGTGAGTAGTTATGCTTCTGATTTACCTTCTATTGGCTCATCTAGTTTTCTTTTTCCATATTCGTATGATGCTTCGGAGGAATTTCTGTCCAAAAAGTAATTAATTCTCCTTGGGAAGTCATTCCCCTTGACCATTTCTTAATAGGTACGAGAAATCTAGCCGCAGTCAGCACACAAGTAATTAAATTGAACCAGGATACAACCTCTTATTTTCCTTGGACCAACCAAAAGTTCAGTCCATTATTCAGTAGAACGGAAAACAAGGAAAAATAAATAGTCAGCTAAATAAGGTAAGTTTTCATTTCAGCTTTGAGGTGGCAGAGAGGCGAGTCAAGACAATAGCAAGAGTCGTCAAAAAGTCAACGTATATATTAACGACGCGTTATTTACCCAGAAATCCGAAGCACATAAGTCAAGATACAGTAAAGTAGAAAAACCTAAAAGCTACTGGGATTGGAAAAAATGCATAAGATTTTTGAAATTTGAGTGAACCTAGTTGTATAGCAGCAATATATATATATAGAAAGCCCGACCATCCGAGAGTTTTCCATTCAATCTCAAAACTGCTTTAAAATGTACATGTTTATATTGATTTTCTTAGGTTGTCTTTTAAAAGTTTGTTAAAGCACTAGGACTAGGAGTAGCTTCCTTTAGCTTTTCTTTAAATTTATGAAATTAAGTTACTTTTGTTTTTCTATTCAAATTAACTAGACAATAGCTTCTCTTATCATTTGCCTATATCGTTTAAATATTCTTTCAAATCAATGTTATAAGAACGAGAGACCGAAAAGATGATAGAAAAAGCTTTGTTTTCTATTTTTAAAGTGCTACACAAGATCGCTTAGAGAACATCAAAAGAGTCAGTTGTAAGTGAATTTTTACGAGTCTTCTTTACATTTAGGAATGATAATGAAATTTAAATAGTCTATTGCTAGTGCTCTAGCAATTTTACCATTAGACTTGTAACTAGAGAGGGAAATTCAATGATAAGTTTTTCAAGAGGGGCTAATTTCTAAAGTAATGGTTGTAGGAAATTCTTATAACTCAGCATCTAAAAATGACATGTGTTTTTTAGCATGTATAAAAAACACATTTTTTT
Organism: Corylus avellana; assembly: GCF_901000735.1. Taxonomy (NCBI): domain Eukaryota; kingdom Viridiplantae; phylum Streptophyta; class Magnoliopsida; order Fagales; family Betulaceae; genus Corylus; species Corylus avellana. Next base: position 18,697,227 of record NC_081542.1, read on the forward strand.
AATAGCATGTAATTTTCATATGTTTTTTTAATAGTATTAATAAGAGAGTATGTGCTTCTCACATACTTAAAAACACGTGTTAATTTTTAGAAGCGGAGTTGTAAGAGTTGTTTGTGAGAATTGTTTGTCCTTTCTAAAGTAGGTGGCACTATGTACACAATGTTCTGGGCATGTAGATTAGGTTAAAAAGAAGAAAAAAAAATCTGAGATTAGGTGAATTAATAGCAAAGATGTGATGTATTACAAACATTTGACTTTTAAGGTTGCATTGTCAAAGCTTGGGTGCATGCAACGGTGCTCAACAAGCTTGAATTGGCCAGAAGTCACAATCTTACCAAATCACCGACATTGTTGAAATACTTGTATATATAGTAGAAAAGATATTAGAAAGCCAGCTTTTTTAAAAAAAAAAAATAAAAAAAAAAATAAAAAAATTATTTATTTTTTATTTATTTTTTATACAAATAAGGAAAAAGGGAAAAAGGGAGCTTTTTTATATTATTAGAGGGCCGCTTGCTTGGGTATTCAGGCTTCGTTCGGTAATCAATCTTTTTTTCTAAAGAGTCAACTTCAATTCAAAGCTTTCTTACTTTTTATATCATACCAGTAAATTTTTATTACTATTTAAATAAAAAATTAACAACAAATTATAACTTTTTCGCTTTTCCTTCAAAAAAAAAAAAAAAATCAAAACTTATCTTTATTTTATATCAAATCAATAACTTCTTATTACCATTCAAACAAAAAAAATTCACTACACAATTATTTACCAAACCGAGCATATGCTTGGGAATAGCCAATTTGGTTGATTATTTAATGTCTATTTGCTTTACCTAACCTGCTGGCTGCTATTGACTTCCACCGCACAACCAATGACTAAATGGCCTGGTACTATTCTTCAAAAAGACCAAATGACCCTAGGTTTTGCTTTGGACGAACCCAGGGTCTGTTTGGCAAAAGTCCAAATGGCCCGGTACTATTCTCAAAAAAATTTAATTTCTAAACATTCTCACTTTTTATATCACATTAATCATTTTTTACTACTATTTAAATAAATAAATAAAATATCTACAAAACAGAATTTTTTGTTTTTTTTTTTCACTTTTTTATACAAAACATTCTTACTTTTTTGGGTAAAGTCCACATACCCTCTCAAACTACCACTCAATTAACAATGTGCCCCCAAACTTTTAATTGTAACAATGTCACCCCCTCCAAACTACCAAAACATTATCAATGTCTCCACTAAAAGGCTAGCAAAAGGATAAAAGTGCCCCTATGTATTTATCAATAAGACAAAAATACTCCTATAAATTAAAAAAAAAAAATTCTTAAACGAAAAATTTTAATTTAAAAAGAACGATTTTTTTTAAAACTAAAATTTTAATTTTTTTTTTTTAAAAAAAAAAAACGAATTTTTTGTAAACGAATTTTTGTTTTTTAAAACGATTTTTTTTAAACGAAAATTTTTATTTAAAAGAAAACTTTTTTGGAAAAAAATTGTTTTAGAAAACGAAAAAAAAAAATTATTTTCTTAAACGAAAATTGTTAATTTTTTCAAAACAGAAATTTTTATTTTAAAAAGTTATAAGACAAACAAAAAAACAAAAACTTTCATTTTTTATAACAAAAAAAAAAAATCGAAATTTTTTTTAGTTTTTTTCTTACACAAAGGATTTTTTTTTTTTAATTTTAAATTTGCCACCCTTTGGATTTTTTTTTTAGTCTTATGTTTTTTCTAAAAGTTTTAGTATTTTTTTGTTTTTATTGTACTAAGGGTAATTTCGTCATTGGGGGGAACATTGACAATTTTTTGTAATTTGGTGGGGACATTGTCACAATTGAAAGTTTGGAATGGACATTGTCAATTGGGTAGTACTTAATAATTTGAGTGGGGTATGTAGACATTCTCCTACTTTTTTACTTTTTCTTTCATATAAATCAATTTCTATTACTGTGAAAAGGGTTAAAGCTTTTGCCAAATATGCCCCCAAAGAAAAGAAACTTTTAATAAATGCTTTGCATTTCCATCGTATTCCAAATTATTCATTTGCAAAGCGCAAGTGGCAAACCTATTCATTCAACTAATGACAAGTTTTCTATTTCTTTTTCCAAAATTACACAAGTTCATTGTGAACATGTCAACCAATATGCCTTTTCGAGTCCTCCAAGCCAAGCCAACCATATGCATATCACTATATCAGTATCTTCATTCCTCCATTCTAATTTGCTAACTCATTCATTTTCAAATCTCAGTAATTTTTACGACAAAGATAGTACGTAGCATTTAACTTGGCTCAACTGCAAACTATAGCAAATTGATCATGCTTCTGGGTTTTGGCTAAAAAATGCTCAAAATTTTTATGGTCCCGATTGGAGAAGGATAATCTTGCAAAGGATTCAAGCAAAAATCACAAAATGCTTAAAACGAACTATTTGCATATCAAGAGCTGACTTGTAAATTACTTCAATAGAAATAGCATGAAACCACATAAGATTATAACGAAAATTGCAATTATATCAGTTAGAATATATGGAAAATATATTATATTTTCATATATTCCATAATTATGCTGATATTAAAATATTCTCTATTTATGAGTTGATTGTAATCATATATTGTGATTGTAATCAAATCAAGGGGATTTGATTACCAAAGTTGTATTTAGACATTACCCTATAAATAGGGACCTTTGTATTGTAGACAAATTAAGTTAATGAGCACAATATAGCCTTTAAGAGTATTCCGAGTGGTGGACGTAGGTGTCTAACACCAAACCACCCGTAAAGTTCTTTGTGTTCATTCTCTCCCTTGCTTACGCTATTATTTCTACATCATCAATATTTCAACATTGTATCAGAGCTATTAGCTTACGCCAGTTTTCGATCAAAATGGTCTTGTGGACTACTTTTGTTTTTTTCCTTGTTGAAAAAAAAAAAATGCAAACAGTGTCACTATTTTCTATTTGCAATTTTGGTTTACTCAGGGGCAACTCCACCGCACAAAGACGCCGTCCAGATCCGTCCTCCGGAGTGGTGGTCTCTCATGCACAAGCCGCCAGATCTGGCGCATCTCCTGCTGTTCCAGACAACGGAACCGGCATTGCATCCTGCGTCATCCCACCGTCCAGAGAGAGCCGCGCCACCTTCTGGCCTTCTCCGGCGTCAGGCCACCGTCCACCAGGCCACGACCCACAAACACCCTCACCCTCTTCATACTCTTCAAGCACTGGAGCCAGGCCCGCAAGGCCCTGCGGCAGCCCTAGAAGCAGATCGGAAATCGCACCACCTCCTCCTTGCTCCCCTACATAGCTGTTCTGCGCCACACCGGATTTGAACTCGCCATTGCACCTCTGTACGCACACCACATTGGATCGCAACCTTGCGGTTCCACCAGCTTAGTTCGCACCAGATTGCAACCCGCAATCCCACTTGCATGCGCGCTACACCAGATCATAGCTCGAGGGTGTATCTGTGTACACCACACTGGATCGCGGCCTTGAAGTCCTACATGCCTCCCATACACTCGCCCACAACAGATAAAAAAAAAAAAAAAAAATTGTTGCGTGTGGCGTGGAGTGAGGAGAGAGAAGGTGTCGACCAGGTGAAAAAAAAAAAAAAAAAAAAAAAAAAAAAAAAAAAAAAAAGGAAGAAGAAGCGGTCCAAGTGGACCACATCACGCACGCCACGCGCTGGTCAGGTTTGGTGCACCGATCTGATTACCGCCCAAGTGGGCTCATTTTCTTTTCATTTTTGGCCCAAGTCAGCGCCCTTTTTATTTTTGGTTCATTGTTAGCCCTGGCCCGTTGTCAGCCTCTTTTTAGATTTTGGCTTGTTGTCGGCCTTTTTATTTTTGGCTCATTGTCAGCCTTAGCCCGTTGTTGGCCCCTTTTGAAGTTTGGCTCTTTGTCAGCCCTGGCCCGTTGTCGGCCCCTTTTGAAGTTTGGCTCTTTGTCAGCCCTGGCTCGTTGTCGGCCCCTTTTGAAGCTTGACTCCTTGTCAGCCTTGGCCCGTTGTCGGCCCCTTTTGAAGTTTGGCTCGTTGTCAACCCTGGCCCATTGTCGGCCCTTTTTGGAGTTTTGCCCGTTGTTGGCCCTTTTGAATCTGCATTCACTAGCCACCTGCCACCGTCGCTGGTCGCCCGCTAGCCTCTATCTCCTCCGGCAGTCGTCATCATCTACGGCATGTTCCCCGCCTCCACCACCGCTATCATCATTGTTTCTAATTTCAAACTCAAGGTTCCAGAATATTCCACCTTGAGTTTGAGGGGGGATGTTAGAATATATGAAAAATATATTATATTTTCCATATATTCTATAATTATGCTGATATTGAAATATTATCTATTTATGGGTTGATTGTAATCATATATTGTGATTGTAATCAAATCAAGGGGATTTGATTACCAAACTTGTATTTAGACATTACCCTATAAATAGGGACCTTTGTATTGTAGACAAATTAAGTTAATGAGCACAATGTAGCCCTTAGGGGTATTCCCAGTGGTGGACATAGGTGTCTAACACCAAACCACCCGTAAAGTTCTTTGTGTTCATTCTCTCTCTTGCTTCCGCTTTTATTCCCACATCATCGTTATTTTAACATGGTATCAGAGATATTTCAATATGGTATCAAAGCTATTTCAATAGTATCCTAGTTCATGAAATTAATTAACAAAATAGATTTTCTACAATACCAGTGATCTTGTTGCTGGAACCAAGTCGTGAATTGAAAGATTAGCTGTCGAATCAAAGCACTAAGAAGAACAACTGCAAAAGACATAAGGAAAACTATTTTACATTAGAATGCATTCCAAGCTCCTCAGCCTCATTAAACATTGCTTACTCAAAATGCTAGTTTAGCCAAACTACATAACCATTTTTTTGAAAGCATTTTAGTCAATTAAGTAGTTTTAATATTTTAGTCTCTATAGTTATACTATAATGCAATGCTTCATTCTAATATAATTTAATTGGATAATGGATGGTGGGAGTTTAGAAGTCTTAAATATTTCCAATTTATGAGGAAATATATATATATATATATAAGAAATATTACTCTTTTATGGAAATTGTTAAGTGCCAAAATATCCATATTTTAGCTCTTAAACTTATGTGTGTTAATTCTTTAATATGGTTAATTTCTGCTATTTTAGTTCTTTTACGTGTTTTCCATGTTTTTGTAGGCTTTTGGAAGAAAATGAAGTAAATCTGGAAGATTTTGGCTCAAAAAGAGAAATTAGGAAAAGTTTGAGCTCCTGACAGTGCGATCAAGCGCAGGGAACTTGCGATCGAGCGCACTACTAGAGAAGACAAGCAAGTGCGGCCATGTGTGATCGAGCGCACACGGGTTGCGATCTATCGCACCCGTGCGCATGTGACACATCAGAGGCGGCTAGACTGTTGCTCTTTCCATATTAGGGTTTTCAAAGTCCCACTTGTAATAGGATTAAAACCCTACGAATTTTCTAGGTTTACTAGTGTGTTAAGGACTTCTAAAACCTATAAATAAACCTCTTAGCTTCTAGGAATAAGTGAGGAGAAAGAGGCATAAGCTCTGGAAATGAACTGAAGGCTAGATCAAAAGGAATTTGGATTTTTCTTGTCTTCCACCTTTTATTTTGTTATGTAGTTTATATTTTAATTAGGGCTCGATTGAAGCCCTAGTCATGTCTTTTTAAGATTGCAATATTGGCGCCTTTGCTACAATTATATTTTGGTGTATTTAACTTGATTAATTTATGTTATCTTGTATTCCTTATATGTGTTTGCCTGATCAACATATGTATGTAGTATATACTAGTTAATTAAATCAATTTGGATGATTGAGTCCTTGGTTTAATAAGAGTAACAAATGAAATCCACACCGGGTTCTTGGGTTAATCAACATGGGGAACTAGGAGTATACACCCATGCCCTAAGCCTCATATGTTTGTTGATTTTCATAGATTTATATTTTCTTAAAGTACAATTTAGTATACACCCATGCTAAATCCTTTAAGAAAGAAAAGAGTTAGAGTATACACCCATGCCTAACTCATTGCTTAGGGAAATCTATAGCATAAGGAGTATACACCCATGCCCTTAGGTTGGCAAACATTAAATATACCGGTATGATTGGCGCATTGGCATATTGTTATCTTAATTAGTCTGATTAGTAGTGGATATCAAAACCCTAATCCTTTTTAGTTTTTGTTTATCTTTTATTTTATTTCTTTATATTAAATTAAATCGTGACAATTGAATTTTATATGTTTAATTAAATGGAAAATTACTTCTAAACATAATTTACCCATCCTCGTGGATCGTGAAAATGATCTCGTATTTGCCTGTTATACTATAGTTTGATCTTGTGCACTTGCGAGTAAAATGTACCAAGTATTTGCCTATTAATTTAGGTGGGTATTTGGCACAACAGAAATATATCAAAGGTCATATTGTGGCATATAAGTCACAGTTTTTCTAATACTAAATAAACTACGCATTATAACACATTAGTTTCAAAGCCCTCAAAACTATTACATACAAGAACAAAACCCCGGAAGAATTAAGCTTTTAATTATAAAAGATCCACCTTGCTTGCCCAAGTGTAATTACAATTCTTAGATCCTTGTTGTAACATAGAATAATATCAAACTATTCTTAGTGATGAAACATTATTAAATTCACTTTACCTCCCTGAATTTTTAGAAGTTTTTCAATTCGAACTCTAATGTTTAAAAATTGGCAATGTACCCCCCCTAATGTTTCAAAAATTTTCAATTCAGACCTTCCGTTACTAATTTCCATCTAATTGAACATAATTTTTTTTTTTTAAAAAAAAAGCCTAAGGATAATTACGTAATTTTATAGATTTCCGTCCAATTTGACGGAAATTAGTAACAGAATGTTTGAATTGAAATTTTTTGAAACATTAGAGGGGTACATTGCAAATTTTTAAACTTTGAGGTTCAAATTAAAAAACTCCTGAAACTTCAGAGGGGTAAAGTGGATTTTTTCCAACATTATAATATCAAATACATTAAAGTACGGTTTCCAAAGGGTAGCTCAATCGACTGTGGATCACGCCTAATAAAGTGAAGGTCACTAGTTCGAATCTCCTCTCCCCCTTCCCTTGTGTGGACATGTCAAAAAAAGTAAATAAATAAATTAAAGTATGGAAAACAAGGAACACAATTTAAAGTGTAAAAGTTTGTGGTAACATTTCCAATTGTAGCTTAGGTTGTAGCTTACTCAGCCACATAATCTGAAGAATTTTATCATTGAATATAACAAAACGAAAAAAAAAAGTAAGAATCATTGAAGTCTTGTGGCTTATAGACGCATACCTTGTCTATCACTAACTGCATGGTAGTTTGATCCTCCAAGACTCACCCTTGCAAACGCTCCAACAAGTTCGAACCACCAAGCTTGTATATTTGATATTGTTCTCCTTTAATCCTATACTTAGGATGGATAGTAGTTACCTTCTGGACTTTCCAATAATCTTCGCCTCCATCTTGCTGCATACGTAGCACAAATTTTTTCTGCATTTCATAGAAGTCGAGAATCTTAAGGCTTTTCAATTGCTGAATTCCAAAGGGCACCTCCTTCATCTCTGGGCATGGCCTAATCTCTAGTTGCTCCAAACCAGGTAGTGATCCTTTGTCTATTTTCACAAACTTTAATTTTTACAACTCTCTGAGTGTGAGTTTCTTGAGTTTTCGAAAACTGTTTTCCTCAAAATGCAGCTGCTCCCCATCATACGCATGATGTAGAGAAAGGGTAATTAGATTAGGCAAAGCCTGAACACATGGCACTGGACCTTCCTCTAATAATGAGAAAAATAATAGTAGTGTGACAAGATTTTGAAGCTCTAGAATCCAATTGGGCAACATCTCATTTCGCCCCCGTAGACCAATATGCTTTAGAAATGGAGGTGGTAATGAAATTGCTTGTAAGTTAATAATCTCATCTTCACTGATTAAGCTTACAAGCAAAATGTTAAGGAGGACCATATTTTGTTTGGAGTCACACAAAGCCCTCCCATGTTCTGTAGTCATATTTGAAATCCCCAACATCCTCAATTTAATCAACTTTCCAAGGTTTTCAAATGGACCAACCCCATGATGATTTGCCTCAATACTTGCTAGTGTCTTCAACTCGTTTAAACATCCAACCCCTTCATGTACTTTTACTCCTCGCCCTGAATAAAAGCTACTTTTAATTTCAAAGTCATGAGAATGAGCCAAAATATGCCTTAGCTTATAAAGCTTGAATATCTCAATTAGTAGCTCACGAACTCCACTTTCCACAACATTTAGTGTTTGCAGATTCTGTAACCTACCCACTGACTTTGGAAGTATCTTTACTTTTGTTCTCCTTAAACTTAAGTGCTTCAAGTGAAATAAATCGCCCACTTCTTGAGGAAGATAATCAATAGGTGAATCTTCAAAATCCAACACTTTTAAAAGCTTGAACTTTTTGAACAATTTAACTATGAAAGACTTGGGCAATTCATTAATGTTGAAGAGAAAAATAGAATGAACCCTAGAGTACTCACTTGTCTCAAAAACATTTTCTCTAGCATCGTGGATTGATAGGCACCGGTATCACTTGCTTCCAAAACATGACAGAAATTCAATTCAATAGCCTTCGATAGAATGATTTCATGTAGCAGATCATGAATTCTGTACTTTCTGCCTATCCCATAATCAAGCTCCCCAAATGAAAGTTGAACCAAGTTTCTGTAGATGAGCTCCATTAAGTATTCTTCTGCTACCTCTTTAAATTGTTTGCCTTTGTTTCCCTTAATGAAGCCCTCAACTATCCTTAACCGAAACAATTTTGCATCAGTGATTGAGTAGTCATCTGGAAAAATGCCAAAGTACAAGTAGCAAGACTTAAGGTAGGATGGATCATGATAACTAAGAGAGAGAATTTTTGTGACACTTGTAAGGTGGGGATTACATTCTAGTTCGGAACTGAGGCTATCATGCAACTTTTTTCCATTCTAAAGGCACCTTCTCTTTTGTTGATAGAAGACCACCTATGGCAACAATTGCAAGTGGGAGGCCTTCACATTTTCTGACAATGTCCATCGACAGTCTCACCAACTCTCACGGACAACAACCCTGAAACTCGGTGTGGAATGCCTTTCTACAAAACAATTCCCAAGCCTTGTCTTGAGAGAGAGGTTGTACCTTGTGTACCTGATCAGTTAAAGATTCTTTACACGAAAAACCAATGAGATCACTGCGTGTTGTGATGATAATCCTGCTTCCTCTGTCATTGCATGGTAAAGCATGTTTAACAATTTCCCAAAACTCCGTCTTCCAAACATCATCGAAAACTACAATATACCTCTTTTGCTGTAAATATTTTCTTAGTTGGCTAATTAGTGTGATCTCGTCTGTCATTTCTATTTGCCCCGAAGCAGTTTGTGTTGCCTAGTAGATTAGTTTTGTCATGAACATGAGTATCTTATCCATGTTGTAGGACTGAGACATAGTGATCCAAACACGGCAGTCAAAATGTCCCTTTACTGATTCATTGTCATATACTTTCTTAGCAAGAGTTGTCTTACCAATTCCGCCAGTGCCTACCATTGACATCACAAAGCGTTTAGATGCTTCCCCCACCAACTAGCTTATGAGTTCATCCCTTGTAGACTCAATACACAACTTCATCTTCCTCAATGAAAAATGAACCTATTTGATGATCATGCCATGTAACATTTCTTGCACTACTACTTGATCCTTGCTCTGAAGAGCTAAAACCATATCTTTCACTTCGTTCCTTGATTTCACGGACTGATATTTTGATATCTTGAATCTTGGTAGCTATGTCATGACATGGTTTTAGTTTTTCCATTAAGCGGCTAATTTTGTAGAGGAAAGCAATAAAACTTTGCTGATGACAACGCTTTGCCACGTGAAGAACGTATTCATCTATTACATCTTCTATATGATAAATTACTTCTCTCATTTGTTTCACCCAAGTTGTGACGCCATCTTGGAGGTCTCCTTTATCTGCATCTTTGAGGAAACACTGGATGCTCTCAAGGTCATCTCTAATGTCCACAACATCCTGGTGGACACCCCTTGGCAATTTTGATTCAGGAGCAATCAACTGAACCAGCTCATTGATGACAATGGTCACAACGGTTTATGTCATGGTTTCCTCTCTAATATTGTCACAATCATAAATGAATTTGAGTTAATTGTCATGCCCCAAGCCCAAAGCAATACGCGACACCTATTTAGAACTTGTATTGTGTTTTTTTTTTTAGAAGTAATAGAAATATCATTAAAAAGCAAAAGCACAATGCAAGAACACATGAACTATACATGAGAAACACATAACTAGGAGAAAAAAGAACAAAAAAAATCCTAAAAACTAAGCAAATTAGTAAGGACAAGCGCTGTTGTCCTAAGATAAAGAGTAATAAAAAGCAAATACAATTTATACTAAGCACTGATATTAAATCTAATTGAAACATTTTCTTACGGTTATATTTTATCCAATAGCCAACTACCTATACTACCAAATTACTTATAAAACATCAATTAGAGATCTATAAATAATCCAAACACAATAAATCGAAAATCTCAATTCGTCTCAAAGATATATTCTCCTAGCAGCATAATATGGGTCCATTATAGTTAGAAAGTACAAACTCCAAGTCTCATCTTCCAATAGTGCAATAACTAATACAAAGACATACTTAGGGCGGTAAACGAGCCAATAAGCTCGGTTAAGCTCAATCCGAACTCGAGCTCGACATTGTACAAACTCGCTCGATTAGCAAGTGATACATATTCTGCTCACTCGATTGAACTCAACGGGGGTTCGCCCACTCAATTCGTTTAAAACTCGACTAAATCGCTAGCTCGGCTTGTTCGTCAAACTCATTAGCTCGTTCATACATCTTGTATATATATACGAAATATAGTAATATATTACAAAAAAAATAGTTATATAAATTTAAGTATGTATATTAGTAATTAAGTAGTATATGTTAGGGCCGGCAATTTTGACACGACCCGCGAATCCGACACGAACACGACACGAAAAAACAGGTATTGAGTTTGGGCTAATCGGGTTCGGGTCGTAATCGGGTCTACCCGATTAAGACCCGGAAATTTCGTGTCTGGCGGGTCGACCCGCCAGACACGATTACTGTGCGGGTTGACCCGCCAGACCCGCATAGTATCCGGGTCTGGCGGGTCGACCCGTCAAACCCGATTTTTTTTTTTCTTTTTCCTGGACCCGTCACCCGCCAACCCGGTTTTTTTTTTCTTGGTTTTTTTCTGGACCCGGCAGCAGCTCACGCACGGGCAGTGGGGCACGACTCTCTCTCGCCTCAGTCTCCTCAGACTCCTCACGTCAGTAAGTCAGTTTGCTTACTTTACCATTTGATTTTTGAACTAAAAAGTAAAAATCAGTCTCTCTAGTCTCTGTAACGTAAGCGTAACCTAACCCTCTCCCTGACTCCCTCTCACTCGGTCTCTCCCTCTCCCTCCATCACCGACAGTCCGGCTCACCGTCTCCCACAGTCCCACTCGGCCACTCGTGACTCTCCCGATTCTCCCTCTCTCTCTCGGGTCTCCACAGCTCCACTCTCCCAGTCTCCCTCCTGCTCGTGGGCCTCCTCCGCTCCTTGCCGTTAGGAACTTAGGGGCCTTAGGCGTTAGCAAGAGCCAAGAACGGACCTCACCGTCGCCGACTCGCCGTCCTCACCGAGTCACCGTCGCCGTCAGCCGCAGGCCCGCAACTCTCTGTCTCTCGTGGTATGTCTCTGACTCTGATTTTTTTTTTTTTTTTGTAAGTCTAGACTTTGATTTTAATTGTTTGAAAATTTTATATATATTGACATTGTAGACTCTGATTTTGAATCTTGGATTGTTTGAATTTTTGATATATATTTGTCTTTCAAGCAATTATGTGAATCATGTGATATTATATGGTTTAGGGTTGATACCTTAATGGCTTAATTACATTTTTTTACTATATATTAGTGTACATAATTTTGCTAAATCATTGATTGAATTTGCATTGTTGAACAATTTATGGCAAATATGACCAAAGCAATGATTTTTTTTAATTAAAAATAAAGATTTTAAAAACTTAAAACTGAAAATAAAATTGGGGGATTAAAAGTAGAATGGAACTTCATAAAGAGAGAGAGAGAGGAAAATAAAAAAGATATTTAGATTAACCATAGTTGCTTATTGCAAGATTTGGGTTGGATTATTTTATTTCACTTAGCTATATAGCTTTTAATTTATTCTTAAATATTTAATTTATAGTTATATAGCATATAGTCATTAGTCATATACTTTAATAGTTTAACTAATGATTATGTAATTTATGTGTGTAGATGAATATTGAAGAAGTTGTTGAAGATGCATTCGACATTGATGACGATGTGGTCGAATTACCGTCACTAGAAGGTGACTTTGTTTCTGTGGGGACTGGGAGTAACAAAAAGGGAAAGAAGCGGAGGAGGACCTCAACTGTTTGGCAATATTATGATGTCGTTCCCAATACTGATCCAAATGACCCGGAGGTGTGGGCAAAATGCAAGACATGTGGTAATAAGTACAAGGCTCGAAGTTCATATGGAACTGGGAATTTGAGAAAGCACATTCAAGTTTGTGGGGGGGCAAACACTCGTGATGTTGGGCAGATGCTCTTAGCTGGGAAAGCAGGATCTCTGTCAGTAAGTGGCTCTAAATTTGATCCCAAAGTATATAGAGAATTGTTGGTTGCTTTGATTATTAAGCATGATTTGCCCTTTTCATTTGTTGAATATGATGGTTTAAGACAATTACATCAGTACTTGCGTGGTGATGTACCCTCTATATCTAGAAATACTGCTAAGGCAGATTTGGTTAAGATGCATATGAGGGAGAAAGAAAAGATTAAATCTATGTTGCATGCTTGTCCTGGGAGGATTTGTTTAACATCTGATATGTGGACGTCTTTGACAACCGATGGATATATGTGCCTTACTGCACATTTTATTAACAAAGATTGGGTATTAACTAAAAGGGTGTTAAACTTTTCTTTTATGCCCCCACCACATGATGGTGTTTCTTTGAAAGAAAAGATATATGATTTGCTACAAGAGTGGGGGATTGAGAACAAGATTTTTACTATAACATTGGACAATGCTTCTGCTAATGATCGTTGTGTTGACTTTTTAAAGCAAACACTGAACATTAAGAAAGCCCTTCTTTGTGAAGGTGAGTTCTTTCATATGCGTTGTTGTGCCCATATTCTTAACTTGATTGTGCAAGATGGATTAAAAGAAATTGATGATGCTATCGAAAAGGTTCGAGATAGCGTAAAGTATATTAAGGGATCACAAGGGCGAAAACAAAAATTTCTTCATGCGGTAAATCAAATGTCATTGGACAGTCATAAGGGATTAAAACAAGATGTGCCAACCAGATGGAATTCTACTTATCTTATGCTTGAGAGTGCTATTCATTATCGTAGTGCTTTTAGTTATTTGGCAATGACTGATTCAAACTATACACCGCATTGTCCTAGTGCACTTGAGTGGGAAAAGGTGGGTGATATCAGTAGTTTCTTAGCTTGCTTTTATGAAGCTACATGTGTTTTTTCTGGTACTAAGTATCCTACTGCCAACCTATACTTTCCCGTAGTTGCCATGATTTATTTATCTTTGAAGGAAGACCTTGTGAGTGAAGATGAGCATAGAAGATTAATGGCAACTCAAATGATCTCTAAATTTGAGAAATATTGGTTAGAATTCAGTGCAGTGTTGGCCATAGCAGTTATATTAGATCCTCGTTATAAGCTTCATCTTGTAAATTATTACTATACGAAGATCTATGGAGTTATGGATTCTATACAATTCGAGAATGTTCGTGAGAAAATTAAGAATCTTTTTATGGAGTATAGTGCTTCTTCTAATACTTCAAGTTCAAGCTCCATAACTGCTCGGCGCCCCCAAGTACCTAGAGCAAAACTATCTTGGCAAAAGGTGAATAATATCATTAATTTCTTATCTTTTTTGTAACTTAGTATATATATATATATATATACTCAATTATTTATGTTTATATTCTCTTTGTTTTATACTTTCATGTAGGACTATTTAGCATTTGCTGGAGATGATATTAATTTTCAAAAGAATCAATTGGACATTTATTTGGAGGAGCCTAGGTCTGTCGATTTGGATGATACATTTGACATCCTTTCATTTTGGAAAGGAAATCAATTTCGATATCCTGAAGTAGCTGCTATGGCTCGTGATGTTTTGAGTATTCCTGTTTCTACTGTTGCTTCGGAATCCACTTTTAGCATTGGTGGACGTGTGATTGATCAAAATAGGAGTTCACTCAAGCCTGACATTGCTGAGGCATTAGTTTGCACCAAAGATTGGTTATATGGAGATGAAGGTAATATTAGTTATTTCCATATTTAATTTCTTCGTTTATGTGTATTATTTTTTTATTACACTATAATAAAATAATACTAATTCTTCTTATTTTTTGATATAGAACTCACACAAATGAAGTTGGACTTGGATGGCAAAGAAGATGATGTTTTGACAATTTCCTGTGACATTCCAGATTCATCTGGAGCACAATCTATTAATATTTCTTAAACTGATTATATTTGTAGTGTTTTATAATTTGTATCTTTGGACTTTGATTATATGGGTGGATCATGGATGCCTTCATGGATCCTTAAGTGGAGTGGCATAATAGACATTGGCTCATGGGAACCTATTTTGTATTTTGCAAAGAATTATGAATCTAATGTTGATGTAGTTTTGAGTTTTGTTTCTTTTTGTATTTATTATTTTGTTTTTGTTAGCTTTTTTTTTTATTATTATCTTTTTCTTTATTGCTATGATGGAAATGTTGACACATTTTAGTTTATGGACACAATTTAAGTTATTTAACCCATTAATACTTGCTTTTGGGTTGAACTAATTTGTTTAAATTTTATGTCTTTGACTTTTTTGTTGGTTAAAACTAAATGCCATTTTTCATTCCAAAAAAAAAAAAAAAAAAAATGAAGAAGAAATAGGTCGAGTGCCCATGTAGCAAGTATTTGTTATGTTGCTTGTATTTGCTGTGCTATGGTGAGAAATTAGATTTTCTTCCGGCTTGTTAGCTTCCGAATTGGCCCCCTCTTTTGTAGTTTTAGAATATTTTTCTATGTCTTGTATTGTTTCATTGATGAATTATTCTTATGATTATTTATAATTGTAGTTAGAATCCTGTGTCGATCCACTTGAGCCTCACCTTCATGGTATGAGGTCATACCCTTATGTGTTTGTTCATCTTGTGTTATGAATCTTTAATATAATATATGGTTATGGTCCTTATGGAGTTCCCACACTCTCAAATTGTTTTTGTGTATCATCTTGTGGACTGAGGCTTGATCTCTTAGATGAGTTTCTTGTAATTTGCATCCTTATGGATGTTTGGCAGTGTTTCTTGTTGAATTAGTATATGATGTTGCTTCCATGGCTTCCCCATGCATGTAAAACACTACAGATGAAATTCTAATGTCTACTAATGAAGAACTCTCTAAGCATTGATGCCATTGTTTGTTTCGGATAGCAAATTTGTGATCTTTAGAAAAACTTTACTGTACTTTACCTTGTCGTTGCTAAAATGAAAATCACTTAAATTATAACTATTCTATTATATTACACATTTTGATAAATGTATTTGCACAATTAAATAAGGATCTTGGTCTTCTATGGCTCTCATGGAATTCAAAAATATTGAGTCTTGGCCCAGGGTTGGATGCTAAAAAAAATGTCTGAGAATTTGTATCTTTGTTCAAATTAATTTTTTAACACTTTTGTTACATGTGGGACTAAATTATAAGTGGACTATTTTAATAAATGAACTTACTTGTTTTAACTTTTAACTTTTAAGTTTAGGTGAAATTATGAGTTTAGTAATTTATTTTGGAGTACAATTTGTCAATTACGGTCACTTTCCAATTTTTTTTTTTTTTTCTTATCCTTTATTAAAACCTTTAATCTCTTAAAACTCAATTTTTTGCATTGACTATATTGATGTATTAGTATTATTATTACAATTTTGAATTTTAATTTTTTTTTTTAAAAAACAAATTATAGTTTAGGGTAATCGGGTCGTGTCGGGTCGTGTCTACCCATTTATACCCGGTTATTTTAAACGGGTAAAACGGGTCGTGTCTGGGTATAGGCTAATCGTGTAACGGGTACCCGCGGGTCTAATCGGGTCGTGTATGGGTACCCATTTTGCCACCCCTGAGTATATGTTATATAGATTATTTAATATTTATACGTGTATGTATTAGTTAATATACTAACTAGTTAGTTCATAAACTAACGTATTAACTAAGTTAATATATATTAAGTTACTAACTAAGTATAATTAAGTATAGGTTACTTTGATAAATAAATTATAGGCTACTTAATATTTGTATGTATATTATATATTTTATATATATAACATACTAACTTAGTATTGCTAAGTAATTAAGTTAACTATCCTTTTTTTTTTAAAAAAAAAAAATGTAAATTTAAATATTAGTTAATATGAAATATTATGAGATATAGTTAAGAAGAGATTCGACGATCGTCTCAAGCTTTATTGCAAAGCAACATTTGTGATTTGATTTACGAATTATGATGCCATGCTGTTCATTTGGTCACTTGAAAAAATAAGAATAAAAAAAATTGTAGTTGAAAAAAAAAAAAAAAAAAAATTGTAAGAAAGGACACACTAGGAGAAAGTTTGGGTGTGTTTTGTAAATGGCTTGAAAAAAAGGAAGTGAATCGAAACTTAGCAAATTTAATTGATGTGAAAAAAAATATATATATTTTTTTATATAAAAAAAATATATATATTTTATAATAATTTTTTTATTTAAATAATAATAAAAAGTAATTAATATAATGTAAAAAGTAAAAATATTAAAATAATTTAATGAGAAATTTTCTTAATTTTAAATCTGATCCGGTTCGCTCCTTTGCCCCGAAATGATACGGGTGTCAAAGAAGAGGAAAAATATTCAAAGTATATATATATATATATTGGTCAAGTCAGATCAAGTCAGAAGGTTGCATGTTGCAGTCATTTTATTACGTGTCCAAATTTTGTTTATTTAGCGTGTTGTAATTATTCTTGTTGAGCATCGTGCCAATTAAAGAAAAACAGCCGTTTAGTCATATTTTATTTTGAATTTCGTTTCTCGTGCATTTCAATGTCATTCAAAAGAAAAGCCTTTTGATTATGTCACTTTACTTTTCAAGCTCCCTTTTCAACTCTTCTTTTTATTTTTATCTTTTTTACTGAAAATCCACATTATAAACATTCATTTTTTTTTTGTTTTTTTTTTTTCCACTTTTTTATATGAAATATTTTTACTCTTTTATTATTATTATTATTATTATATTCTTTTTTTTTTAAAAAAAAAAAAGCAAAAGACTTTGCCAAGACAAAATAATTCAGATCGTTTAAAGGTCTTTGTATGAAAATGTCAAAACGACAAACTTATTGAACTTTCTACTTCTAACTAGACTCCAACAATAAGCGAACTGAGAATCTTAACTTGAAGTACCTCACATGCACATATTTCCTTCATCCAACTACTTCTCATATATTAAACGCAAACACACACAATCTAAATCTTTCCCTTTGAAGCAAACCCAATGAAAACAAGGGATTTGGTTTACATATTATTATTAAAATAACAGCATGTATGCTGTAGTTTAATCAATGATCAAGATTAAATTTTAAAATTGACTTATTTTTAGAAGCATTTAATAGGGGAGAGGAAATGTAAAGAGATTTTGATAAAGTTAATTTTGACCGTTGATTAAACTACAGCATACATGTTGTTATTTTAAAAGCATGTAAGCCAAATCCGAAAACAAGAACACCCACAAACCAAAAACAGAAAACCCACATAAAAATCCAATCTTTAAAGCAAAACAAAAGAATACCCAAAAGGAAGAGTCATGTTCAACACCAAAAAAAAAAAAAAAAAAATCTATGCTCACAAAGAACATTGCAGAAACTAGGGGAATTTGAAGCTTTTACCTTGAATTCAGTGGCGGAGCCACATACATCTTTGGGGGTGCCGTGAGATTTAAAAATTACCCCCAAAATTTTATATATATATATATATATATATATATATATTTCTTTTTACCTACCCAAGACACGGCGCCCCTAAAGTCAAGGACTCACTCTTTTTCGTTCTTTTTATCTCAAAGATTCGATACTTGATGATTTTGTACTTCTAAGAGACCGTAAATTGTAGTTGTTAAGATAGCCAAAAAAATTTTTTCAGTGACACTCTCAATATGAATTGTCTGGCTCCGCCACTGCTTGAATTACGTTGGGTATGGCTCCATTTTGTGGATGATTCAATTAGTTTTTGCAATCCAGCTGCTGTCTAGGACATCCGGATTGCTCTTGACTAATCAGCACGCACAAAAGTCACTTGAGCCAGGATACCCTCGCAGCTACTGTTTGCAACTCTTTGGAAGAGGGTAAAGATTAGTACTTTGAAGAATAGTAAACTGTATTTCTCTGGTCTATCATTTTAAAAGCAAAATAAGCATACAACCTCTTCTTTTCCTTCGGCCAACCAAAGTCTAGTCCATTATTCAATTGGCCGCCACTCAAGGAAAATACGGTCAGCTCACGCCGAGTTTCCGTTTGGGCTTTGAGGTGGCAGAGAGTAGACCAACACAAAAAAAAAAAAAAAAAAAAGGGTTAAAAGTTGAACGTTGGACTCGTTCTTTCTTCCGATTAGGATTTTTTACGATTTTAAATTCTAAAGGCTACCAACACATCAAGAAAATAATACATGCATTAATTCTTAGATTAAACATGAATCTGTGGCTCTGAAATTGGATTTCAACAAGAATAAAGAAATATTTCACCTAATTGATATGAGAAACTAAGCGACTGTAGAAAAAAACCTAATGATCGACAACATACTAAAATTCCATCAAAAGATCGAACCACAACCGATTATGAGTTAGTCTCAACGTACCATATAATAGAATGAGTTGTACAGTATGTCATTTTGACTTAAACCCATGGATTTCAATTAATTATGCTATTTTAACTATTCATATTTTTTTGATATGAGACTTAATCTACTTAAGTTGAGTAATTCTAAAAGTCCCTATTGTATCATTCTAAAAATGAGGTGGGTTTTAAAATCATCATTTGATCAAAATTTAATAATGATCAATCACAAGTTCAATGGTGAATTTAATAGCCACATCATTCTTAGAGGAACACATGAGTGACATAAGAAAACTTATAGCATTACTTGTTTAAGTCACCAAATCATTTTGAACTGCAACGTATATATTCAACATTCTTCTTTTCCAACCAAATATATATATAGAGTCCCTAATTGTTGATTGATTTCAGGCATCAATTAGACTATTGAGATTGTGAAGGGGACATGTAGGTTTAAATAAAATAAAAAATAATGAAAGTAAAGGATCAATAAGGCTCATGATGCATGCTTATGAATAAAGGTCAGAAACCCACATGTGTTTTTTTTTTTTTTTCTTCTTTTTGCTTGCTAAATAAGCTTTTCAAGGCTTGGGTTCAACTAGGTTGAATTGGGCACAAGTGACATACTTACCAAACCATGTGGTTTGATAAGTATGTCACTTGCACCCGCAATGTTGAAATACTTGCGTGTGTATATATATATATATATATATATAGAAGATATTAGAGGGAGTCTCAAATAGATCGAGCAGTCTGGGATTAGGTAATTTGGCAGATTATATATTGAATATCTATTGCTTTAGCCTTTACCTAATTACATGCTATTGACTTCCAGTGCGCAGCCAATGACTAAATAAACTATCCATTATAACACATTGGTTTCAAGGCCCTCAAAACTATTACATATGAGAATAAAACCCCCCAAAGAATTAATCTTTTAATTATAAAAGGTCATCTGTGTTGGCCCAAGTCTAATCACAACTGCTAGATCCTTGTTGTAACATAGATTAGTATCAAACTATTTCTAGTGAGGACAAATTAAAATATCAAATAAGTAGAAGAACAAAAAACAAGGAACACAATTTAGAGAGCAAAAAGAGTTGGTAGCATTTCAAACTGTAGCTTAGGTGGGAACTCATCGCCCAGCCAATGTAAGACTTTCTTAGTCAGCCACATACTATTAAGAATTTTATCATATTATATATATATATATGAAAAAAAAAAATCATGAAAATCTTGTGGCTAATTAGAGGTGTATACCTTGTTCATCACTGAAATTCTACATGGCAGTTTGATTCTCCAAGACTCACCCTTGCAGACGCTCCAATAAGTCCATGTCAATGAGCTTGTATATTTGATATCGTTCTCCTTTAATCCTATACCTGAGACGTATATATAGTAGTTACCTTCCAGACTTTCCAATAATCTTTACCTCCATCAGGTTGCATACGTAACACAAATTCTCTCTGCATTTCATAGAAGTCGATAAGCTTTAGGCTTTCAAGGTGCTGGATTCCAGAGGGTACCTCCTTCAATTGCTGGCATGGCCCAATCTCTAGTTGATCAAGACTGGGCAGTGATCCTCTATCCATTTCCACCATCTTTAATTTTTTTCTTATCTCTGAGGGTGAGCCTCTTGAGTCTTTGAAAACCGCTTTTCTCAAAATGCAGTTGCTCCCCATCATACGCATGATTGAGGGAAAGGGTAATTAGATTTGGCAAAGCTTGGACACACGACATTGGATATTCCTCTAATGGTGAGGAAAATACGATTAGTGTGACCAGATTTTGAAGCTCTGGAATCCAGTTCAGCAACTTCTTCAATTGCCCTATTAGATAGATATGGTTTAGAAATGGAGGTGGGGAAGAAATTGATTCTAAGTCTACAATCTCATATTCACTTATTGAGCCTACAATCAAAATTTTAAGGTGGACCATGTTTTTTATGGTGGCACATAGGGCCCTGCCACGTTCTGCGGTCATATTTGAAATGCCCAACAGCCTCAAATGACTCAACTTTTCGAGCTCTTTAAATAGATCGACCCTATGATGGTTTGCCTCAATCAATGATAGCATCTGCAAGTCCTTTAAACATCCAACACCTTCATGTAATTTTACTCCTTTTAATGAATAAAGGCTACTTTTAATGAAACTTGAACCAAGTTTCTGTGGATGAGCTCCATTAAAAATTCTTCCGCTACATCTTCCAATGGTTTTTCCTTCTTTCTTGTAATAAATCCCTCAGCAAAACTTGCCCCCAACATTCTTAATCTTTTTTTCATGCCAAACATGCCCCCAAAGAAAAGAAATTTTCAATAAATGCTTTGCATTTCCATCGTATTCCAAATTATTCATTGGCAAGTGGCAAACCTATTCATTCAGCCAATGACAAGTTTTCTATTTCTTTTTACGAAAATTACACAAGTTCATTTTGGACATATCAACCAATGCCTTTTCAATCTCCTCAAATTAAACACATATAAGAAGAATTGGAAAAAAGAAAATTAAAGATCGAAAGATTGAAAACGTTTCTACCATAGAATGCATTTCAATCTTGTCAACTTAGTTAAACATTGTCCACTCAGAATGCTAATTAGCCAATGCATTTAATCCTTTCTTCAAAACATTTCAATATAGTTTTAATGTTTTAGTCCCTGCAATTAGATTATAATGTAATGTTGTTTTAAGGTATATAATTCTGTTCTAATATAATATAATTGGATGGTGGATGGTGGATGGTGCGAGTTCCGAATTCTTGATCAATATTTCCAATTTATGGAGAAATATCAGAAATATTACTCTCTTATGAAAATACTCCAACAATGTTATATTGCAATAACAACTCAGTTTCAAAAATTGTTATATATGAGAACAAAATAATGGCTGAAAGATTTAAGCTTTTAGTTATAAAATTAAGATCCACCATCTGGCGAAAATCTAATTACAATAGCTGTATCCATGTTGCAACATCGATTAGTAACAACTATTTACAGTGATGAAATATTAAAATATCAAATAAACAGAAGTACAAGAAAAAATAGCAAAATTAAAAGTGAAAAGAGGTTGTGGTAACAATTCAACTTGTAGCTTAGGTTGGAGCTCACAGGCCAATGCAAGTCTTATTAACCCTGAAAATTTTGGTTATAAGTCAGCCACAATGTGAAGAATTTTATCATTACACATAAAAAAACTACAAAACTTTCATGGAAATCTTGTGGCTAATTAGAGGTACATACCATGTTCATCATTGAAACTACATGGCAGTTTGATCCTCCAAGACTCACCCTTGCAGACGCTCCAATAAGTCCAAGTCACCAAGCTTGTATATTTGATATTGTTCTCCTTTAATCCTATACCTGAGACGGATAGTAGTTACCTTCTTGACTTTCCAATAATCTTCGCCTCCATCAGGCTGCATACGTAGCACAAATTCTCTTTGCATTTCATAGAAGTCGATAATCTTTAGGCTTTCAAGGTGTTAGATTCCAAAGGGTACCTCTTTCATTTGTGGGCATGGCCCTCAAGATTGGGCAGTGATCCTCTGTCTATTTCCACCATCTTTAATTTGTTCATCTCTCTAAGTGTGAGCCTCTTGAGATTCCGAAAACCACCTTCTTCAAAATGCAACTGCTCCCCATCATACGCATGAGTGAGGGAAAGGGTAATTAGATTTGGCAAAGCTTGGAGACATGATAGTGGATGATGAGAAAAATAAGATTAGTGTGACCAGATTTTGAAGCTCAAGAATCCAGTTCGGCAACTTGTTCAATCGCCCTCTTAGATAGATATGCTTTAGAAATGGAGGTGGGGAAGAAATTGATTCTAAGTCTATAATCTCATCTTCACTAATTGAGCCTACAACCAAAATGTTAAGGAGGACCATTTTTTGTATGGAGGTACATAGGACCCTCCCACGTTCTGCAGTCATATTTGAAATGCCCAACAATCTCAACTGACTCAACTTTTCGAGCTCTTCAAATAAACCAACCCCATGATGATTTGCCTCAATCATTGATAGTTCCTGCAATTCCTTTAAACATCCAACCCCTTCATGTACTTTTACTCCTCGCTCCGAATAAAGGCTACTTTCAATTTCGAAGTCATGAGAATGAGCCAGAATCTGTCTTAGCTTATAAAGCCTAAATATCTCAATTGGAAGCTCACCCACTAAGGTTTCCAAGACATTTAGTGTCTTCAGATTATGTAGTGCACCCACTGACTTTGGAAGTATCTTCACTTTTGTTCTCCTCAAACTTAAGTGCTTCAAGTGGAATAAATTACCCACTTCTTGAGGAAGATAATCAATTGGAGCGTCTTCAAAATCCAATACTTTCAAAAGCTTGAACTTTTTAAACAATTTAACTATGAAAGACCTGGGCAATTCAGTAATGTTGAAGAGAAAAATCGAGCGAACTCGAGAGTACTCACTCGACTCAAAAACATTTTCTGTAGCATCGTGGATTGATAGGCGTTGACTTTTTCCATGAGAAGTTGTGTCATCTGCATCAAGAACTTGACACAAATTCAACTCTTGAGCCTTTGATAGGATGATTTCATGTAGTAGATCATGAATTCTGTACTTTTTGTATATCTCATAATCAAGCTCCCCAAATGAAACTTGAACCAAGTTTCTGTGGATGAGCTCCATTTGTAACGACCTAGATTTTAAAACTCTTATTTAAATAATATTAAATAGATTAAAAATATATAATCGATAAATTAGAACAATGATATGTGGATTAATGATATTAAATAATTGTTTAGTGTTAAAAGTATATTACATTGATTTTTGACCTCTTATGTATATTACTTCAATTCTAAAATTTAGCTTCACTAATATGTTTATGGGCATAATCAAACCCAATTTAGTAAATAAATTATTTATATTGGGGTTTAGTGAAGTCAGAAATTTATTTGAAGCTTTTTAGTTTTTAGCCTAAAAAGCAGTGTCTTACTTTTCATACTGTCTAAATGAGATTAAAACTGCTAAAGAAAGATACCAAGGCTAGCCACCTTTGTTGAAAGCTTAAAGTCTTCTAGTAATAATGGTTATAGTAAATATCATGATTATAATGGTTTAATAAAGTAAGTGGCCACGTGGGAATGCAAATAGATTAAAGCCTAAGTTGAATCGGAAACTTTGTACAGGCCAAAAGTAGACTCAAATGAACTCGGATGGAGTCGAACCAAAAATATAAAATGTTTATCTCGGAGTCCTCTATCTACTCTCAAAATTTTATGTCAATTGGAGTACGTTTGGACATTGAAAAATGGATCGAAATACACTGCCCTCATTTTGGACGAAAATATCAATTGGTATAGAGCATGAAATATGGACTAGGTTCATTCTTTTGGTTAAATACATCTCAACCCTTAGATCAAATGTGTAAAAATAAATCCTAACCATTCATTCTCTTATAAATGGAGCCTAAAGCTAAATTCACTTTCACTTGAGTTTTTACAATCTTAGAACAAGTAAAATTGTTTGCTCCTCATTTCATTTTATTTCTTAGTCCTAGCCAAATACCTTATAGCTTAGATCTTTCTTGTAGTGTTCAAGTGTTTTTCTAAACTAGCTACCTAGAGAAGATTTGGTGGAGTTTTACTTCTAAAAGATTATTGGGTAAGTGTTTCTTGTATAAATATTATGATTTATTGCTTGTATCACTTGTTCCCATTTAATTGTTTAAAGACCCAATAAACGTATAATGTAAAATAAAATAATAGATACAAGTGAATTAATAATAATGAGTTAGTGGACAAAATCAATTAAGGGCTTATGATATTATCTATATATTATTTACTTTACAACTTTTACATTCAGTCATTTATTTTATTGTCATTTAAATTTTAATTCATATTTTTGGCGGTCATCCCCGGAATATGAATTCAGTATTTACATTCAGTCATTTCTTTTATTTAAATTTTAATTCATATTTTTGGCGGTCATTCCCAGAATATGAATTCATTATTTACATTTAGTCATTTCTTTTATTTAAATTTTAATTCATATTTTTGGCGGTCATCCCCAGAATATGAATTCAGTATTTACATTCAGTCATTTCTTTTATTGTCATTTAAATTTTAGTTCATATTTTTGGCAGTAAGGACCATTGGTCTCATCCCCAAAATATGAATTCAGGCATAAAACTTGTTATAAGTGACTATCTTAGAGTAATATAATAAAATGAGTAAGTAAAGATGAAGTGACGGATAATAAATAAATATAAAAAGATGAGGGTCTTTTAAACAATGATATTATTGGAGAATGAACTATGTATTGTTTGTATGTATGTATTGTATACAGAAGTGGAGCAGAATACTACACTAAGGAGAGTAAGTATGAATATACTTACTGAGTACTAGCTTTGTTTTATTGTTATAAGAATTCTTATTTTGTCTTATTATTATAATTTTGCAATACAACTGCTGCATAATGTGTCTAATAAAATGGGCTGATAAAATAGCCACCTTAAGAACAAGGTGGGTGGATTGCCGCGAGGAACTGTTGGTATCTCAGTGGATGGGGGTATATAACCGTCAAACAGGCCTAATATATAACTAAGCTGGGGCGGTGTAGTTGCCAGCACCAAACATGTAAACCTCTAAAGTGTGAGGGACATAACGGACGTAAGCGGGCTGAGAGCTCATGACAAGAGGTCTGAAGAAAAATTATCATAAAACACAAACTAATCTGTCATTACGCTGCATTCACAACTCATTCATTATTATATATTTTAGTCTTTAATCTTGTTCAAACTAGTCTTTTTAGTCTTTGTCTCTAGGAAAATAGATTACTCACTTGTTTGCCTATGTAAATATGATAACGTCATCTTTACATAGATCTTGATGCAGGAATAGAAAGTGAGGACGATGGTCCTTTTACTAGTTTTGATGGTTGATAGACCATCTGCTGCAGGATTTATGCTTACTCTATGGAGCAAGTCTCATTTATGTTAATCGCTTTTATTATGTATGGTGATGTGTGTAAACTTAATAAATATTACTATGTTAATTTAGGTGCCGTCTGTGACATATATTTGGTACACTTAGTGTGTACATATGTTGTAATGAAAACCATGTTTCTATTTTATTTAATAATATATCACCTTGAGGTATTTCAGTCAGCTCAATTGTGTTGTGTAAGTTATTCCTAGGTCATAGAAAAAGAAAAAAATATACATACTCCGCTGTAACATTGTATTTTTCTAAAGTTGCAGCGTCACGACTTCGATATTTGCTAGTTCAAATATCGGGGCGTTACACCATTAAAAATTCTTCCGCTACATCTTCCAATGGTTTTCCCTTCTTTCTTGTAATGAATCCCTCAGCAACCCATAGCCAAACTAATCTTGCACCATTGATTGAGTAGTCCTCTGGAAAAATACCAAAGTACAAGTAGCAAGACTTTAGGTAGCATGGAAGATCATAACAACTAAGAGAGAGAATTGTTGTGACACTTGTAAGGTGGGGATTGCATTCTAGCTCATAACTGAGGCTATCAAGCAACTTTTTCCATTCTAATGGCACCTTCTCCTTAGTTGACAGAAGACCACCTATGGCAACAATTGCAAGTGGCAAGCCTTCACATTTTTTGACAATTTCTATCGACAGTCTCATCAACTCATTGGGACAACATCTCTGAAACTCGGTTTGGAATGCCTTTCTGCAAAACAATTCCCAAGCCTTTTCTTGAGACAGAGGTTGTACCTTGTGTACCATATCAGTTAAAGATTCTTTACATGAAACACCGATGAGATCACTGCGTGTTGTGATGATAATCCTACTGCCTTTGTCGCTGCATGGCAAAGAATGTTTCACAATTTCCCAGAACTCTGTCTTCCATACATCATCAAAAACAACAACATACCTCTTTTGTTGTAAACATTTCTTCAGCTGGCTAATTAGTGTGATCTCGTCTGTCATGTCTATTTGCCTTAGAGCTATTATTTCTTCGTGGTAGATTTGATTTGCAATGGACATGAGTATCTTTTGGATATTGTATGACTGAGACACTGTGATCCAAACATGGCAGTCAAAATGTCTTTTCACTGATTCAGTCTCGTATACTTTCCTAACAAGAATTGTCTTACCAATTCCGCCCATGCCTACCACTGAAATCACAGAGCGTTTAAATTCTCCCCCCACCAACCAGCTTATGAGTTCATCCCTTGTAGACTCAATGCCCACAACTTCATCTTCCTCAATGAAAAGTGAGCCCACTCGAGGGTCATGCCCTATAACATTTGTTGCACTGCTACTTGATCCTTGCTCTGAGGAACTAAAACCATATCTTTCACTTCGTTCCTTGATTTCACGAACTGACAATTTGATATCTTGAATCTTGGTAGCTATGTCGTGTTGTGGTTTTAGTTTCTTCAATATACGGCCAATTATATGGAGGAAAGCAATAAAACTTTGCTGATGACGATGACGTTGTGCCACGTGAAGAACGTATTCATCTATTACATCTTCTATATGATAGGCTACCTCTCTCACTTGTTTCACCCACATTTTGACGTCATCTTGGAGGTCTCCTTTATTTGCATCTTTGAGTAAACATTGGATGCTTTCCAGTTCATCTCTAATGTCCACAACTTCCCGATGGACACCCTTTAGCAGTTTTGATTCGTGGACGATGAATTGAACCAGCTGATTGATGACAAGGGCCACAACGGTTTCTGTCATGGTTTCTTCTATATATGATCTTCACCTAGTGAATGATACTACCACAATTAGAATTGAATTTGGGTTAATTGTCATGTCCCAAGCCCAAAGCAAGACCCGAGGCTTGCTTAGAACTAATATATATATATATTTTTTATAAGAAGTCAAAATATCATTTAAAAACGAAAACGCAACTCAGGTAAACAAATTATACAAGAGAAACATCAAGTTAGAAGAATACAAAAAAAAAAAAAAAAAAACTAAGTAGATTAGGAAAGAGAAATACAAGTGTCCAAAAGTAAAGAGTAATGAAAAACAAAGAATATTTATACTAAGGACTAACATTAAACCTAATTGAAACATTTCCTTAGAATTCTATTTTATCCAATAACCAACTATTTATACTACCAAATTGCTTATAAAAGATCAATTAGAGATCTCTATATATATTGTTGGAATATTTTATATTTTCTAAATTAGGTTTATTAATATTTTCCTTAATGAGTTATTTATCTTTATGTTAGAA
>NC_081542.1:18725531-18737828 GCF_901000735.1 Corylus avellana
CGATTAGTAGTGGATATCAAAACCCTAATCCTTTTTAGTTTTTGTTTATCTTTTATTTTATTTCTTTATATTAAATTCAATCGTGACAATTGAATTTTATATGTTTAATTAAATGGAAAATTACTTCTAAACATAATTTACCCATCCTCGTGGATCGTGGAAATGATCTCGTATTTGCCTGTTATACTATCGTTTGATCTTATGCACTTGCGAGTAAAATGTACCAAGTATTTGCCTATTAATTTAGGTGGGTATTTGGCACAACAGAAATATATCAAAGGTCATATTGTGGCATATAAGTCACAGTTTTTCTAATACTAAATAAACTATGCATTATAACACATTAGTTTCAAAGCCCTCAAAACTATTACATACAAGAACAAAACCCCGGAAGAATTAAGCTTTTAATTATAAAAGATCCACCTTGCTTACCCAAGTGTAATTGCAATTCTTAGATCCTTGTTGTAACATAGAATAATATCAAACTATTCTTAGTGATGAAACATTATTAAATTCACTTTACCTCCCTGAATTTTTAGAAGTTTTTCAATTCGAACTCTAATGTTTAAAAATTGGCAATGTACCCCACCTAATGTTTCAAAAATTTTCAATTCAGACCTTCCGTTACTAATTTCCATCTAATTGAACAGAAATTTTTTTTTAAAAAAAAGCCTAAGGATAATTACGTAATTTTATAGATTTCCGTCCAATTTGACGGAAATTAGTAACAGAATGTTTGAATTGAAATTTTTTGAAACATTAGGGGGGTACATTGCAAATTTTTAAACTTTGAGGTTCAAATTAAAAAACTCCTGAAACTTCAGAGGGGTAAAGTGGATTTTTTCCAACATTATAATATCAAATACATTAAAGTACGGTTTCCAAGGGGTAGCTCAATCGACTGTGGACCACGCCTAATAAAGTGAAGGTCACTAGTTCGAATCTCCTCTCCCCTTCCCTTGTGTGGACATGTCAAAAAAAGTAAATAAATAAATTAAAGTATGGAAAACAAGGAACACAATTTAAAGTGTAAAAGTTTGTGGTAACATTTCCAATTGTAGCTTAGGTTGTAGCTTACTCAGCCACATAATCTGAAGAATTTTATCATTGAATATAACAAAACGAAAAAAAAAAGTAAGAATCATTGAAGTCTTGTGGCTTATAGACGCATACCTTGTCTATCACTAACTGCATGGTAGTTTGATCCTCCAAGACTCACCCTTGCAAACGCTCCAACAAGTTCGAACCACCAAGCTTGTATATTTGATATTGTTCTCCTTTAATCCTATACTTAAGATGGATAGTAGTTACCTTCTGGACTTTCCAATAATCTTCGCCTCCATCTTGCTGCATACGTAGCACAAATTTTTTCTGCATTTCATAGAAGTCGAGAATCTTAAGGCTTTTCAATTGCTGAATTCCAAAGGGCACCTCCTTCATCTCTAGGCATGGCCTAATCTCTAGTTGCTCCAGACCAGGTAGTGATCCTTTGTCTATTTTCACCAACTTTAATTTTTTCGACTCTCTGAGTGTGAGTTTCTTGAGTTTTCGAAAACTGTTTTCCTCAAAATGCAACTGCTCCCCATCATACGCATGATGTAGAGAAAGGGTAATTAGATTAGGCAAAGCCTGAACACATGGCAGTGGATCTTCCTCTAATAATGAGAAAAATAATAGTAGTGTGACAAGATTTTGAAGCTCTAGAATCCAATTGGGCAACATCTCCAGTCGCCCCTGTAGACCAATATGCTTTAGAAATGGAGGTGGTGATGAAATTGCTTGTAAGTTAATAATCTCATCTTCACTGATTAAGCCTACAAGCAAAATGTTAAGGAGGACCATATTTTGTTTGGAGTCACACAAAGCCCTCCCATGTTCTGTAGTCATATTTGAAATCCCCAACATCCTCAATTTAATCAACTTTCCAAGGTTTTCAAATGGACCAACCCCATGATGATTTGCCTCAATACTTGCTAGTGTCTTCAACTCGTTTAAACATCCAACCCCTTCATGTACTTTTACTCCTCGCCCTGAATAAAAGCTACTTTTAATTTCAAAGTCATGAGAATGAGCCAAAATATGCCTTAGCTTATAAAGCTTGAATATCTCAATTAGTAGCTCACGAACTCCACTTTCCACAACATTTAGTGTTTGAAGATTCTGTAACCTACCCACTGACTTTGGAAGTATCTTTACTTTTGTTCTCCTTAAACTTAAGTGCTTCAAGTGAAATAAATCACCCACTTCTTGAGGAAGATAATCAATAGGTGAATCTTCAAAATCCAACACTTTTAAAAGCTTGAACTTTTTGAACAATTTAACTATGAAAGACTTGGGCAATTCATTAATGTTGAAGAGAAAAATAGAATGAACCCTAGAGTACTCACTTGTCTCAAAAACATTTTCTCTAGCATCGTGGATTGATAGGCACCGGTATCACTTGCTTCCAAAACATGACAGAAATTCAATTCAATAGCCTTCGATAGAATGATTTCATGTAGCAGATCATGAATTCTGTACTTTCTGCCTATCCCATAATCAAGCTCCCCAAATGAAAGTTGAACCAAGTTTCTGTAGATGAGCTCCATTAAGTATTCTTCTGCTACCTCTTTAAATTGTTTGCCTTTGTTTCCCTTAATGAAGCCCTCAACTATCCTTAACCGAAACAATTTTGCATCAGTGATTGAGTAGTCATCTGGAAAAATGCCAAAGTACAAGTAGCAAGACTTAAGGTAGGATGGATCATGATAACTAAGAGAGAGAATTTTTGTGACACTTGTAAGGTGGGGATTACATTCTAGTTCGGAACTGAGGCTATCATGCAACTTTTTTCCATTCTAAAGGCACCTTCTCTTTTGTTGATAGAAGACCACCTATGGCAACAATTGCAAGTGGGAGGCCTTCACATTTTTTGACAATGTCCATCGACAGTCTCACCAACTCTCACGGACAACAACCCTGAAACTCAGTGTGGAATGCCTTTCTACAAAACAATTCCCAAGCCTTGTCTTGAGAGAGAGGTTGTACCTTGTGTACCTGATCAGTTAAAGATTCTTTACACGAAAAACCAATGAGATCACTACGTGTTGTGATGATAATCCTGCTTCCTCTGTCATTGCATGGTAAAGCATGTTTAACAATTTCCCAAAACTCCGTCTTCCAAACATCATCGAAAACTACAATATACCTATTTTGCTGTAAATATTTTCTTAGTTGGCTAATTAGTGTGATCTCGTCTGTCATTTCTATTTGCCCCGAAGCAGTTTGTGTTGCCTAGTAGATTAGTTTTGTCATGAACATGAGTATCTTATGCATGTTGTAGGACTGAGACATAGTGATCCAAACACGGCAGTCAAAATGTCCCTTTACTGATTCATTGTCATATACTTTCTTAGCAAAAGTTGTCTTACCAATTTCGCCCATGCCTACCATTGACATCACAAAGCGTTTAGATGCTTCCCCCACCAACTAGCTTATGAGTTCATCCCTTGTAGACTCAATACACAACTTCATCTTCCTCAATGAAAAATGAACCTAATTGATGATCATGCCATGTAACATTTCTTGCACTACTACTTGATCCTTGCTCTGAAGAGCTAAAACCATATCTTTCACTTCGTTCCTTGATTTCACAGACTGATATTTTGATATCTTGAATCTTGGTAGCTATGTCATGACATGGTTTTAGTTTTTCCATTAAGCGGCTAATTTTGTAGAGGAAAGCAATAAAACTTTGCTGATGACGACGCTTTGCCACGTGAAGAACGTATTCATCTATTACATCTTCTATATGATAAATTACTTCTCTCACTTGTTTCACCCAAGTTGTGACGCCATCTTGAAGGTCTCCTTTATCTGCATCTTTGAGGAAACACTGGATGCTCTCAAGGTCATCTCTAATGTCCACAACATCTCGGTGGACACCCCTTGGCAATTTTGATTCAGGAGCAATCAACTGAACCAGCTCATTGATGACAATGGTCACAACTGTTTATGTCATGGTTTCCTCTCTAATATTGTCACAATCATAAATGAATTTGAGTTAATTGTCACGCCCCAAGCCCAAAGCAATACGCGACACCTATTTAGAACTTGTATTGTGTGTTTTTTTTTTAGAAGTAATAGAAATATCATTAAAAAGCAAAAGCACAATGCAAGAACACATGAACTATACATGAAAAACACATAACTAGGAGAAAAAAGAACAAAAAAAATCCTAAAAACTAAGCAAATTATTAAGGACAAGCGCTGTTGTCCTAAGATAAAGAGTAATAAAAAGCAAATACAATTTATACTAAGCACTGATATTAAATCTAACTGAAACATTTTCTTACGGTTATATTTTATCCAATAGCCAACTACCTATACTACCAAATTACTTATAAAACATCAATTAGAGATCTATAAATAATCCAAACACAATAAATCAAAAATCTCAATTCGTCTCAAAGATATATTCTCCTAGTAGCATAATATGGGTCCATTATAGTTAGAAAGTACAAACTCCAAGTCTCATCTTCCAATAGTGCAATAACTAATACAAAGACATACTTAGGCCGGTAAACGAGCCAATAAGCTCGGTTAAGCTCGATCCGAACTCGAGCTCGACATTGTACAAACTCGCTCGATAAGCAAGTGATACATATTCTGCTCACTCGATTGAACTCAACGGGGGTTCGCTCACTCAATTCGTTTAAAACTCGACTAGATCGCTAGCTCGGCTTGGTAGTCAAACTCATTAGCTCGTTCATACATCTTGTATATATATACGAAATATATTAATATATTACAAAAAAAATAGTTATATAAATTTAAGTATGTATATTAGTAATTACGTAGTATATGTTATATAGATTATTTAATATTTATATGTGTATGTATTAGTTAATATACTAACTAGTTAGTTCATAAACTAACGTATTAACTAAGTTAATATATATTAAGTTACTAACTAAGTATAATTAAGTATAGGTTACTTTGATAAAAAAATTATAGGCTACTTAATATTTGTATGTATATTATATATTTTATATATATAACATACTAACTTAGTATTGCTAAGTAATTAAGTTAACTATCCTTTTTTTTAAAAAAAAAAAAAAATGTAAATTTAAATATTAGTTAATATGAAATATTATGAGATATAGTTAAGAAGAGATTCGACGATCGTCTCAAGCTTTATTGCAAAGCAACATTTGTGATTTGATTTACGAATTATGATGCCATGCTGTTCATTTGGTCACTTGAAAAAATAAGAATAAAAAAAATTGTAGTTGAAAAAAAAAAAAAAAATTAAGAAAGACACTAGGAGAAAGTTTGGGTGTGTTTGTAAATGGCTTGAAAAAAAAAGTGAAAACCAAACTTAGTAGATTTAATTGATGTGAAAAAAAAAAATATTTTTGTATAAAAAAAAAATTGTTTTATAATAATTTTTTTTTATTTAAATAATAATAAAAAATAATTAATATGATGTAAAAAGTAAAAAATATTAAAATAATTTAAAGGGAAATTTTTTTAATTTTAAATCTGATCAGTTCATCAACTGCCCTTTGAAATGATACGGGTGTGAAAAGAAGAGGAAAAAATATTCAAAGTATATATATATATATATATATATATATATATATATATATATTGGTCAGGTCAGATCAAGTCAGAAGGTTGCATGTTGCAGTCATTTTATTACGTGTCCAAATTTTGTTTATTTAGCGTGTTGTAATTATTCTTGTTGAGCATCGTGCCAATTAAAGAAAAACAGCCTTTTAGTCATATTTTATTTTGGATTTCGTTTCTCGTGCATTTCAATGTCATTCAAAAAAAGAGCCTTTTTAACCAAGGAGCTCCTCCGGAAATTCAATAAGTCAATAGTGAACTTATAGTCCTCTCTAAGATTTTGCTTCGCGAGATCTATTAGGTGAGGGAAGTGTCTTCCACTGCTTGGCGGAGAAGGAAGAGTTCAACGGTCTGAAGCCAGTCTCAGTGACAGAGATGGCGGAGGAATTGGAGCGCATGTGTAGTAAAATTTCCCTTTCGGAGGGGGAAAAGCTTGGTATTACGGTGACTGAGGGGGAAGTTGCAGAGGTAAGGGAACAAGGTGCAAATTGTTTGGTGGGCAAGCTGTGGACAGAGAAAGTAGTCAATAAGGAGGCTTTCAAAGCAGTTTTGTCCCGTATATGGCGTACTGTAGGGAAAGTAATTTTTAAGGAGTTACAAGATAAATGTTGGTTGTTTGAATTTTCTGGAGATGATGATAAGAGAAGAGTTCTTGAAGGAAGACCTTGGTCTTTTGATCGCTATGCTTTGGTTCTAAATGAGTTTGATGGTAAATTATCGTCATCTCAAATGGAATTTAGGTATTCACCCATCTGGATTCAGGTGCACGATATGCCCCTTCTGTGCATGAATAAAGTAGTGGGGGAAAAGATTGGTGTTTCTTTAGGAGTACTTGAAGACGTGGATGTAGCAGGTGAAGGTGCTTGCTGGGGTCGATGTTTACGATTGAGGGTTGTTATTGATTTCTTCAAACCTCTGGAACGGGGTAGAGCGATCAACTTTGGAGGGCAGTCACATTGGGTCAATTTTAAGTATGAGAAGTTGCCATTGTTCTGTTTTCAATGTGGACGTATTGTGCATGAGAAAACATGTCCTGTTCGTAAATCTCAAAGGGTTAATGCTGATGGAGGGGAGAAGTATTGGGGTGTTTCTCTAAGGGTGGATGATCAACGAAGGGAGAGGAAGGAAAATAGTAGATTTGGTGGTGGTTTTAATCCTTCAGCGGAGTATTCAACTGCAGATGGAGGTCATCGGAATGATAGTCCATCAGCGAAGGGAAGCGCCAATTGCGGAGGAAAACGTAGTACTGAATCTGAACGTGCATCAAAAGATTTGGGTAGAGAATCAGATGCGTGGGTGGGGGTAATCGCTATGCATGGAATTTCTCAAGAAAATGAGATATCCACGAAGAATGACAGTTACGAGGGTCGTGATTTAAGGAGAGCTAATAAAGGAAAAGACAAGATAGTGGAGGAGTTGAACACGTTAGAAGTTGAGATTGAAAAGAGGAGTCAGCTGGGTCAAGAGGTTTCGGGCTACAATTCTGAGGCTAGGTCCGAACCTCCTGTGGACCCAATGCTAAGGAGTGATGGGTTTTCATGTGGGCCTGATTATACTCATATGGAAATGTTATTGGGCTCTCAGGGGAAAAAAGATAGTGTGCAGGACCCTTTTGGTACAGATATGCGTAGCAAAATTGTGGAGGTTGATATCAGTACTACATTAGTTAACAGTGTAGATGGAAGAAAGGGGGATAAGAGTTGTAGAGGGTGGAAGAAGCAGGCACGGGCAAGGAAAATTGTTCACTCAACAACTCAGGGAGAAACTTATAAACGTAAGCGGAGAGGTAATGTGGAGGTGGGAGCAGCAGAGAGGGAGGGTAGAGCAAAAAGAGGGAGGAACAACACAAAAATTCTGGGTGAAGGATTTGATGAGTTGGCGGTGGCTGAGTTACAGCCCCGCCAACAGCCATAAAACTCATAAGTTGGAACTGTCGGGGGCTTGGGAACCCCCGAATAGTTCGTGATCTTTGCCAAATGGTGAAAGAAAAGAGACCCTCTATCTTGTTTCTCATGGAAACAAAGAGTAGACAACAAAAGATGGAAGGAGTAAGAGTGAAACTCGGATTTGATGGAGTATTTGTGGTGGATCCGGTGGGGAAGAGTGGTGGATTAGCACTGTTATGGAAGGGTTCAGATGGGCTGGAAATTCAAAATTACACACGAAGACATATCAATGCGGTGGTAAAACTTCCTGGACGTAATATTTCTTGGAAATTAACATGTTTTTATGGTCATCCGGATGCTTCTAAGAGATATGAATCGTGGGCTTTGCTGAAGCATCTTCAATATTTTATTCCGGAGGCATGGCTGTGTATTGGTGACTTCAACGAGGTGGTTGAGCAAGCTGAAAAGGTTGGTGGAAATGTACGGCGAGAAAGTCAGATGGCTCAATTTCGCCAAGTTTTAGAAGAATGCAGCTTAAGTGATTTGGGGTACCTGGGGGCCAAATATACTTGGAATAACGGCCAACAGGATGGGTCTTTCATGAAAGAACGTCTTGACCGTGCTGTTGCAAACAGGGAGTGGTGTGAGCTATCTACAAGCTGTGAAGTAAGGGTATTGGCAGCAAGATCATCTGATCATAAGCCCTTGCTCCTCACTACAACTGATATATATGAGTCCCAAATCAGCTACCACAAAAATTTCAAATTCGAAGCCAGTTGGCTGGCTGATGAAGAATGCCTTGCGGTGATAAAGGAAGCATGGGAGGAGGGTGATAATGGGAGTGTAGGGATGCAGTCAACAAGATTACGTCTTGCTCAGTGTCAGACCAATCTGGTTCGGTGGAGTACCCGTAAGTTTGGCAATGCTGAAAAGCTTCTCAAGAAAAAAACCAAGCAACTAGAAGAATTACAGCGGAATGAAGGAGATGGGAACTGGGAAGCAATTAAAGAATTACAAAGGGAGATCGATTTTATTCTTGAGCAAGAAGATGTAAAATGGAAACAGCGTGCTAAACAAAGCTGGTACCAAAAGGGAGATCGCAATACTCCGTTCTTTCATGCATGGGCAAACCATAGACGGAGAATAAATCGGCTAGTGAAGATAAAAGACGAGGAGGGCAGGGAATGGAATAAGCAACACGAAATTGGGCATGCTTTTACACTGTTTTTCCAGGGGCTGTTTTCGGCTGGGGAAGTATCAGGGGTAGAAGAATGCTTGGCTGCTTTGGAGTGTAGAGTTTCGGAAGAGATGAATGCAACTTTGTTACGTGAGTTTACAATGGCAGAAGTGGAGCTAGCACTTAAACAGATGCATCCTCTCAAATCCCCCGGGCCGGATGGTTTCTCAGCATGTTTTTACCAAAACTCATGGTCTATGGTGAAAGTAGAGGTATGTCAAGCGGTACTCGGGTTTCTTAATCATGATATTTTTGATGTTGATATCAATTCTACTCATATTGCGCTCATTCCAAAGATTAATAATCCTTCTAGAGTAACTGATTATAGGCCCATTAGTTTATGTAATGTGTTGTATAAACTTATTTCAAAGGTTCTTGCTAACCGTTTGAAAAAAGTTTTGCCTCTTATCATCTCCCCTACCCAGAGTGCATTTATTCCAGGGAGGTTAATTACGGACAATGTTCTTGTCGCGTTTGAGGCGATGCACACTATGGATAGTAGAATGAAGGGGAGGGAAGGTTACATGGCTTTGAAGCTCGATATGAGCAAGGCCTATGACAGAGTCGAGTGGGCTTTTCTAGAGGGAGTGATGGAAAAATTGGGGTTTGCTAGTAGATGGATTCAACTTACTATGACTTGTGTCAAAACAGTGACTTATTCGGTGTTGATCCATGGAAAGCCTTATGGAAAAATTGTACCAACAAGGGGAATCAGGCAAGGGGATCCGCTGTCTCCATATTTTTTCATCATGTGTGCGGAGGGATTGAGCTCACTTCTTCAAAAAGCGGAAGCAGAAAGGTGGATTACGGGTCTTCCTATCACTCGTGGCGGTTTGAGGCTTAACCATTTGTTTTTTGCTGACGATAGTTTGCTTTTTTGTAAAGCAAATTCTTTTGAGTGGCTGCGTATCCAACAAGTGTTGGAAATGTATGAAAAAGCATCTGGCCAAAAGTTGAATAGAGAAAAAACATCAATTTTTTTCAGTAGAAATACAAGAAGGGAAGCTAAGGAACATATTACTTATATAGCAGGTATTAATCCCACGAGAAGGTATGAAAAGTATCTTGGGCTTCCAGCTTTAGTGGGGAGATCACGTGTTGGGGCTTTTTCAGCTATTAAGGGGCGTATATGGGATCGTATTCATGGGTGGAAGGAAAAATTCCTCTCACAAGCGGGGAAAGAGGTCCTTTTAAAAGCTGTTATTCAGGCGATTCCTACTTATACGATGAGCGTTTTTCAGCTACCAAAAACTTTGTGTAAAGAAATCAATGCAATGATGTCAAAGTTTTGGTGGGGGCATAAAGATAACGATGCTCGAATAGCTTGGATGAGCTGGGAAAGATTGGGTATGGGCAAGGAAAAAGGTGGGTTGGGATATAGAGATTTGGAGAGTTTTAATTTGGCTTTGTTGGCTAAACAAGCTTGGCGACTTCTTCAAAATCCAACTTCGATGGTGGCTAGAGTCTTTGGGGAGAAGTACTATCCGAGGGGAACATTCCTTGAATCCAGGTTGGGGAATCGACCCTCCTTTGTATGGCGTAGTATCTGGAATTCTAAGAAGCTGCTGAACCAAGGACTGATGTGGAGGGTAGGAGACGGTTCTTCAATCAAGATTTGGCAAGATCGTTGGATACCAGTGCCATCAACCTATGCCATACAGTCCCCAGTGAGTACCCTACATAGTGAATCAAATGTTTGTGAGCTTATTGATGCTACAACTAGATGGTGGAATATACCACTCATTCAAGAGATTTTTATAAGGGAGGAGGCAGATATTATTTGTGGGATGCCAATATGCCCAGGGAGACAATGTGATAGAAGGGTTTGGGTGGGAACAAAAAATGGTGATTTCTCAGTTAGAAGCGCCTATCACTTGGCGAAAGACTTCATTGAGGCTGCTAAAGGAAGTAGTTCAGACAACACAACAAAAGTTCGGCAATGGAGGTGTATATGGCATACCAAAGGACCTATGGTGGTTAAAACATTTCTGTGGCAAGCTTGTAATGATATTCTACCCACGAGGGTTAATCTCCACAAAAGAGGTATAATTTCTGATCCGTTATGTCCCATTTGTGGAAGGTTTGCAGAAACGGTAGGACATATTTTGTGGACTTGTCCATCTGCTGTGGATGTGTGGACAGAGTGTATGATGTCAATCCAGAAATGCACCTCATATGATGATTCTTTTGTTAATATCTGGATGATGCTTAGTAAGCGTATGGAGGAAGATGGAATGCAAATAGTGGCGGTGATTGCGCGTCTTATCTGGCTGCGTAGAAACAAAGTGATTTTTGGTGGTGAATTCCAATCTCCCTCTGTTCTGTACAGCATGGCTCAAGAACAAGTGCTGCAATTTCAGAAAGCTGAGGCGAGTAGGTGTGTGCAACGTGTTCCCCAACAGATCCATGATGTACAGAGATGGGAAAAGCCTTCATTTGGAGCTATAAAGTTCAATTGGGATGCTGCTGTTGATAAAGAGGGGCAAAAAATGGGGATTGGCATTATAGCTCGTGATCACAATGGGGATATTGTTGCTGCTCTTGTGTCGATGAGAATGTTTATCACTGATCCAACAACTGCTGAAGCCTTAGCGGCATGGAAGTTGGCAGATTTGTGTGTGAGAATGGAGTTGGACAATGTTATATTAGAGGGGGATTCTTTGGAAGTTGTTCAAGCTTTGAGAAAGGGGGAATGCACATGGGGCCGTTATGGTACTTTGATTAATGACGCAAAGCTTTTGCTGCAGTGTGTCCAACAGTGGAGTGTGTGTCATGTAATGCGTAAGGCTAATGAGGCATCCCATAGGCTTGCAAAGATAGCTCTTACTCTGGGAGAGGAGCGATTATGGACTGAGGATTTTCCTTTGTATGTCCGAAATACTGTTCATGATGATGTTTCTTTCTGATTAATGAGAATTGATCTCTTTTCAAAAAAAAAAAAAAAAAGAGCCTTTTGATTATGTCGCTTTTACTTTTTCAAAGCTCCCTTTTCAACTCTTCTTTCATTTTTTATCTTTTTACTGAAAATCCACATTAAAACATTCGATTTTTTTTTTTTTTTTGTTTTTTTTTTTTCCACTTTTTTATATGAAATATTTTTACTCTTTTATTATTATTATTATTATTATATTCTTTTTTTTTTAAAAAAAAAAAAGCAAAAGACTTTGCCAAGACAAAATAATTCAGATCGTTTAAAGGTCTTTGTATGAAAATGTCAAAACGACAAACTTATTG
Source organism: Corylus avellana (assembly GCF_901000735.1). NCBI lineage: Eukaryota > Viridiplantae > Streptophyta > Magnoliopsida > Fagales > Betulaceae > Corylus > Corylus avellana. The sequence continues at coordinate 18,737,502 of NC_081542.1, forward strand.
AACTTTCTACTTCTAACTAGACTCCAACAATAAGCGAACTGAGTATCTTAACTTGAAGTACCTCACATGCACATATTTCCTTCATCCAACTACTTCTCATATATTAAACGCAAACACCCACAATCTAAATCTTTCCCTATGAAGCAAACCTAATGAAAATAAGGGATTTGGCTTACATGCTATTATTAAAATAACATCATGTATGCTGTAGTTTAATCAATGGTCAAGATTAAATTTTAAAGCTGACTTATTTTTAGAAGCATTTAATAGGGGAGAGAAAATATAAAGAGATTTTAATAAAGTTAATCTTGACCGTTGATTAAACTA
>NC_081542.1:18737928-18798885 GCF_901000735.1 Corylus avellana
TCCTTTTTATATTCTTATTTTATATTATTTTATTCTTATTATATATTTTATTCTTTCTTCTTTCTTTTCTCCCCCGACAACTCTCACCAACTCTCACTCATTCTTTCATTATCATATTATTTTATTCATTTTATATTATTTCTTTCTTTCTTCTTTCTTTTCTCCCTCTGCCGACAAACTCTCACCTACTTCCATCTTTCTTCTTTCTCTTTTAATCATTCCTTATTTAAATGCATCATTCATATAAAAGAGAGGAGAGAAACCGAGAGTGAGATGGAATTTAAGACAGAGAGCTGAAGAGGAAGAAAGAGAGTTTAGGCGAGAGAGAGAGAGAAAGTCAGTGAAGGGATTGTTATGAGTAGGGACCAACTGCAGCAGAACGGGTTTCAAGTAATTACCTTTGATGATCCATTCATGTAATCCACTGTAAGTATTCTTACTTACTGAGTATGATATTGATATCCAATAATACGGATTTTTGTGGTTTTATAACTTGTCTAGCATTTTGCTATATATGATTCAACAATGATTTATATTATCGGAAATCAATTGACTCACTACTTCACAGTTTTTTGTAGTGCTTGCAGGAATGGAAAATCAAGGTAATTATGCAGTTGTGATTAGAGATTCATATTGAGATGTACAGAGATTCCAAGTTGGTTAAGTTTTGTCTAGAGTTTAGACTGTCGGATAGATTTATATAAATGCCTTGTACGACATAGCTTTGGGTATTTTTGTATAAAGAAAAGTATTTTAACAGTATTTTTTTTGTATTGATAATTACAGTTTTTCCGCTATGAGAGATGAGATTGTTACAAAAATGGTATCAGAGCCACCTAGTAACGCCAGGTCATGTGGTATTGAAGCACTGCATGGTAACACCCCGGTCCCATATTGGGAAGATGAGAAGAAGCCCACATTGAGTGGGTAGTTTATAGAGATAGTCATGGGTGCTAAGTCTCACATTGACTAGTTACTAGGTGAAACTGGGCTAGAAATATTGGGATGTTACAAATGGTATCAAAACATTACCCAGCCTGAGATGGTGGGAGTTTGCACAAGCCTATGAGGGTCGCTAGTGGACACACGTTGGTGATGCCAAAAGTGGGTTATATTATAATGGTGTCAGTTAAGACACAATGAAATGTATAAGGGCCAAAAGTTAAGGGCCGAGAATGAAGAAATTCCCTGAGGATTGCCAACGGTGACACTGGTGCCCAAGAAGAGTGCTTGTAGAGTCTCACATCGCCTGGGTATGGAATATGTTATGATATTTATTTATGAACAGAATAAGTTATGGTTCAAGTATGATTTGTTTTTAATTTGGGTTGCTCAATTTGAAGATAGGTGGTAATTTATGGGCTTTAATTTCGAGGACGAAATTCTAATAAGGAGGGAAGATTGTAGCAACCCAGATTTTTAAAGTCTTATTTTAGAGATATTAAATTGATGCTATGATTATATTAATATTCATATTAGGTAATGGCATTTACTTTGAGGTTGAGATATTTATTGATGATATTAGGTAATAATATTTATTCTTGAGGAACTTATTAGATCGTATGAATATTATTGGAATGAATATTGATTTGAGGTTATTATATCATGATGATGATTTTATATTGATTATTTTATTGGGAGATTTAAGAGATATGATAATTGATGATTGATTGGTATAATTTGGAGTATGATTGTAATAATTGGTGATATAATAGGATAGTAAATGGTAGGTATAAGGATGGTAGAATAAGAAGGTAGAATAGTATAGAGTAGGTAGAATAGTATAGGGTTGGTAGAATAGTATAGGGTTGGTGGAATAGTATAGGGTTGGTGGAATAGTATAGGGTTGGTGAAATAGTAAAATGAGGGTATAATTGTAAATTGAAGGTAGAATAGTGTTTGATTTTCTCCTATAAATAGAACTCTTCTCCTTCACAATTTTCACCACTCATCTCCTCTCCCATCTCTTGCATATATTCTTTCTTCTTCCGCTTTTTACTCGGTCTTTCTTCTTTCTAAGAGTGTTTACTCGGAACAGAGAGAGAAAGGGCGAGACCAAGCGCTACAAGAAAGAAAGAACACAAGAGAGGAGAGAAACCGAGAGTGAGATGGAAAATTTAAGACAGAGAGCTGAAGAGGAAGAAAGAGAGTTTAGGCGAGAGAGAGAGAGAGAGAGAGAGAGAGAGAAAGTCAGTGAAGAGATTGTTATGGGTATGGACCAACTGCAGTAGAACGGGTTTCAAGTAATTACCTTTGATGATCCATTCATGTAATCCACTGTAAGTATTCTTACTTACTGAGTATGATATTGATATCCAATAATACGGATTTTTGTGGTTTTATAACTTGTCTAGCATTTTGCTATATATGATTCAACAATGATTTATATTGTCGGAAATCAATTGACTCACTACTTCACAATTTTGTAGTGTTTGCAGGAATGGAAAATTCAAGGTAATTATGCAGTTGTGATTAGAGATTCATATTGAGATGTACAGAGATTCCAAGTTGGTTAAGTTTTGTCTAGAGTTTAGACTGTCGGATAGATCTGTATAAATGCCTTGTACGACATAGCTTTGAGTATTTTTGTATAAAGAAAAGTATTTTAACAGTATTTTTTTGTATTGATAATTACAGTTTTTCCGCTATATGAGAGGTTGTTACAGTGTTACTATTTAATTTGCACAAAGAGGGGTAGATTAATTCTGCTGAGCATCTGAAATTGGTGTTCACCCCTAACAAAGTGGTATTAGAGCTTTTGGTTCATTGTTCGTGTGGAGTTCTGTGTGAATTAAATGGAAGAGTCATCTAATAGCATGGTTAAACTCACAGCTTCCAATTATTCAATTTGGAAGATTAGGATGGAAGATATTTTGTATTGCAAGGAATTGTTTGACCCCATTGAGTTGAAAGGTGTCAAACCAGTTGCTGTAACCAACGGTGATTGGAAGAAATTGAATAGGAAAGCCGTTGGATATATTAGGCAGTGGGTTGATCAAAGTGTCTTTCATCACGTAGCCAAAGAAGTTGATGCCTATGGTCTTTGGCAGAAGTTAGAGAGTCCTTATGAACGAAAGACTGCTCAAAACAAAGCCTTTGTGATAAGAAGGCTTGTGAATTTGAAGTACAAAGATGGGCATAGTGTTACGGAGCATCTGAGTAATTTTCAGGGAATGTTGAACGAGTTGTCTACCATGAAACTTGCACTAGATGATGAGGTGCAAGCATTACTTGTGTTGAGTTCTTTGCCAGACAGTTGGGAAATCTTGGTGGTGTCACTCAGTAATTCTGCTCCCAATGGTGTGATAACTATGGGTATGGTAAAAGACAGCATGTTCAATGAAGAGGCAAGAAGGAAAGAGCAAGGTATTTCTTCTCATTCAGAGGCACTTGCTATAGAAAGGCGGGGGAGAAGTAAAAGCAGAAAACCTCACAGGTATGACAGTCGTGACAAGTCAAGAGGAAAGTCTTATTCAAAAACAGACATAAAATGTTTTCACTGTGGCAAGCCTGGTCATATAAGAAGAGATTGCAGAAAGTTTAAGAGGGAACAGTTGAAAGGAAAAGACGAAGAACGTCAAGAAGAAAAAGACACTGCAGCAGTTGCATCTGATGGTGATGTGGTATTTGCTTTTGATGAAGCTTATGCTAATCTCGCATGTGATGAATCTACGTGGATAGTTGATACAGCAGCATCTTTTCATATTACTCCACATAGAGATTTCTTCTCTTCCTACACCAGTGGCGATTTTGGTTGGGTTAGGATGGGAAATGAAGCAAAGTGTAAAGTTGTGGGCATGGGAGATATACAGCTAGAAACCAGCATTGGGTGCAAATTGATTCTCAAGGATGTCAGGCATGTTCCTGAAATGTGCTTCAACTTGATTTCTATTGGGAAACTTGATGATGAAGGCAACCACAATTACCTTGGAGGTGGATAGTGGAAACTGAGCAAGGGTTCTCTTATCTTAGACAGGGGAAAGAAGACCAACACTCTCTACAAGACAGCTGCAAGACTAGTCAAGGGAGATGTGATTGTTGTTGAGAATGAAAACTCTACTGAGCTATGGCACAAGAGGCTTGGTCACATGAGTGAGAAGGGACTTCAGATTCTCGCCAAAGAACAGCTCCTACCTAATAATAAAGGTACGCCACTAACGCCCTGTACTCATTGTCTTGTTGGAAAACAAAGAAGAGTTTCATTTCAAAAATCTTCTTCATCAAGAAAGTCTAATATTCTTGATTTAGTTCACACTGATGTCTGCACTATGAACACTAAAACTCTAGGTGGTGCACTTTATTATGTAACTTTTATTGATGACCACTCTAGAAAGGTATGGGTGTTTGCTTTGAAAACCAAAGATCAGGTATTGGGTATGTTCAAAGTCTTTCATATGAAGGTTGAAAGAGAAACTAGAAGGCAGTTAAAATGCGTCCGTGCAGACAATGGTGGTGAATACAAAGGACCGTTTGAAGAGTATTGCAAAAGCCATGGGATCAGGCTTGAGAAAACTATGCCCAAGACTCCGCAGCATAATGGCGTAGCAGAAAGAATGAACAGAACCATCTGTGAGAGAATCAGGTGTATGCTCTCTCATGCAAAATTGCCTAAACATTTTTGGCGTGAGGCAATGAGGACAGCAGTTGACTTGATAAATCTTTTTCCTTCAGTTCCTATGGATGGTGACATTCCTCAAAGGGTTTGGACAGGGAAAGATGTTTCTTTTAAGCACTTGAGAGTGTTTGGCTGCAGGGCATTCGTCCATATTCCTAGAGATGAGAGGTTAAAGCTTGATAGCAAAGTCAAGCAATGTATTTTCATGGGTTATGGGCATGAGGAGTTTGGTTATAGATTGTGGGATCCAGTTAATAAGAAAATCATACGAAGCAGAGATGTCGTATTCTTTGAAGATCAAACCATTGAAGACTTGGATCAGAAAAAGGCAGAGTCTCTCAGTGAATATCGTGTTGATTTGGATCCAATTATTCCTCCTTGTGTGATGCATGATGAACACATGGGAGACGTACAAGAAGAACAGGTTGATACAGTTGGTGAAAATGGTGAGCCTACAATTGATAGTGTGGAGTCAGAAGAGCATCTAGAGCAAGCTTCTTCAGAACCAGCCGCTGAGATTCAGTTGAGGAGATCTACCAGAGACCGACAGCCTTCTAGAAAATATTCAGTTAATGAGTATGTGTTACTTTCTGATGGGGGAGAGCCAGAAAGTTATCAAGAGGTTATGCTACATGACCAGAAAAATCAATGGTTAGAAGCCATGCAAGACGAGATGAAATCCTTGCATGAGAATCACACATATGATTTGGTGGAACTGCCTAAGGGCAAGAGAGTACTCAAGAATAAATGGGTGTTCAGATGCAAGATTGAACCAAACAGATCACAGCCAAGGTACAAGGCGCGACTAGTTGTAAAGGGGTTCGGTCAAAAGAAGGGCATTGATCTTGATGAAATTTTCTCACCCGTGGTAAAGATGTCTTCTATCAAAGTTGTTTTGAGTTTGGCTGCCAAAATGAATTTGGAGATCGAACAACTTGATGTGAAGACTGCTTTCCTTCATGGTGACTTGGAGGAGGAAATTTATATGGAGCAACCAGAGGGGTTCACAGCTAAAGGCAAAGAACACTTAGTGTGTCGGTTGAAAAAGAGCCTGTACGGACTCAAGCAGGCACCGAGACAGTGGTATAAGAAGTTTGATTCTTTTATGGTTGATCATGGGTATGAGAGAACTACAGCAGATCATTGTGTGTTTGTGAAGAAATTCTTTGATGGAGAATTTATTATTCTCTTGCTGTATGTGGATGACATGTTGATTGTTTGTCGTGACACTAGTAAAATTGACAGACTGAAGAAAGAATTGAGTAAGTCCTTTGCTATGAAGGACTTGGGACCCGCAAAGCATATCCTTGGTATGAAGATCTCTCGTGATAGGAAGAAAGGAAAATTGTGGCTATCACAAGAGAGTTATATCGAGAAGGTATTAGACAGATTCAACATGAGCAAGGCAAAACCAATGAGCTCTACACTTGCAGGTCATTTGAAGTTGAGTTCAAAGCAAATTCCTACAAGTGAGAAAGAAAAAGATGAAATGAAGAAAGTGCCTTATGCATCAGCCGTGGGTAGCTTGATGTACGCCATGGTGTGTACGAGGCCTGATATCGCTCATGCAGTTGGAGTTGTTAGTCGGTTCCTTTCTAATCCTGGCAAAGAACATTGGGCAGCTGTGAAATGGATTTTCAGGTATCTCAGAGGTACTTCGAGAGTATGTTTGTGCTTCGACAGTGGTCAACATGTGCTTGATGGGTTTACAGCTGCAGATATGGCTGGGGATATTGATTCTAGAAAATCTACTTCAGGGTACCTGATTACTTATTCAGGGGGAGCAGTGTCATGGCAGTTCAGATTGCAGAAGTATGTTGCTTTGTCTACCACAGAGGCAGAGTACACTGCTGTTACTAAAGCGGCTAAAGAGTTGTTATGGATGAAAAAGTTCTTACGAACTGGGTTTACAGCAAGAGAGGTATGTGCTTTACTGTGACAGTCAGAGTGCCATCCATCTCAGTAAGAATTCAACTTTCCATTCAAGATCGAAACATATCGATGTTAAGTGTCATTGGATTCGTGATGCACTGGAGGATAAGCTGTTACAGATTGAGAAAATTTATACTGATGATAATGAGTCAGATATGATGACTAAATCGTTGCCTATGCAAAAGCTTGAAATTTGCAGAAGCGCGGCGGGCTTGGTGGAACCCCCCACATAGTCGGGAGGGGGAGATTTGTTGGGTTGTCCCTCTTATGTGGGGACCACATGGACTACAACAAAACAAAGAGTTTTGTTTGTAGTAAAACTCTAACACACTATACGTGTGTTTATAAGAGATAGAAAAGAAGAGAAAAACAAGGGAGAAGGAAAAGAAGCAATGCGGCGCAGGGAGAGAGAAAAAGAAAAAGAAAAAAAAAAAAAGGTTTCGCTTTTTTCACATCCGTCAGAGATTGGAAGGTCATTTGTGACTCGATCTTGATGCAATTTTAGAGTGTTGCTCCTGACGACGAGTGCTACGTATTGACTTGTGTCGATCGTTGGAATTCCTCTCCAATCGTTTGGTTGCTAATACCTACTTGGTGAGATCTTTCTTTATTCTTGTTGGAATCCACTTTAGGGTGATGAGTTTATCTTTAATCCAAGAAGGCATGTATTTTTGATGTGGTGATAACCTCTAGATATTTCTCTAGGGAAGACAATTGTAAACTCATTATTGTTGATAGTGAAAGATTTGACTGGACTAGGTCCCGTGGTTTTTACCTTCGCATTGGAGGGTTTTTCACGTAAAAATCTTGGTGTCTTGTTTGTGGGTTTGCTTGATTATTATTTTGCTATTGTGTTACTATTTAATTTGCACAAAAATGGGTAGATTAATTCCGCTGAGCATCTGAAATTAGTGTTCACCCCTAACAGTTTGTTCTGTGAAGAAAACTTGAGCTGCCATACCAAATCAATAAATTCATCCGCACCACTGAAAACCATGCATGTGTTTCGTCGGATGGTGTTGGCTTATTTGAATGTTTGATGCATGTGGCACTCTTACGTTTTTTTGTGCATTTTCTTTGCATAAACGATGGAGGCCAGGTCTTCGGAGGTAGATACGGCCGGCCCTTCGGGTCTCGGGGAATGTTTAATGCATGTGGGTTTCATGCAACTTTCTTTCTTTCTCTCTCTCTCTTTTTATTTTTTTATTTTTTTATTTTTTTTTATTTTTTATTTTTTTTCTTTTTATTTTTATCTCCAAAGTCTTAATTATGAAGGCCGGCATTGAATTATAATTATTTTTTTTACCATAATTGGCTTTAGTTAAAGAACATTGATTATACTTTATATCATTAAATAGTTTTTTTTTTTTTTTTTTTTTTTTTTTTCATATGGAAGACGCCTTAATTATACTATTACTATTTGGGGGCCTTATTTTACCAGAGCTTTAGGCAACTGCCTAATTAGCCTAATGGAAGAGCCCCCCCTGCCTCACCTCCATCTACAAGAAGATTGACAAGACTCACCTAGATCTCACGTTAACTGCAACCCCACCAGACACAGCGTTGTTCACTACGGCATTATCATAGACCTTTAGAACAAGCACATCGCCTATGAGAGCTAGTGTCTGACTAAAACAATGGCCTAGCTAGGGTTCGACATAAATCGTCAAGAAAATTTTAAAGATACTACCAATTTTTATTACATTTTTTTTACAAACTAATGTGGCATTTGATATAACAATTGGTATATCAACAATTTGTAAATTTTAATTGTTAAGTTGTTGATGTGACAACTTCCATGTAAGTTTCACATCGGTTTGCAAACACTCGGATAAAATTGTTGATTTGGAGAAGCCCACCGCAGTCGACAATTGCCCAAATACATGGCTTGCATGGGCCATGAGCCCATTAGAACGTCTTTATTTCACTTGAACTTTAGAGTAATTATTTTATGGTCAAAATCTTACTTTGTCACATCTAATATTGTATAAGTATTAAATTATTCAAAAAATTTAAATGACATTAACAACATTAGCTGTATTTTTATCTAATAATTACTTAACAATATTAATGTAACACTTTCAACTAATCATTGACTTTTATTATTATTATTATTATTATTTAACATAGATTAATCCCAAAATTAGTTAAGAGTGTCACTTAAAAATTGTTAGACAATTGTTTCTCACATTTCTCTTAACCTCTTATAGAACATTAAATTTGTGAAATATTTCTCTTAACCATAAAATACTCTTATGCTCTCCATTTGATTTAGAATCAAGTGAAGAACGCCGAATTAGCCAAAAGACAAAAAGTATAAAACATGTGACTATCAAGAGCAACCGAAGCATATGATATACCAACGAGAGGATGACCTTAAATTACAAGAAATAAAAGGCCAATATTGATCACAGTAAATTAAAGAACAGGGCCAAAATAAGAGGGATCAGTTTCTACTCAGAAAAAAATAAAATAAAATCGGTGTCAGTTATCATTTCTTCTTGAAGTTGTTCCCATCGTAGATAAAGAGAGTGGCAGAGAACCTATTGCCTGCCAAGAGACACAATATGAAGTAGAGACTATAAAGTTGTAAAGGCACAACCTTTCTCCAATCTAATTCGAGGTACGATGCTATCAATGTTGTCACGAATTCCTGTATTGTTTCTCTAAATTACTTGTGTTTTGGTCAAATCAATCTTGTGTCTTGGAACCCTTTTCTTATTTCGTCTGTCCTATGTTTCACTTTTGCAGACTGTGTTTTTCCTATATTCAAATTTCTTATATTTTTTTATTTTTCTTTGTGTTTCCTGAATCTGTTTTCAGGTGGTGGATGATGGGTAACCTTAAACATTGCTTGATTCCCTTGTAATATATTTAGCATCAGAAAGTTCAATGATTGGTATTGTTATTATAAGCGATTTACCCAATTCCCTGAATTCACAATGAAATCTGCTCTTATAAGCACTAATTCCTTGCACCCATTTGCTCCGTTCGGTGCGCATATATCCTCTAAGCCAAAGAATCCCAACGTATTCTGCATAAAACCCATTACTTTGCCCGCCATACTCTCCTCGAAATCCCAGCCCAAGCCATCCAGATTGGTTGCGTTATGCGCTTCACATAACGCAAGCCTTTCGAATGCCGAACTGAAGGGTCGTGGGGTGGAGGAGATTCCGAGTGAAGACTTTGTTGAAGATGAGAATTCACAAAGTCGATGGAATGTGGAAGTGGGGAGCCCCAGTGTTCCGCCCAATGTTGTGCCGGCGGCCAAGTTGAGCTTGAGTGACCAAGCTTTCTTTCTCCTGGCCTTCATTGCTTGCACGGTATGAGAACATGTTGGGATTTTTTTTTTTTTTTGACTGTAATTGTGTTTCTATTCAATACCTTTTTGAGAAATGCTGCACATGCTCCCATACTCTCAAAATATAATGATGATTTTTAGTCACACGTGAGGGAGTGTGAGAATAAGAGCGTTTGTAGCATTTCTCATACCTTTAATGGATTTCGTTGGTTGTTTAAGGCATGCTTGCTTTTCCCATTTGGGTTTAAGGGATCAGTTTAATTCTCCATTGCATTGGAAGTGCACATCCATGGCTTGAATGGAACTATTCAGAATAAGATGAAGCCTTTTAGGAATTCATGAAGTCACTACATTTTAAATGTTTTGTGTAGTGGTGATGGCTACAATGATAATGACTTTAACAATTAATAATGATGGCTTTTTGAAAAACTCTATCCAAGAAGATAATTTAAATTTCTATTCTTGTGGAGCATGCAAACAGGGCTTTAATAATTCTTACTAATCAAAATTGTTGTTAGGTGTAAGATCTCATATTCCCTAAACAAATTAATAAAAATAAAGAAAATATGGATGCTTATCGATCATTAGTAAGAGGTGACTTTTATGATAAAGAAAAGAAAGAGGAAGCCATATAGAGAAGTATGTGCTTTAGTAATGTGTATTTCCCCCTGTTCTGGTCACAAAATAGATGAAAAAAACAAAAAAATTGGATTTTTGTTGCAGCAACTGATGTTATTTGGCATGTACAACAGATTGGAAACTATTTTCAATGCGTGACTTACCAAAGGAAAATATGTTATTTGTCCCTGCTAATTAATTGACACTTACATATGTAAGAAGAATTGGCTATGATTTAAGTAGGCTGTGGTTTAAACTTGTGGTAGTAATTATGTATGCTATTCTTTGCTGTCAAACTTGAAGCTTGAATCTTATTGTTGGCTATGATCTACATCAACTTCATCATTATTGATAATCATGAATTAATTTCAATGTTTGCAGACTTCTGTGGCATTTACTAGCCTTGTTATTGCAGCTGTCCCAACACTATATGTAAGTAGTCTGACATTATGTTTAAGTGCAGAATTTTTTTTTTAATTTTTTTTATGTCCCACTCCCAGCATCACACGTGAGGCTTAAGTCATCTCACTTAAGTCTATTATGACATTATGACTACCTGTTCTTTTGCAATATGCCTAAAATAAGGATAAACCAGTGATTTGTTAGTTGCAGCAATTTCTATTTGTTCTTTTGGAAAGTGTTTTTTTTTTTTTATGAGCAATTGTTTCATTTCTCATACTGTTTCAGCTAATAGCTAAAGGTTGATCCACCCCCACTCCCAAAGCCCCCTAAAATTTTGCTATTGCTAATTGATTTAATAGCCGCTAACAATATGTTCGTTTGGCAAAACTCTTTAAAGGGTGGTTTTTGCTTTTTGGTTGTGAGGTGACATAAAGGTAATAGTAATTTTTAGTTTTTTATGTTTTGAGTTGTTTGTTAATGCTTACCTACCTTAACAAACTTTGCCAAACGAGCCCAGAGTCTTACCTTTTACTGTTTCCTGACACACATGCAATATATGGAAACATGCTGCAAATTAGTCTGATATGGAAGATAAATAAGGTCAAATCCAAAATTGTTATATTAGGCAAAGCTTGCTTGGAGCCTACCTTCAAATATTTTTCTCCTTTATATGTTTGTCAAAGGAGAGGTATGACAACCTAGTTTGAGTGATGCCTAATGTACTCGGATTGTTAGAAGGTTGGCTGCACTACCGTAGATTATCTCCAGAAATATAATGTTTGAAGCTAAGTTGGTGATTGTGATGGAGAAGCTCAACCAGTGTGCTGCATTTTGGGGCAATGTTGTGGAAATTGGTACATCAGTTGGTTTGATGGTGTACTTATCGATGGTTTGGTGATATGAATGATGTTTAATGTACTTTAAGTTCACTGTTGGTAGGCCAACATTAATGTGAAGCTTTAGTAGTACATTGTGATAGAGAAGCTCTCCATACATGCCACCTCTTCGGGGGCCATGTTGTGAAAACTGGTTTTTCAGTTGCTAGATTTGTGCACTTGCTGAGGGATTGGTTATATTGCTGATGTTAAAGTTAGGTTGATGCTCTCTGCGTAACACTAAACTGAGGTTTCTTCCTCAAAGAGTTCGCAATCCAAATTTGTTCTGTTAGATAAATGTTTTGATTCTCTGTTAGTTAGTGTACGAGTGCATAAATTTTAGGGCCAAAACCAAGATCTTTAAGTTCAAGCACTAAATTTCAGGGTTGAAATAGTATGGTTTTGGTGATTGATATCCAGATATACTACTGCCCGAGGACAATAACAGAAAAGTTGGTTTGAGTAGGATAATGCGATGTCTAGCTTTTGTAGATATCTGCTGTTATGTGTGTTAAGCTTAAATCTTGACTTTCTATGGCCTGGTAACAAAATACGGTTTTCTTTCATATTCCAGATATGGGAATTCTAGGTGGTCTCAAATTTGTCTCTGTAGCCAATACCTCATGTTTCTATTTTCTGCATACTTGATCAAAAACTTAAACGATGTTATCCGATCCTCAATTTGCAATATCTGTGTCCTGCTTATTTGATATTTTAGGATTTTCACTAGTGGTAGACATTTGGAAGTTTGTTTATTCTTGTAGCATAATCTGTTGCTGATGTTCCAATAAACTTTGAAGCTCACTAGTTTGTTAGCATAAGAATCGTGCAGAGTATCTTGGTTTTATGATTTAAAAGGTTTTCAAATTATATATATTATTGCTCCTGTGTTTGTTCTCTTTCCAAATTGGGACACTATAATGAGATTTTGTCAGATTGCAAATATGCCTCCTTAGCTGGTGCATTTTGATGTTTGGGATCTTCTTTTACAATTTTTTTATTCTTTCTTTCGTAATTGTGGATGGTTCTGATTGTAGATGTATACATCAGAAGTTTGATGTGGTAGGCAGGTATATTTTGTTTTCTCAATACTAGTTCCTATGTATCTGTTTTTCCCGGATATCCTTCAGGCTATGGGAAGAGCTGCAACATCTCTTTCAAAGCTAGCAGATACAGCTCGTGAAGAGCTCCCCAGTACAATGGCTGCCATTAGGCTGTCTGGCATGGAGATCAGTGACCTTACGCTGGAACTAAGTGACTTAAGGTGACCATAAGACACTCACTTTTGCTCCTTCCTTTTCTTTTTTCACCTTTTTAAGGTAGAAGAAGAGCTGCAACATCCCTTTTTCATTTCCTAAACCCTTACTTTCTTGCACCTTTTTAAGCTATACATGGGTTTTCCTTCTCTAACCTGAAGAGGATATCCTTTAAAATGGTACTCGGGTTTCATAAACGATAAACGGTCGCCCGTCAGAACCTTTTTTATGAGGTTATACAGTATCTGTGTCTACTTAACAAGGACTTGTATGGCCTAGTATTGCTGGATATAAGACTTCTTTGCTTGCTAATTGAATACTTTATTTGGGAAATGATTGTTGTGCTCTTTATGCTTCATATTCTCACTTCTGTTGTTTAATTGGTGATGTATGTTTGCTTTAATTATAAATTGTTTATTCCTTTTGGTTCTCAGCCAAGAGATAGCTGATGGAGTCAGTAAATCAGCTCAAGCTGTGCAAGCGGCAGAAGCTGGAATTCGTCAAATCGGTGCACTTGCTCGCCAGCAAACTATGTGTATGTTGAAATTTGCAACTCTTTTCTTCCACCTCAAACCAGCTCCCCCCACCCCCATTTGCTTCCAAACTCTCTTTTCCCATTTTGTTTCTTTTTTTTTTTTTCTTTTTTTTTTTCTTTTTCCTAAGCATATCTTTCGGTTTTGTTTCTGGTTGTTGTTCCCTTTTTCCTATATTGGGACCATAATTCATCGTATGATACAGCAATGATTCAAGAGAGAGCTAGCCTGCCCATCATCTCTTTGCAACCCGTCGTTGCCAGAGCTGCAAAGAAGACTTCTAATGCTGTTGGCCAAGCCACAAAGACCTTCATGAATATCATCTCTCGAGGGGAGTTCAGCTCAGAGAACGAAGAGGACAGTGGAATTGATAGAGTGGAAATTTAAGAACTTTTCTCCTTCCCGTACATATTTTGCATTGAAATTAGACACCACCCGAAATGATTGTTTAAAGGATAGTTTGTATGCCCAAAAAAGTTTTGGGAACAATAGAAGAAGTTTTTTTTGAAACTCAATAGAAAACATATTTCACTTAGATGTGCTGGCTGTTGTTTCTGGGCTTAGTTAGCTTAGTGAAAATTGAATCAAAGCTTCCTAAAGGAGACGATAAGCCCTAATGACATGTATAATTTAATGGTTTAATTTATAGCATAAATGGAAAAGGATCCTCTCCTTTTCATTTGAAATGGAGAGTATCCATTTAGTGTATTTGGGAGGGTAATGATATGGATACTCTTTATTTAGTCCCTAATGATATGCATAAATTAATAATTTAATTCATAGTATATGACATATAGGGCAATGGGATTAAAACCTTGTGATTTCAACTTAACATAATTGTTTACTAATGAGGTAATTTACATACCATTAACCGCAGTTAACTAGGTTAACCCTTGCATGATTTAACATTGGGAATTTGGGATCATATACCTTTTCATGCAAAAGACGACCTAAATTTTAAGGAAAGTAACTTAAATACATGGAAAAGCCTACACAATCGGAGAACCTTCATTTTTGGGAGACCATCTTTCTTGGGTTTCAAAATCTCACCTTTTTGATGTCTTGCACATCACCTCCCTTAGGCCACACGACCACCACTTCCTTCAATCCTATTTTTCACTCATTCTCACTTCTTCTCCTCATTTCTCTCAAGTCTTTTCTCAACCTTTTCAAGCGCTTTCTCCTAAAGAGCCCAAATTACCTTCTACACCTCACTAACCCATAAAAGCACCACACCTTTTTGGCAAAGGAGAAGCTCATCAAGTTCTCTACTTGTTCATAATGACACCATATGTTTTGTTTGGTAGCCAAAGGCATGTGTACATAAGCCTCACCATTATTCATGACAAACTTGTAATGTCACATAGTAGCCACATGTTTGATTTCATAAGATAATATTTTTATAGATATGGATTTCATTTAGTTCTAGACTTAGGTGACGTATTTTTGGAAAAGAGATTTTTTTTAGAACTGCATAATGGTTTTGTCACCAAAAAAATAAATAAATAAATAAATAAAGAGAACTACAGTCCAATTTTTTTGTTGTTTTTTTTTTTTTTTTTTTTTTTTTGGGGAAGGGGAATTCAAATGTCTATGTCACATTATCATATATTAATGATAAACACTTTTAAAGTATTTTGGATGTTTAAAATATAAAAATATTTTGCAGATGTGTTTGTCACTCACAAATGAGTTATAAGTATGCTCAAGTATGAAAGAGATTTTCCAAACAATAAAAGTTTTTATTTAAATCAATTTTCTATGTAAAGAAGGTGTTCATTTGAGAAAAGTTTCTCAATGAGGAAAGTAAGGAAATAGTGTCTCTCTTTACATGTGATATGTTTATATGGTTCTTAAAAGTTTAAGGAAGTAAAGGGCGAACATGTGTGAGGTAGAATCATATTTCAAGGAAATTTTTGAGATATTTGACTTAAGAATTAAAAAAGCATGATACTGGGCTAAAAATCGCGTGCACCACATTGAAGTTACGATTGGGTAAAAGTGTCGTCATCACTAAGTTTTTCATGCTGAGTGCACCTAAAAGTTAATCAATTAGCTGACCATGACGCATCCATGGCCACGGCTATTGCCTGATCCTTGGAAGTTGAATCACATAACCCCATGCATACGGACGTAATAGTATGCAGACTCAATTGAATACGAACTAAGAAGTTTATCTTAGTTGAATATTATGGTAAGCAAAACCCAAGGAGTCTAACCCTCGAATTTTTTGGGTGCAAATACTATTTTGGGGCTACGCCTACTGGTGAAGTCAAAGTCTTACTCGATCCGTGAGAAATGAGTGCTTTGCATGGATCTAAATTTTGCCTGACAAAAATAGGTACATGAAATTACCTTGTCTTGAAAGAGTTCTCCATTATTAGAAAACAAAAAAATGGTAAGTGGTGGATGCAAGCAATGAAACAAATGGTCTATAGCGTTTGATTCTATATGCCCTTTTGTGCAGTCGTGATATGGATAACAATGAATGGTATGAGCTTAACGTCTGATTTAAAGATCTTGGATTACAATAACAACCACCTAAGTACTTTTGATTAGAGACATCCCTGATTTGCTTGGCTCCTTCAGAGGCTCGGCAATCGCCAAAGTTTATAAGAGTGCAAATTATAACGCTCACAACTTAAATAAATAGGTCGTTGCATCTAAATTCGCCACAAGCATTTTCTTTTGTTATTTTCTTTTATTGAACCTTTCTTTGTTCTGTTTATATCTTATTCTCAATTGTAAAAAGAAAAGAAGAGGAGAATGGTATGAGCTTATTGTCATTATTTGGATAAGTTCTCCTAAAAGCATTTTCTTTAACATGTTACCAAAAGAACTATAAAAAGACAAAAGAGGGAACAAAACAAAATTTGGTCTTGGCGACAATATAACCAAACCACATTCAGGATCTAATGTATGAGTTAAGACTAGGCTGTCTTATGTATTCACTCTGTGAACTTTTTGTTGTTTTTTGGACAAGATTAAGTTTTATTAATTAAATAGAAACAAGATATTAGAGGGGGTGTGAGATCCAACAAATTTTCCAGTACAATTTTTACATTGTCAAATAAAATTAACAAAAAAATATTTTAGAGGTTCTTGAAGTACGACTTTTTATCAAATTAATTATTCCCTAATAGCGTTGCCACATCGTACTCATTTAGAAGGCAATATAAGTCCCATTTAATAAAGAAAGTAAAAAAAAATTACAAATATACATATAAAAAACTAAAGAACAAAAATAAAATAAAATAAAAAATAAAAACACGAGAGGTGGAGTAGACGCATGGGCCACACAGACACGCCGAGGGGACAGCTGTTGTCTTTTGATCGGGTGTAACGTGACAGGGCGGTTAGAAATTTAGCAGATGTAGCATTAGAAAATTAAAAAATTAGAAAATAAATCAATGAAAAGTCACACTTTGAAGCATGTAACAGACCAAAAAGTTGGCTGCTACCCCAACCCATCCTTTGCCTATAGTCATATTAAAACTATAGGCAAAGGAAAAACCTAAGAATAATCTTTTTTTTTCTTTCTTTGGACCAAGCTATGATCAAAGATTGTCAATTTGTCATAATTTGGGCCAATGAATTATAACTTGACCTGCCAAAAATTAGAGAAAAATTAAGTAAACAAATTAATAATAATAATAATAATAATAATAAAGTCTTTATCTTATAATTAATTGCCCCATGAAACACTCAACTTGCCTTGAAAGGTCAGCCTTCACTTCTCATCATCTTATGCGATTGAACATCCAGAGGAGGACTTTAGAATTTAGAGAGGTAGACTTGAAGAGTCGGTCAATTTTTATATTGACTTTGTGTATGACAAATATGCCATCACAATTTTGGCACATATACTCAAATGCCCCTTGATATAATATTGGAGACGGAAACTTCCAAGCAGGTTAGAAAAAAATATTAGTCTTTTAATTTATTTGATATTAATTGCCCCCAAGAAAGTTGGAATATTCATTACTCCTCTTGGATTTATCGTATGATATGCTATATTTGTATGTTGGAAAATTAGACTTTAATCTTATGATGCTATATTTGTATGTTGATGCAGCTTTTTAATGGTGGTTGCTGCCTGGAAAATAAGGAGAAAGACCGTCGGAGTGACTGTGGTGCCAGAATAGGTGAAGGAGTTTCTAATGACCAGGAGCAGAACTAAAATATTGAGTTTGGGTGGTAAATTTTTTTTTTAAAAAAAAAAATTGGGGACCACCCCTTGTCTTGGGGGGCTGGGACCCCTAAGGCCAGGGGTGGTTTTGCCCCTACTAATGTCTAATGACTAAGTCAAATAATTTTTAAAGAGTGAAGGACTCTGTGGAGATTTTTTCTCGTTATTGAATGCAATATCTTTTTTGGAGTTTGGTGATCATTCTTATGTAAGATTCTTTGAGGAGTTCTTTGGTGGGTATTTCTTAAATATTTGTCATGTAATGGGCATGTTGTGACGTTCCACATCGTCTGGGTATAGAGATAAGGATGTGTTTAAATGTATATTATACCCTTAATGATAACAACACATTTTAAAGCCGTGATGGTCATGATCCCATTAGAACTCCGCAGTTAAGCGTGCTTCTCCTAAAGTAGTATCAGGATGGGTGACCTCTTGGAAAGTCTGGTTTGGGGGAGCCAAAGAGGTGGGGTGTTACACATGTTGTTATGCAATAGCTTTTTAATGTGCAAGTTGCCCTTAAACTTCAAAAGCGATTGAGTGAGCCTTTTTTATTATTTATTTTTGTATCACCATATAAAACAATTGATGTATTGTTGGAGGTAGTAGTCTTTTTTTTTTCTTTTTTTTTTTTTTTTTTTTCTTTTTATGAAGTGAAATGAAAGAAAAATGTTATACACACTTTCACTCTCACTCCTATTTTCATACTCCCGAGGTGATTTTAAAAATAATGTCAAGGGATATAAAAGTGAGTGTTTGTAGCATTGTTCGAAAGGAAAATGAAGAGTATAAGAAAATAGGGTTGTTTTGGCCCTTTTATATGGCTTGGGGATCCATATAACTATAAGCAAGCAATCACTCAATTGAAACTTTGGCTGCAAGGATATCCAAAGGTTATATGCTTGGGTAAACAAATTAAGCTTTTCCTTTAAAGCAGATTATTTATTCACAATTAGCTTTGAAGCATGGGTATGAGCTTGTTGTCATTATTTGGATAAGTTCTCCTAAAAGCATTTTCTTTAACATGTTACCAAAAGAACTATAAAAAGACAAAAGAGGGAACAAAACAAAATTTGGTCTTGGCGACAATATAACCAAACCACATTCAGGATCTAATGTATGAGTTAAGACTAGGCTGTCTTATGTATTCACTCTGTGAACTTTTTGTTGTTTTTTGGACAAGATTAAGTTTTATTAATTAAATAGAAACAAGATATTAGAGGGGGTGTGAGATCCAACAAATTTTCCAATACAATTTTTATATTGTCAAATAAAATTAACGAAAAAATATTTCAGAGGTTCTTTAAGTACGACTTTTTATTAAATTATTTCTTAATAGTGTTGCCACATGGTACTCATATAAAAGGCAACGTATGTCCAATTTAATAAAGAAAGTAAAAAAAAAATTACAAATATACATATAAAAAACTAAAGAACTAAAAATAAATAAATAAAAAATAAAAACACGAGAGGTAGAGTAGATGCATGGGCCACACGGACACGCCGAGGGGACAGGTGCTGTCTTTTGATTGGGTGTAACGTGACAGGGCGGTTAGAAATTTAGCAGATGTAGCATTAGAAAATTAAAAAATTAGAAAATAAATCAATGAAAAGTCACACTTTGAAGCATGTAACAGACCAAAAAGTTGGCTGCTTCCCCAACCCATCCTTTGCCTATAGTCTTATTAAAACTATAGGCAAAGGAAAAACCTAAGAATAATCTTTTTTTTTCTTATTTTTGGACCAACCTAATAACCTATGATCAAAGATTGTCAATTTGTCATAATTTGGGGCAATGAATTATAACTTGACCTACCAAAAATTAGAGTAAAATTAAGTAAACAAATAAGAAAATGTAAAAGCTGGCTTGTCCAATCACGATGCAACTTCGATAGGTGATACCAAAGAATTAAAAACAAACAAATAGAAGGATTAAGAAAAGAAAAAAAAAAAAAAAAAAAAAAGTCTTTATCTTCTAATTAATTGCCCCATGAAACACTCAACTTGCCTTGAAAGGTCAGCCTTCACTTCTCATCATCTTATGCGATTGAACATCCAGAGGAGGACTTTAGAATTTAGAGAGGTAGGCTTGAAGAGTCAGTCAATTTTTATATTGACTTTGTGTATGACAAATATGCCATCACATTTTTGGCACATATACTCAAATGCCCCTTAATATATTATTGGAGACGGAAACTTCCAAGCAGGTTAGAAAAAAAATTAGTCTTTTATTTGATATGAATTGCCCCCAAGAAAGTTGGAATATTCATTACTCCTCTTGGATTTATCGTATGATATGCTATATTTGTATGTTGGAAAATTAGACTTTAATCTTATGATGCTATATTTGTATGTTGATGCAGCTTTTTAATGGTGGTTGCTGCCTGGAAAATAAGGAGAAAGACCGTCGGAGTGACTCCGGTGCCAGAGTAGGTGAATGAGTTTCTAATGACAAGGAGCGGAACTAAAATATTGAGTTTGGGTGGTAAAATTTTTTTAAAAAAAAATTGGGGGAGTCAAAAGCTAATTTTTATAAATATTTAAACAAAAAAAAAAATTTGGGGGCCACCCCTTGTAATGTCTAATGACTAAATCAGATAATTTTTAAAGAGTGAATGACTCTGCGGAGATTTTTTCTGGTTATTGAATGCGATATCTTTTTTGGAGTTTGGTGATCATTCTTATGTAAGATTCTTTGAGGAATTCTTTGGTGGGTGTTTTTTAATTATTTGCCACGTAATGGGTATGTAGTTATGCAATAGCTTTTTAATGTGCGAGTTGCCCTTAAACTTCAAAAGCGATTGAGTGAGCCTTTTTTATTATTTATTTTTGTATCACCATATAAAACAATTGATGTATTGTTGGAGTTAGTAGTCATTATTTTTTTTCTTTTTATGAAGTAAAATGAAAGAAAAATGTTATACACACTCACACTCTCACTCTCACTCCTATTTTCATACCCCGGAGGTGAGTTTAAAAATAATGTCCAGGCATATAAAAGTGAGTGTTTGTAGCATTGCTCGAAAGGAAAATGAAGAGTATAAGAAAATAGGGTTGTTTTGGCCCTTTTATATGGCTTGGGGATCCACATAACTATAAGCAAGCAATCACCCAATTGAAACTTTGGCTGCAAGGATATCCAAAGGTTATATGCTTGGGTAAACAAATTAAGCTTTTCCTTTAAAGCTGATTATAGTTCACAATCATGATATATACTTGCAAAGAACTACTTCATCGTATGATACAGCAATGATTCAAGAGAGAGCTAGCCTGCCCATCATCTCTTTACAACCTGTCGTTGCTGGATCTGCAAAGAAGACTTCTAATGCTGTTGGCCAAGCCACAAAGACCTTAATGAATATCATCTCTAGAGGGGAGTTCAGCTCAGAGAACGAACAGGACAGTGGAATTGATAGAGTGGAAATTTAAGAACTTTGCTCCTTCCCGTACATATTTTGCATTGAAATTAGACACCACCCGAAATGATTGTGTAAAGGATGGTTTGGATGTCCAAAAAGAGTTTTGGGAACAATAGAAGAAGTTTTACTCAAAAATCATTTTTTTCATTTTTTTCTATCTCTTAAACTCAATAGAAAACATAATTCACTTAGATATGCTGGCCCCTTTTTTTTTTTTTTCCTAAATAAATGGTAGGAGGGGGCAACTAACTATTGTTACTTTACATGGTAGCACCTACCAGCTATGAATTGCTCAAAATGAGTTTAGACGGTGAGAATCGTAGGCGCTTCCTCAAAACCAATTGAGTTCTAGCTTGATCTAGTCCCACCAGAACATTAGTGGACATTAGTAGATTCCCAAGGCCATAGCTTGACTAAGCCCAGATGTGCTGGCTGTTGTCACTAGGCTTAGTTAGCTTAGTGAAAATTGAATCAAAGCTTCCTAAAGGAGACGATAAGCGTTAATGATATGTATAATTTAATGGTTTAATTTATAGCATAATTTAGTCCTGAATAATATGCATAATTTAATAATTTAATTCATGGTATAGACATAGGGCAATGGGATTAAAACCTTATGATTTCAACTTAACATAATTTTTTACTAATCAAAGCTTCCTAAAGGAGACGATAAGCGCTAATGATATGTATAATTTAATGGTTTAATTTATAGCATAATTTAGTCTTGAATGATATGCATAATTTAATAATTTAATTCACAGTATAAGACATAGGGCAATGCGATTAAAACCTTATGATTTCAACTTAACATAATTTTTTACTAATGAGGTAATTTATATACCATTAACCGCGGTTAACTAGGTTAACCCTTGCATGATTTAACATTGGGAATTTGGGATCATATACCTTTTCATGCAAAAGACAACCTAAATTTTAAGGCAAGTAACTTTACATGGAAAAGCCTACACAATCGGAGAACCTTCATTTTTGGGAGACCATCTTTCTTGGGTTTCAAAATCTCACCTTTCTGATGTCTTGCACATCACCCCCAATAGGCCACACGACCGGCCACCACTTCCTTCATTCCTATTTTTCACTCATTCTCACTTCTTCTCCTCATTTCTCTCAAGTCTTTTCTCAACCCTTTTCAAGCACTTTCTCCTAAAGAGCCCAAATTACCTTCTACACCTCACTAACCCATAAAAGCGCGCACCACACCTTTTTGGCAAAGGAGAAGCTCATCAAGTTCTCTACTTGTTCATAATGACACCATATGTTTTGTTTGGTAGCCAAAGGCATGTGTACATAAGCCTCACCATGTATTCATGAGAAACTTGTAATGTCACATAGTAGCCACATGTTTGATTTCATAAGATAATATTTTTATAAATATGGATTTCATTTAGATCTAGACTTAGGTGACGTAGTTTTGGAAAAAAGGATTTTTTTTAGAACCAAGATAATGGTCCAATTTTGTTTTGTTCATAAGATAATGGTCTAGTTTTGTTTTGTTCTCATACATGTTCTCAAATTCAAATCTCTATGCCACATTATCATATATTAATGTTAAACACTTTTAAAGTATTTTGAATGTTTAAAATATAAAAAGATTTTGCAAATGTGTTTGTCACTCACAAATGAGTTATATAAGTATTCTCAAGTACGTGTTCATTTAAGAAAAGTTTCTCAATGAGGAAAGTAAGGAAATAGTCTCTCTTTACATGTGATATGTTTATATGGTTCTTAAAAGTTTAAGGAAGTAAAAGGCGAACATGTGTGAGGTAGAATCATATTTCAAGGAAATTTTTGAGACATTTGACTTAAGAATTAAAGAAGCATGATACTGGGCTAGAAATCGCGTGCACCACATTGAAGTTACGATTGGGTAAAGGTGTCGTCATCACTAAGTCTTTCATGCTGAGTGCACCTAAAAATTAATCAATTAGCTGACCATGGCACACCCACGACCACGAGTGTTGCCTGATCCTTGGAAGTTGAATCGCATAACCCCATGCATACGGACATAATAGTATGTAGACTCAATTGAACACGAACTAAGAAGTTTGTCTTAGTTGAATATTTTGGTAGGCAAAACCCAAGGAGTTGGGTCCAGTAGTAAATGCTTTAGTCTTGATGGCATTCACATTATGTCTAACGCTCGAATTTTTTGGATGCAAATAATTTTTTGGTGCTACGCCTACTGGTGAAGTCAGAGTCTTACTCGATTCGCGTGAAATGAGTGCTTTGCATGGATCTAAATTTTGCCCGACAAAAATAGGTACACAAAATTACCTTGTCTTGAAAGAGTTCTCCATTATTAGAAAAAAAAAAAATGGTAAGTGGTGGATGCAAGCAATGAAACAAATGGTCTATAGCTTTTGATTCTATATGCCCTTTTGTGCAGTCGTGATATGGATAACAATGAATGGTATGAGCTTAACTTCTGATTTAAAGATCTTGGATTACAATAACAACCACCTAAGTACTTTTGATTGGAAGATCTCCGCCATGGTCTCAGAAATCCTTATTTGCTCGGCTCTTTCTTTGTTCTGTTTATATCTTATTCTCAATTATAAAAAGAAAAGAAGAGAAGAGAATGGTATGAGCTTATTGTCATTATTTGGATAAGTTCTCCTAAAAGCATTTTCTTTAACATGTTACCAAAAGAACTTTAAAAAGACAAAAGAGGGAACAAAATAAAATTTGGTCTTGGCGACAATATAACCAAAACAAAAGAGGATCTAATGTATGAGTTAAGACTAGGCTGTCTTATGCTCTTTATAAGATTAAGTTTTATTAATTAAATAGAAAGATATTAGAGGGGGTGTGAGATCGAACAAATTTTCCAATACAATTTTTACATTGTCAAATAAAATTAACGAAAAAATATTTAAGAGGTTCTTGAAGTGCGACCTTTTATCAAATTATTCCCTAATAGTGTTGCTACATCATACTCAATTAGAAGGCAACATATGTCCCATTTAATAAAGAAAAAAAAAATTACAAATATACATATAAAAAACTAAAGAACAAAAAATAAAAAAATAAAAAATAAAAACATGAGAGGTGAAGTAGACACATGGGCCACACAGACACGCCGAGGGGACAGGTGCTGTCTTTGGATTGGGTGTAAAGTGACAGGGCAGTTAGAAATTTAGTAGATGTAGCATTAGAAAATTAAAAAATTAGAAAATAAATCAAGGAAAAGTCACACTTTGAAGCATGTAGCAGACCAAAAAGTTGGCTGCTACCCCAACCCATCCTTTGCCTATAGTCTTATTAAAACTATAGGCAAAGGAAAAACCTAAGAATAATCTTTCTTTTTTTTCTTTTTCTGGACCAACCTATGATCAAAGATTGTCAATTTGTCATAATTTGGGGCAATGAATTATAACTTGACCTACCAAAAATTAGAGTAAAATTAAGTAAACAAATAAGAAAATGTAGAAGCTGGCTTGTTATATAATATAGTCCAATCACGATGCAACTTCGATAGGTGATACCAAAGAATTCAAAACAAACAAATAGAAAGATTATAAATTAATAAATAAATAAAAAAAGGTCTTTATCTTATAATTAATTGCCCCATGAAACACTCAACTTGCCTTGAAAGGTCAGCCTTCACTTCTCATCATCTTATGCGATTGAACATTCAGAGGAGGACTTTAGAATTTAGAGAGGTAGACTTGAAGAGTCAGTCAATTTTTATATTGACTTTGTGTATGACAAATATGCCATCACATTTTTGGCACATATACTCAAATGCCCCTTAATATAATATTGGAGACGGAAACTTCCAAGGAGGTTGGAAAAAAAATTAGTCTGTTATTTGATATTAATTTCCCCAAGAAAGTTGGAATATTCATTACTCCTCTTGGAATTATCGTTTTACTTGGACGCTAAATAATCTTATGATGGGTCTTAATCGGTTGGGGTCACGTCTTATAAAATAGAGGTCACTAATTCGAATTTTCTCCTCATTTTCTTTTCCTTGTATGAACATATCAAAATAATAATAATAATCTTATGATGCTGTATTTGTATGTTGATACAACTTTTTTAATGATGGTTGCCTAGAGAAGACCGTCAGAGTGACGCCAGTGCCAAAGTGGGTGAAGGAGTTTTCGATGACTAAGTCAGATAATTTTTAAAGAGTGAAAGACTCTGTAGAGATTTTTTTGTGGCTATTAATTGCGATATCTTTTTGGAGTTTGGTGATTATTCTTATGTAAGATTCTTTGAGGAGTTCTTTGGTTGGAGTTTCTTAATTTTTTGTCACATAATGAGCATGTAGTTGTGCAATAGCTTTTCAATGTGCAAGTTGCCCTCAAACTTCAAAAGCGATTGAGTGAGCCTTTTGGATTATTCATTTCTGTATCACTGTATAAAACAATTTATGTATATATTATTGTTGGAGTTCGTTTTTTTTTTTTTTTTTTTTTTTTTCTTTTTTTAATGAAGCGAAATGAAAGAAAAATGTAATACATACTCTCACTCTCACTCTCACTCTCACTCCCATTTTCATGCATACTTCTGAGGTAATTTTTAAAAGTCACGTTAAGGAATATAAAAGTGAGTGTTTGTAGCGTTGCTCCAAAGGAAAATGAAGAGTATAAGAAAATAGAGTTGTTTTGGCCCTTTTGTATGGCTTGGGGATCCATATAACTATAAGCAAGCAATCACCCAATTGAAACTTTGGCTACAAGGATATCCAAAGGTTATATGCTTGGGTAAACAAATTAAGCTTTTCCTTTAAAGCTGATTATAGTTCTCAATCATGATATATACTTGCAAAGAACTACTACATAGGATTTTTCCATACAAGAAAAATTGCCTGCAAGCTTGTGGAATTATTTTTATGATAAAAAAAAAAAAATTATGCCATACCATTTTAATTGAATAAGGGCGACAAGAAAACTATTAGTGAATAAACCCCTTAATAAAAAATTAAAACGGACAATTTTGTCACGATCCGTAAATTTGATACGAATTCAAAGATTAATCTTACACCAATGTCTCGATATAACCTGAACTCAGCACACAAACAAGTATTACTGTCTTATAAAAAGTAATTTTGTGGAGGCATACCCAATAGTAGATGAAAAAGTTGGTGAGCTTATTTGGTTGGCCTTGAACTCTTGCATGTAGTTAGGTGACACACCTTAATAAATAATAATACATAGGAGAGAATCCATACAGCAAAATATGACCCTTCATGAAAAATAAAAAGATTGAGTTTAGCTTAGGAATGAAGAAATATAGAAATAATAATAAAATAAAAGAACATGTTTAATTACCCTCCAATCAAATAATTAAACCAATAAGAAAATAAGGAAGACTTCCTCAGCCATGTCTTTTCCTAGTAGTTGCAGAATAGAAATGGTAGCTCCGCTGACTTCGTCCACACACTCTCTCTCTCTGTCCCTTCCTTTACGTCACGGCTTGATGGAGAAACTTAAACCCCCCACCTCCCCAAGTCCAAACAAAGCTTAGACTACAAACTACATTACTCTATCTCCACCTGTAAGACCGTTGCAAAGTCTCTTTGCACACACGCCCCCTTGTCCTTTGTTTCTCTCCTCCCAACCACTTCTCCTCGGAGAACACAAGAGACCTAGGAGCTTGCTGGGGATGATGGTCATGAAGAAGAAAGCTTGCATGGCTTTTCTCATCAGAAAGCTCTTACCTTTTGTTTTGGTATTGGCTGTTCTTGAGAATCATCAGGTGGGTGCGAGGTTTGTGGTGGAGAAGGGTAGTATTACTGTTTTATCTCCATTGGATATGCGTTCAAAGAAAGATGGTGCCATAGGGAACTTTGGAGTTCCTGATTATGGAGCCTCCATGTTGGGCTCTGTGCTTTATCCTGATAAAGGTTCTAATGGGTGTGCGGCTTTTGAGGGTGATAAGCCTTTCAAGTCCAAGTTCCCTCGTCCTACTATTCTTCTTCTTGATCGTGGAGGTATACGAATCGAATTAACTACTCTCTCTCTCTCTCTCTCTGAATTTCTCTGTTTGACTTTTGATGGGTTTGTACAAATTTTCTTTAAATTATCATGTCTCTTAAGATTTTGAAGGATGATTCATGTCATATAGCTTTTGCAGTGATGGATATTGTTTGACTTTGCCAGCTCCTTCCGCCTAAGATTTTCTCTGTATCTATATCTTGATGGGGAGAATATCAGATTGTCTACACAAGTTATTTATTAAGAATTTCATTGACAAGTTTTGAATTGCTTTCATAAGCATGTGATTCAATTAATGGGTGGATGTTAGCTTTAAATGGTTTGTTTCATCTAGTAAGAGCACTGGTTTAAATGATATAGCCCAGATGATCGATTATTTTCAATTTTCTGGATTTGAAGTTTGGACGTTTGAGCATACTTGAATATAGATACTCTGTTTCTTACCCTGTTTCCCATATTATCTTTTGTTTTTATTCTGTAGATCATGCCTACACTACAGCAGATGAGGAAAATAGAGTTAGCAAAAGCCTCTTTTTTTTTCTTTTTTAATTATTATTGCGTATATAATTATATTTATCATTGTTATAATTATTCAATTTATACTCTGCTTATATGCCAATCCTTTATTACTGTTTTGTTTTTACTTTTAGGGGGGTCAAACTATATATGCCATCTCTTTCCCAGGCTTCATTTTATGGTAAATTTGATAACATAAAACATCTTGTAAAAAAATTAGTAATATGTAGCAAAATCCTTTATCTATGGCTGTTTTGTTTGCTACAAAGTGGATCTAACAAGTAACAAATCCTCTTAGCTATGGTTGTTTTGATCCAGTTTTCGAGATTCGTGTTTGTGAGGCTTTAGCACTAACACCTGGGAGAGCCTATTACATGAGAGCTTAATTCAATATGTTGAAACTCCACCTTAACCCAAAACCTGAACTCCATGAGTTTGGGCTTTACAGTGTTCTATTAAGCCTACAATTTTGTCACTACCACTTGACATGGGACTTGATAACATAATCAATCACACTACTCAGACTTGGATGTTCCAACACCCAAAGACTTAAAAGAATATTTCTGAATTATATTTAAAAGTGCTCTATGATTTCTTTGTTTTTGAATGAGTTATATATGATCTTTCTTTTTCTATTGAAATTGCAGAGTGCTACTTTGCCTTGAAAGTATGGAATGGCCAACAGGCTGGAGCTGCTGCTGTTTTAGTGGCGGATAGCATTGATGAGCCTCTAATTACTATGGATTCTCCAGAGGAGAGCACTGATTCAGATGGGTATGTAGAGAAGATTGGAATTCCATCAGCTTTAATAGAGAAGTCTTTTGGTGATAGTTTGAAACAAGCTCTGGAAAAAAAAGAGGATGTTGTCATTAGACTAGACTGGAGAGAATCTGTGCCCCACCCTGATCAGAGAGTTGAGTATGAGTTTTGGACGAATAGTAATGATGAATGTGGGATCCGCTGCGACGAGCAGATGAATTTTGTGAAGAGTTTCAAGGGTCATGCTCAGATTCTTGAGAGGGGGGGTTACACCCAGTTCACCCCACATTATATAACTTGGTACTGCCCGCAGGCTTTTATCCTTAGCAATCAGTGCAAATCCCAATGCATAAACAATGGAAGATATTGTGCACCAGATCCGGATCGGGAGTTTGGAGTGGGTTATGAAGGGAAGGATGTGGTGTTAGAGAACTTGAGGCAGCTCTGTGTGCATAGAGTTGCCAATGTGAGCAACCGGTCATGGGTTTGGTGGGATTATGTGACTGATTTCCATATTAGGTGTTCCATGAAGGAGAAGAAATATGATAAAAAATGTGCTGAGGATGTCTTGAAATCACTTAGTAAGTACTACTCTATGGTGTTTCTCTTTGGTACATTCTATTCAAATTCTGTTTCTAATGGCAATAATCCAATTGAATCAGATCTGCCCATCGATGATATTGAAAAATGCATGGGTGACCCTAAAGCTGATGTGGAGAATGAAGTGCTCAAAACTGAGCAACTACTTCAGGTCCTGCTTCTTATTTCTTTTCCATTGTTCCTCTTTTCATAACCCTTCTTATAAATTGACTACAGATTCTTTTTAAATTCGTATAGTTCTCGTTAAAATAGAACAAATATCCTAAAAGATCCATATGGTATTATTGGATTAATATAACTAATTTCATTTGCAGCAGAATATTTTTCTAATTACTGTCGTTCAATTTT
This sequence comes from Corylus avellana, assembly GCF_901000735.1. Lineage (NCBI taxonomy): Eukaryota > Viridiplantae > Streptophyta > Magnoliopsida > Fagales > Betulaceae > Corylus > Corylus avellana. Next base: position 18,767,255 of record NC_081542.1, read on the forward strand.
TGTTAATTAGGTTGGACGAGGATCTCGTGGTGACGTTACCATCTTGCCAACATTGGTCATTAACAACATTCAATATCGAGGTTTGTTCCATAACAACCATGCTTCTGTTGATAAGAGGCTTTTGCTAGTATGCTATATTCTTGTTTTTTTTCCTAAAAAAATAGTATCTTTATTTCCTTTAGAAAACCAGAAAGGAATGAGAAAGATTCAAAAATACCTTTTTGGTTTTCCATCTTGGCTCTCCTTTATGGAACACTTGGCAACATGATGGCAAAGTGGTAAATTACAAGAACAACTGGTGACAATTGATAGAAAAGCTTTTCTCTCATTCATTTTATTGATAAGCTATCAAAGTGGATAGAGTACAAGAGCATATGTTCAATATACGCTGGCCTTTTCCAAGTTTTTGTGGTTAGGGTCATATGATGTTTGTGTTTGCTCATGTAACCTTCTCTTAATGGCCTTCTCATTGTTCCAAGTAATTTGGTTGTGCTTTGTCTTAATTTCATGGTTTTTTCTTTCCCATTTAAATGCTTCTTTGCTTGTGCTTTGTCTTGGGCTTCTCTTGTCCAGTTTACTTTTTCTATGTTTTACCAATTTCCTGTAGATGTTCAATGAATATAATTTAGTTTCCAAAGTTCCATGTTATAATTTAGTACAATATTTACTATATCATGTTTCTAAAATTCTGAGTTCACTTTCTTGAAGGAAAATTGGATAGAACTGCTGTGCTGAAGGCCATATGTGCTGGATTTAAGGAAACCTCTGATCCTCCGATTTGTTTAAGTGGAGGTTGATACTTATTTAATTATTACACTCTGTAATGATGACTGTTGTTATCTTCAGTTTCAAAAATGTACTCATTTTCTTTCTTCTTTTTTATTTATTTTTATTTAACCAGATATTGAGACTAATGAGTGCGCTGAACACAACGGTGGCTGTTGGCAGGATTTACAATCTAATATAACTGCATGCAAGGTATACAGACAAAAGTTTTAGAATTCACTGTCATTAATGCTCCTCATGAAAAATTCTCTCTATTGAATTATAGATATTTAGTTCCTTATTTATATGTAGTTATTTTTCACTAATAGTCAAGTCTGGAATTTGGACAGGACACATTTAGAGGAAGAGTTTGTGAGTGCCCTGCAGTAAAAGGTGTTCAGTATAGAGGAGATGGTTATACATCTTGTGTAGGTGCGTTTTTTTCTTTTTCTTTTGATCAATGGCTAAGCAAGACAGGATTGAGATTCCCTAGAATTCTCCTTAAATTTGAGATTCTTAAATTCATAAATCTCAGCCGTCCATCTCATCTAAGCGTCTAAAGCCATGTTTCAGAATTTAATGAGGAAATTACTAAGTGACAAAAATTTAATAAGGTAGCTTTCTCATTAAATTCTGAAACTTGGCTTATTTTAGACGCTTAGATGAGATGAATGACTGAAATTTATGAATTTGAGAATCTCAAATTTAAAAGAAATTCTAGGGAATCTCAATCCAGCAAGACACCTCATCCATCAAGTTTTAGATGTCTGAGCATGGTGTGTGTAATACTATCTCACGGTGAGAAGATCTTGCCATTGTATGGGAGCATATGAAAATGTACATGTTTGGAAGTTTGAGATCCCCCATATGCCAGCAGTGGAGTGCTATTTTGTTGATGCTTTTGCTATAATTTACAAATTTTATCTATATAAACTGGACTTTATCCCATGTACTGGCTACTTATTTTTGCTCCTTGATTGGCAGCTTATGGATCTGCAAGGTGCTCAATAAATAATGGAGGGTGCTGGTCAGAAACCAGAGATGAAGTAACTTTCTCAGCTTGCTCAGTTCAGTGATCTCTATCCTAATCTTGTGCATTTACCATTTGTTTCTTTCTTCTTCAGTTCTTTCATTATTTCTTCCATCTTACTAAAGTTCATTTCACGTGCAATATAGGAATCTTTGCTATCTGGCTGTAGCTGCCCAAATGGCTTTCGCGGGAATGGTCAGAAATGCGAAGGTAATCCTGCATCCCAGTGTGATTGTTTAAGACACAAATATGCTCTATTACTTGACTTTTTATCGTCTTCTGTTATCTAATATCTTATCATCCGTCACCTTTATCCTCTTCGTCGTGCACCAGATATCAACGAATGCAAGGATCATCTTGCTTGTCAGTGTGATGGTTGCAGCTGTAAAAACACTTGGGGTAGTTATGAATGCAAGTGTAAGGGGAACCTTTTGTATATAAAGGAGCAAGATGCTTGTATTGGTAAGAAAGCACATTCAAGTGAAAAAAACTAAATAACTGTCTTCTGCAACAACAAAAAAAGGGACACAAATATTGTAATTCTCATTGTTTTTTCTTGTTCTTTGCTCTGAATGATTAATGAAGATTTTTGTTTTGTTTTTCGTTTTTCGCTTTGTGATCGACAGAAAGAAATGGATCGAGATTCAGCTGGTTCTTAACCTTCTTGATTCTAGCAGCCGTGGCGGGAGCTGGTATAGCTGGTTATATATTCTACAAATACAGGCTCCGGGTAATATATAAAGACACTCCATTGAAAGGCTTTGTGTCCCCATATTTGTCAATTTGTATCCTGGATTAGCTCTATATACTGCCTAACAATTTTCCTTCCTATTTGTAGTCTTACATGGACTCGGAGATCATGGCTATCATGTCACAATACATGCCGCTCGACAACAACCACAACAATCGAGTCCAAACTGAAGCCGAACCTTTACGACAAGGCTCAGTATAAGGTGATTATTTCTTCGCTTCGTTTAGCAATTTTTGCTTCCTCTGTTTTGTTATGAAACCCTAGATTTATATTTCCTTAATAAGCTGTATCAACATACTTTGATTCTATTTCCCTAATATGCTGTTCCCTAATAAGCTAAACCCTAGGATTTCTTACCTAAACAAAGTCATGCTTTATTCTATAAATTCAGTGTAGATGCTGTATGACAGTTCAATAAAAAAAGAAACATAATTTTGCCTTAAGGCAATTGGAGGTTGATCCCTTCAAAGTGATGAATTGGAGGTTCGATCCCTCGAAGCGATTAATCTATCATTTTTTTTTTTTTTTTTTTTCTGATTTTCAATCTATAGAAACCCTTCTATCATGGTTTCCTAACAGTTAGGGTTTATCTTAAATGTTCTTGCTTATACAACTTACTAAGAAAATAGAAATCTATGCTTCCCTAACATGTTCTAACAGTTGCTATTATACTGCAGAAACAAAATCTAAAGGAACCAGTGCTACAGTATACACATCTGTGCAGGAGGATCATGCTGATGCTGGCTGTGAATATTCGATCCATTTGACAGTTCTTGGTATACAAAGGACAGATTCTGTTCTTCCTACACCATAACACTTCTGGATTATGAGCCATCTATATACAAAAAAGTTCTTCATAGAACACTTTCTCTGTGTAAAGACAGCTGTTGAGATGTAAATCTATGTTTTGAGGAGAAACCATGATTGGTCTAATGACAAGTACAAAATAAATAAGGAAAGAAAAGAGAAATTAGGATTGGTTAAATGAGATTTGGCGTCCATAACTCATGGGATAAATGTTTTTCTTACAAACAGATTTTGAACATGGGAGCTGTACTTGTTAGTAATAGAAACTGTTAAAAAGTTCATAAACAGACAAAGTTCGACTCATAAATTTATCTCAAGGTCGGTTCGTTTATTAAATGAATTGAACTCCAACAGAAATCTAAGCTCATTTATTACACGAGACAAACTGGTATAACTCCATATTTATTATTTTGTTTACTATTTTTCTTAACAGACATTGGTCGAATCCTTGTGATTGTGATGTTAGTGTATGTGTGTGTATATATATACACTGTAGAGATTGAATTGTTTTAGATTCTAGAAAAAGTTAGAAGTTATATGATGGATAGTCCATTTCAAGCTAAAAATCATGTATGTTTCGTTACAAATATGAGGTTGGTGACATTAATTTTTATATGTTTTATAAATAAAAAAATAATTTGTTTAATTAATTCAAATGATATAATCTTAATAATAATAATTAACTAATGATTAGTATGAGTTGATGAAAAATATAAATAATGATGATATTTACTTTATATATAAAAAACAATGAATAACTCAATTAAGCAACTCTTGAATAAATTCAAACTCATTACGAAAAATAAATGAACCAAAGTTGAACAAATTATTAAGTTTAGTGAGAAAACTCGAGCTTAGCTCGTGTTCGAAACAAAATTAAACGAATTAAGCTTGAACATTCAATATTCAAATTAATTCAATTCGATTTAAGCCCTAAAGACTCTAGTCCTATTGAAAGTTGCTATTTGTAGAGTAGGAACGGTATTGTGTACCGAAGGAACGAACACTTAGCATACAATGATTTTCTTTTGTTTAGTTGCCCATTTATGTCCGAATTTATTGAATGAAAACTGATGTGGCACAACATAATTAAATTTTTGAAATTTGAATTCATTTCCTTTTCAATCATGTTGTGCCACATTACTTTGTAAGAGTTTTTTTGTTTTTGTTTTTTTATTTATTTATTTTTTATAAAATATTACTTAAATAACCAAATTATGACTTGAATAATTTTTTTTTTTTTTTTTTCTTCTTATGGATGCAATATTACTGAAATAAACAAACAAATAGGAAAATCCCATGCAAAAGAAACAAGCAAGTCTCATAGAATTAGAAACAAGCCAACAAATATAACAGATAAAAACCAAACATGATCTGTACCAGGTATGAGAGTATTATTGCAGAGCTTTTGTATGAGATAGGTAGCTGTCATGTTCCTGCAAGAAGAAACATTCAAATCTAGCACCTGGCACAAATGCCTGAATAAAGATTCTTCAAGTTCCATATTATTAACATCACAACAGGCAATTCTTTCAATCCATATGCGATAAATGAGAGCCAAAGCCACAATCATAGAAAAGATGAATCTGCTTTCAACAGAATCTCTACAGAAACAGAATCTCTACATTCACAACGACGAAAATGAAGACAATTTTGGTTACATGAGAAAGGATTAAGCTAAAAACTAATCTTGTTTCTTTTCCGACTGGGAAGAATCCTCAGCTTGATTTGTGAACCGACTGACACTAGCTTTGGCTTCAGCAAGGAATGCAGGATCCGGCTCATGTTTATCCGATGGTTCCTTCATTGCCATATATATATAGAACGCAATAACCAAGTTGACTGAGATGACAGCAAGGAAGCCACTCACCAGTGTCAAAGAATGGGGAGACAAATGGGCTGAACCTGTCCAAGATAATTAAGGTCATCTGCCTGTAACGCCTAAAGAAGAAACTCCATAACCTAATTGCATAGCCCCCCACCAAAACTTAAAACAGAATCTGATCAAGTTAAACCAAACACATTGAAAAGTAATATCAAAATGACATTTTGCTCCCTGAAAGAAAGGAGAAGAAATTTCATCCAAACAAAACTCTAAAAGCTACGTTTGGAAAAAGAGCTACACTTGGCCGCAGAACAGTTCAGATAGCAATATCTTAATGGTCACAAGAACAGATTTACAACTTGCCTGAAAGAGGCTCTGAACAGCCTTTAAAAGTCACATAAATGGCTTGCATTGGCCACTGTAACTAGCAATTTTCCTAGTGATCATAAAATGAGATGTGACTTGTTAAAACATTGGAATAACTACATGGAAAAGTGGATTTACCTTTTAGCTAAACTCAAGGGTCCAAATTAGGTTTTGGCTACAAAATATTTCAGACTAACTATTTTTTAGAAGAAAATGTCCATCCTAATAAAATACTTAAAAATATCATAATAATCTCACAATCCTCTAAGGGTTTTGAGATCAATTACTGCTCTAACAAGAGAAGACAGAAAAATATGCTACGCACAAACCATAAAATGGGACATTACTCTCTCTCTCTCTCTCTCTCTCTCTCTTCAACACCTCATAGTTTGATAAGTTATGAGAATGATGAATCCACTAAAGTATGTCTTTAGTTTGATAAACAAACAAGAAAGTAGAAACCTTCTACAATTAGCATAGAATTTTATTTGCATTGTCTCTCTCTCTCTCCCTTCAACACCTCATAGTTTGATAAGTTATGAGAATGATGAATCCATTAAAGTACGTCTTTAGTTTGATATACAAACAAGAAAGTAGAAACCTTCTACAATTAGCATAGAATTTTATTTGCATTGTCTCTCTCTCTCTCTCTCTGTCCCTACAACACCTCATAGTTCGATAAGTTATGAGAATGATGAATCCACTAAAGTATGTCTTTAGTTTGATAAACAAACAAGAAAGTAGAAACCTTCTACAATTAGCATAGAATTTTATTTGCATTGTCAATGAAGGAGGAGAAACCCAATAAATTCCCATAATTTTTTTTTGTAAGAAAAGGGTATTCTAGAAAGTTAGAAACTCTAGGTGAAAAGAAATTCCCTCCCTCTCTTATTTTTCTTTTTCTATTTAATTAGAGAGCAATGGGAGAGGTTCATTGGATTTTGCATTTCTGCATTATTAATGGTTTTCTGTTTTCCCACTTTCTATTGGCTAGGCTATGCTTTGTACCCCAGACCTCTATATAAACTATGTAGTACTCTTCATGCCCTGAATAAATCTTATAATTCGACCTTCTTAGGAAACAAGAAGAAATAATTTTGTCCTAGAAGCTCATACAAAAACAATCAGTTACCAGTACGATTCTGGGACAAGATCACATAATCTTGTATCAAACAATCAAATTAAATGGATATGGGGTAAGATTGTTCTACATCAACTTCAACAGCTAGGAGTTCTCTTTCCATCAATCTCTAATTTTATCATAAAGAAACAGAACTCAAATTGAATAATTAACAACTCTGTATGAGTCTCAAAAAAAAAAAAAAAAAAAAAAAAAAACCAACTCTGTATGAGAACTTCAATTTCACAACCGGAATCATCATGAATCCCTAATGTAACTACGTCAACTAAGTCAGCCCCAATATACAATTTCCAGCCCATTTCTTCTAATTCCTGAACCTTGATTGACTCTATTGTGGCAGATACTTACCAAAGCTTTTTTGTTTTTTCCCAAACTATTTGAAGCTGAAGTCCCATGATAAATTGCCAACATTCTAAGGCAGATTCAAGATATTTGCATACTCAATTTGATCATGTTTCCTCGTTAAATATGTTGGCGAGCCAACAGCGCCATAAGTGCACTTGCCATTTATAGGCATTCGTTGATTTATCTCAACTAGGACTCTTAAGCTTCCAAGGCAAGTACCTTTTAACAACATGAAAAAAAAAAAATCATTTCTGAAATGTAATCCCTTTACTCTAAAAGATAACAGATAATAGAAATCTATAAACATTGTAATTAACTTAGCCACATTAGAAAACTAAAATGTATGGTTTAAACATTAACACAAGAGAATCTTACCAGGAAGCAAATTATGGTTAAAACCATACAAAATTGCAACAGGAACAATCCACATAAACATTGACGCAAAGAAAAACTTCTTTATCACTCCACCCATTGTTGCATACAACCTAGAAAGAATAAATAACAAAGCACTAATGTCACCAAGAATATCTGTAAAAATGCTTTGCTCAAAGAAACAAATGATTGTAGAAACATGTACGCTAGTTGGAAACAAATAAATCATCTTTTCCAATAATTTGTTGGGCCTTCCTTAGTTTAATAACATTTCCATATTTTAACAACTGATCTTGTAGAAACGATTCATCGAACAGGTGGGGTGTAAATTCTAAAAATTACTACTTTAGAGCAGAGCCAAATTTAAAACACAGATGAGAAAAAGAAATAGATCCCAACTTACCGTATTACGTGATGGTTTCGGCAATGGAAAATGGTCTGTGGAACTGAGTCAAAAACCCAAAAATGGAATTTTGGTGGTCAAGTTAACTCGGCCCTTGAACTTGAAAGAGAGAGACCTGGTGGTGGCAATTAGGCTGTAACTCGTGCCAAAGGGTAGCCGAAACCCAAGCCGAAATTACAAGTTTCCCAAGTGATATGATGCTCTTGATCTTACTTGACAACAATATCCACAAATCATCTCAGCTTAGAACTAGAGGATCGTCATCGTCCAGGTGGTATGGTTGGAATTGAGTCTAGCCAGTAAATTCCTAATGCGATGTCTCATATAGGGTCTAGCAAGTAAAAGGAGCTTCCTCCAATCCTTTGAACGTTCAGTTGGAATTTATAGTATCCAAAAATTCTCTCCCTGATTGTTTTCGTCCTGTTTCTTCAATTCAAGTGCTTCAACCTACTTTGAATGACGGGGCAACATCTAAGTGTTAATGGATGGGATTCAGACAAATAGATACGAGGCAACATCCAAGTGTTAATGGATGGGATTCAGACAAATAGATACGAGGGAGCTTAATAGGTTAGAAACCACAACTCATGAAACAAAAGTCTCTAATTCAAATCCTCATTCTCCTATTGTGAGGACATATATAAAAAAAAATGTATATATGAGAGAGCTAGTCAAGCAAGTTTTGGACAATCCACTTCCTGTTTGGACAAGTAAACCTTATAAAAATTCTCACATTTTGTAAGGACTTAAAAAAAAAAAAAGAAAAAAAAAAGAGGTTAATCACATCTACGCTATCATTCTAAAATGACTAGTTAATTTGAAACTTTTTTAAAATTCATTATAAAGTTGTCTCATAAAAATTCTCTTATCTGCGCTATCACTCAAAAATAACTAGTTACATGTCAAAAACTAAATACGAGAAAGCTTGTCAAGTAAGTTTTGGACAATCCGCTCTCTGGTTGGACAGATGAGCCTCATAAAAAATTATCTCACATTTTGTAACGACTCAAAAAAAAATAATAAATAAAAAGGCTAGTCACATATTCCTTATCACCTTAAAAGAACTAAAACTTCTAGAAAAAACTTAAAACTTAAAAAATTAAAAATTAAAAATCCAAATGGTGGAAAATTTAAAATTAAAAAAAAAAAATTCCTTTTTATAAGAAAAAAATAATAATTTAGATTTTTATTTTGTTATAAAAGTTAAAAATTTTTGTTTTATTTTATAACTTTTTTTAATAAAAATTTTCGTTTTAAAAAATTAACAATTTTCGTTTAAGAAAATAAAAAATTTTGTTTTCTAAAACAATATTTTTTTTAAAATAAATAAATAAATAAATAAAATTTCTGTTTTTTTTAAATATTCTTTTAAAAAAATTAAAAATTTTTGTTTAAAATTATTAAATGTTTTTTTATTAATTTATAGGAGTATTTTTGTCTTATTGAGAAATATAGAGGCACTTTTATCTTTTTGCAAGCTTTGAAGATACATTGATAATGTTTTGATAGTTTGATGTGAATATTGTCACAATTAAAAGTTTGGAGGAACATTGTCAATTGGGTGATAGTTTGAGGGAATATGATCATCTCCAATCCAAAATAGATTGAAGAATATTCAATTCATAACTAGAATTTCTAAGAAATTTTAGAGCCATAAATGAGATACATATCCCATTAAGAACAAAAAAAATAATAAATATTATTTCATATTAAAAAAAAATTATAAAACAAAATTACAAAAAAATTAAATGAGGGTCAAGGGGTGGCGAACCACCCCATGGCCCTTGGGGTGGTCTAACCACCCCCCAAGGGCCAACTCTAATAAAACAAGAAAGAATCATCATTTGACACTTGGGGGTGGGCAGCCAAACCACCCCATGGTCCTTGGGGGTGGCCGAACCACCCCCAAGGACAAGTTGCATATCAAATATGAACTCAGTAACGTTCATGTTTGCCAAAATAATGTTCATTTTCATACTTCTGCAGTTCTTGTTAAAAATATGAAAGAAAAGGTGATTCTTGGCATGCCTTTTCTTGCTTTACTTTATCCATTTTCTGTTAATGAAATTGGTGTTTCAACTGTTAAGTTTGGTTCTGATATTCAATTCCAATTTGCTTCTAAATTTGAAATTGATGTTAGCAGATTGAGTAATAGGTTCTTAGGACTAGAGTCTAATGAATACCTTACTCCCATTAGGACTTTATCCTGTTTAAACACTCCCCCTAACGGTCGTGTTTTACCTTTTGTTCATAGCAAACCCCAGCACAATGATGTCCAAATCATTGTGTTAAATTTGAGACCTGTACCCCTCCCCCTCCTTGATGTACACCCTGCTCGCTTCCACCCCTCCCTCCTTGGTATCAGAGCAGTGAGAGTTCCGATCTTTTTGCCTTTGATGTACACCCCGCTTCTTTCTCCCCGAGTATAGTCTTGCTCTTCTCCTCTTTGCTTACCCCCTGTTAACCTTTCTCTGTGTCGAGGTTCTAGTTGCTTTATGGTAGTTCACCACCCCGTCGGTACAGTGTCAAGTTACCACCCCGTCACCTCAGTTTGCGAACCTGTAAGTCCCGTTGAAAGCCTAGGTTTGGCGTGTTAGGGCATTAAGTAGGTGCTGAGGGCTAGGCCAAGGGTATGCGTGAACAGTAGAGCGTCTAGAAAGGACATGCTTAGGAAGATTAACCAGTGAGTGAGTGCCTAGGATGAGATCCTTTAAGACTTCACCCAGTGTGTGACCTTGAGTTTAGTTTGTGTCATAATGTGGAGATCTAATTCTTCTGTTAGCTCTAATTCCAGTTTGCCACCGGACGTGGTTAACTATGAAAATATTTCTGTTGATGGTGATAATGATTTCAGTAAGTGGAACATCCCTAAGCTGGACGCTAAGGATGTCTACAACACTACTTGGTTTCAGTCTTCTTTTAAAATTCAATATTCTGTCAAAACTGTTGAACAAACCTTTGCGGTTTCAGGTAATAATCAGACTATTACCTTGTTCAACAAGAAATTTGTTAATGATGCTCTTGCGAAAAAATACAGATTTTTGCATATTGGTTCTGTCCAAGTTGCAGTCAAGCCTTTGACTCGACTCGGTATTAATGCTTATGTTTTGCTTTGTTTGCGTGGTGCTAGGTTTCTTGATTTTAAAACCAGCATTATTGGCATGATTCAGTCATCTTTATTTGGTGGTCTTGTCCACTTTGATGTTTTCCCCAACATGTCTCTTTCTTTAACTGATGTTCATATTCTGAAAGCTCTAACGCTGAATATACTCACATCAGGATATAATATGGAAGAAGGTAGCCATTCTGTTGCTATCATCTATCGTATTTATTACAAATTGATGAAAACAAATCTAGATCCTAGAGCTGTAATTAAGAATCCAGGCGAATCGACTCTGTTGATTCAAAGTTCTACTCAGAATGCTCATATTAAAACTCCAAAAATGATTCGATGGGCTGAGATTGACCTCCCCAACGAATGGCTTTTGGAAGGTGTTGCAAAACCTTCTCGAGTAGTTAACGATGCCTCTAATCTTGATTACATCCAGCAATATATGGATGGATCTGTTAAAATCAATTTTGCTGATTTGGGATATTCAAACAGAATTGAACGTCCCCTGTTGATTAACGAACGAATGAATTCTTTTGGTATGGGTGAACCTGATGGTGTTAACACCTTGATTTATACAATTATCAAGAATTTTGTTGGAACTCCTTCCAACATTACTTCTCGTATTTCTGATTATTTGAACAATCTTCGATGCCCTACTATGTCTGACTATAGATGGTATTAAGATGTTTTGTCTTTCCCGTGTTATGATGAGGTCTGATAGCCAAAAACCTTATTGGAAAGAAAAGTTTATTGATGGATTGCCTTCATTATTTGCTCACAAAGTGAAAGATGAATTGATCAGTACTGACACTGGTCTTATTGATTTTGAAAGATTAACCTATGGAGATCTATTCTCCACAGTGAAAAAACTTGGCATTAAGATGTGCATCGATCAAAAAATGATCCGACAGCAGCTTAAGAATGCCAAGAAAGCTAAATATGAAATGAGAAATTTCTGTGAACAATTCGGGTTGCCTCCTATTGCTCCTTCAAAGAAGCATAAGAAGAAAACCAGAAAAGATTTCGTGAAATCTTCCCCTCCATATTACAACAGATCCAAGACAAGAAAATTTAATAAACCTAAATTTTCTAAGTCTCCCAAACGGAGTAAAAGTTCTAAATTTGAAAAATATTTTTCAAAAGATAAGTGTTTCAATTGTGGAGAAGCAGGACACTATGCTGATAAGTGCCCTAAACCTCCCAAAAAGATTAAATAAGAGATTAATGCTTTAAACAACAAGGACGATGAAAAGCAAAAAATCTTTCGAATTTTCCAAAACAATGGTTTTTCTGACTATTCTTCTAATGATGATCTTCCATCTTCTTCCAGTTCAGATTATCATTCTAGTTCCTCTGTTTATGAAAATTGTGTTAAATTTGAGAACTGTGCCGGTTCTTGCTGCAACACAAAAACTTGTTCAATGATGTCCAAATCAGAAGAATGGTTTTTGTTTTATTAGATTTGGCCCTTGGGGGTGGTTAGGCCCACCCCCAAGGGCCAAGGAGTCATCCCAGACAGCCAGTCTAGGGTGGCCAGGCCCAACGTGGCCCTTGGGGGTGGCTAGACCACCTCTTAATTTTTTATAATTTATTTTTTTAATATAAAATAATATTTTATTATTATTATTTTTGTTAATGAGGTAAGTGTCTCATTTGTGACTCTAAAACATTTTTAATTATCGGATCATTTTGGGCTGGAAAGGATTCTATTCCTACTTTGAGGGGTATGTGGATAGTACCCTTAATTTAAATGATCAAGTGAAACGGGTACACTTTAGGTAGCTATAGCAGCCGAGCAGAGTCGATCAGAATGAGATTACTCCAAATGAAGCAGCTTCAACATGTCGCCTTTCCCTCAAAATCCATCATCTCATTCGTCTTCCAAACTCCCATTGCACCACTATCTTCTTCTGCTTCTTCTTCTTCTTCTTCTTCTAGTGAAGCTTCTCCTGCATCAAAACCCATCACCAACTCAAGTCTAACTCAAGAAGAGCTCACAAAGATCAACCTCCTCCTCCCACGCCTCTGCCTCTCAAACCACCTTCCCACAGCAATCCACCTCACCTCCACAGTCCTCCTCACAAACCCACCTCCCAAATCCCTTTCTCTTTCCATTCTCGTCGACTCCCTCACTTCCCAGCCCGACATGTCCCTCCCCATGTCCCTCCTCACCCACCTCAAGCACAATCCAGCGGCGCATTCTCACCTCATCCACATCACCACCATGCTCATTGCTTCGTATTTCAAGAAGTACAAGCCCAAGGAGGCCTTGAAAGTCTTCGACTGGATGGTGAGGCGGGGCTCGCCGTGTGTGCTGGATGAGAAGGTTTGCGGAATTCTTGTTTATGGGTTTTGTAAGCAGGGGATGGTTCTTGAGGCCTTGAAGGTTTTGAGGGCGATGTTGGGTGTGAATTTGGTGCCGGGAAGAGATTTAGGGACGAGGGTTTATAGGGGTTTGCTGAGAGAGGCAAGGATTAAGGAAGCGCTGGAATTAAATGAGGCTTTGGGCTTGGTTAAGGATGTTGGTGGTGATGAGGCTGTGAAGAAGGCTTTGGGATTGTTGGATCACATGATTGCGCTTTGGACAGACTAGAACAGGTAAGCTTTTGTGTTATAGGTTGTGGCTTGTGGTTGTTTAAAGATAAATTGCTAGAATTGATAGTATGCTGCAATGTTGATTTTCTTCAATTGAAAATTTAGGACAAATTTTTATCCTTTATATACGGATTTTGACGTAGATCCTTTGGGATTGGATCTTTTCTTGAACTAAGATGGCAACCAGGTTGCATCCTCTGATGATTGGCACTAATTATTTGTTGTTCAAAGTTCATTCACACTTGTCTAGTGTAATAGAGAACTTTTTTCTAACAATTGTTACATGTAAAATGATAATACATAACTATTGCTGTTTTATGCTTGAACAAGCTTGTCCTCTTCTTTGCTGTTTGCTTAGAGCGCTGCTTTTGTCCTCCCTGCCTTTTGTATTTATTTCTTGTGATTGATATTGGTTAGCTATGCTGCACCATTCATTGTTGCAAAGCCATAGACTAAGAATCAAGGCTTATGATTATAAAAGGTCCTGTGTGCTGGTTAATGTCTAATTATCAAATCTAGATCCTTTTTATACAATAGATTAATATGAATCATTTTTCAATGGTGAAAACATCAAATATTAATATATAGAAAGTACAAAAAACAGAAAAGACCACAATTATAAGTGTCGAAGCTGTGGTAATTTATTCAATTGTTGCTTTGGTTGGAAATCACTGGCCTATGCAAAGCTTAAGCATGAAAATTCGGTTAGTGAAGACTCTTTATCATTACATATAAAGGAACTGCTAAAGTTTTTGAGGCAGTCCTGTGAGTTGGAGGTTCATACCTTGTCTTTCAGTGAAACTGCATGGCAGTTGGTCCTCCAAGACTCACCCTTGCAGACGCTCCAACAAATCTGAGTCACTAAGCTTGTATATTTGATATCGTTCTCCTTTAATCCTATACCTGAAACGGATGGTAGGTACCTTATGACTATCCAATAATCTTTGCCTCCATCTGGTTGCATACACAACACAAAGTTTTGTGGCACTTCAGAGAAGTCCAAAGTCTTGAGATTTTCCAGGTGCTGGATTCCGGAGGGTACCTCCTTTAGCTTCGGGCATGGTCCAATATCTAGTTGTTCAAGAAGGGGCAATGCTCCTTTGTCTATTTTCACCATCTTTAATCTGTCCAACTTTTTGAGTGTCAGCTTTTTGAGTTTTCGGAAACCACCTTCCTCAAAATGCAGCTCTTCTCCATCATAGCCCTGACTGAGGAAAAGATTAATTAAATTAGGCAAAGGCAGAAGATATTGTAGAGGATCTTCCTCCAACCCCGAGAAATATAAACCTAATGTGACAAGATTCTGAACTTTGGAATCCAGTTAGGCAACTCCTCCAACCGCCCCCTTAGAATGATGTGCTCTAAAAATTGAGGCGGAGATGAAATGGATTGTAAATTTAGAATTCCATCTTCACTGATCGAGCTTAAAGCCAAAATTTTAAGGTGATCCATACTTTTTATGGAGGCACACAGAGCCCTCCCATGTTCTGCGGGTATATTTGAGATGCCCAACATCCTCAACTGCCTCAACTTT
Source organism: Corylus avellana (assembly GCF_901000735.1). Taxonomy (NCBI): domain Eukaryota; kingdom Viridiplantae; phylum Streptophyta; class Magnoliopsida; order Fagales; family Betulaceae; genus Corylus; species Corylus avellana. The sequence goes on from NC_081542.1 coordinate 18,782,301, forward strand.
CCTAGCTCCTTGATTAGACCAAGACCATGGTGATTTGCCTCCACAAGCGTCAACGACTGCAAGTCCTTTAAACATCCTACCCCCTCATGTATTTTCACTCCTTTAATTGAATACAAACTACTTTCAATTTCAAAGTCATAATAGTGTGCCAAAAGATGTCTCAACTTATGAAGCCTAAATATCTCAATTGGTAGCTCATGCACTGAGGTCTCAATGAGATTTAATTTCTGTAGGTTCTGTAGCCTACCCATCGACTTAGGAAGCATCTTCACTTTTGTATTCCTCAGACTTAAGTGTTTCAAGAGGAACAAATTCCCCACTTCTTCAGGAAGATAATCAATGGGAGCATCTTCAAAATCCAACACTTTTAAAAGCTTGAACTTTTTAAACAAGTTGACAAGGAAAGACCTGGGGATTGCAGTAATGTTAAAAAAGAAAGATAGACCGAACCCGAGAGTACTCAATGGTCTCTAAGACATTTTCTCTAGCATCATGGATTGATAGACACGGCTTTTCCCATTGAAACTTGAGTCATCTGCCTGCAAAACTTGACAGAAATTCAACTCTCCTGCCTTTAATAGGATGATTTCGTGTAACCGGTCATGGATTCTGTACTTTCTACGTACCTGATAATCAAGCTCTTCGAATGAAACTTGAACCAAGTTTCTGTGGAGGAGTTCCATTAAGTATTCTTCTGCAACCTCTTCTAATTGTTTGCCCTTGTTTCCTTTTATGAAGCCCTCAGCTATCCATAACCGAAACAATCTTGAATCAGTAATTGAATAGTCCTCCGGAAAAAGACCAAAGTACAAGAAGCAAGACTTAAAAAAAGGTAGTAAGGCAGATCGTGATAACTGAGAGAGAATTTTTGTAATACTTGTAAGGTGGGGATTACTTTCCAGCTCAGAACTGAGACCATCATACAACTTTTGCCATTCTAATGGAACCTTCTCCTTTGTTGACAGAAGACCACCTAAGGCAACAATTGCAAGTGGCAAGCCCTCACATTTTCTGACAATGTCCAACGACAATCTCACCAACTCCCTGGGACAACGCCTCTGAAACTCACATTGAAATGCCTTTCTGCAAAACAATTCCCAAGCCTTTTCCTGAGATAGAGGTTGCAGCTTGTGTACCTGATCAGATGAAGATTCTTTACAACAAGCACCAACACGATCACTGCGGGTTGTGATTAGTATCCTGCTGCCTCTGTTATTGCATGGTAAAGCATGTTTCACAATTTCCCAAAACTGTAACTTCCAGACATCATCAAAAGCCACAACATACTTCTTTTGCTCAAAATATTGCCTCAGCTGGCTAATTAGTGTGATTTCGTCCATCATGTCTATTTCCCCTTGAGCCAATTTTTTTGCCTGGTGGATTTGCTTTGTCATGGCCATGAGTATCTTCTGCATGTTGTATGATTGAGACACAGTGATCCAAACTCGGCAGTCAAAGTTTCCCTTCACTGAGTCATTCTCGTATACTTTCTTAGCAAGAGTAGTCTTACCAATCCCGCCCATGCCTACCACTGAAATCACTGAGCGCCTAGTTGCTCCCCCTAGCAGCCAGCTTACAAGTTCATCCCTTGTAGATTCAATACCCACAACTTCACCTTCTTCAATGAAAAGGGAACCCACTCGAGGGTCATGCCATGTGGCATTTGTCGCTCCACCACACGATCCTTGCTCTGAGGAATTTATGATATATCTTTCGCTTCGTTCCTTGATTTTATGAACTGATGTTTTGATATCTTGAATCTTGATGGCTATATCATGATGTGGTTTTAGTTTTTTCAGCAACCAACCAATTTTGTGGAGGAAAGCAACAAAGCCATGCTGATGACGATGCTGTGCTACATGAAGAATGTATTCGTCTAGAACATCTTCAATATGAAAGGCTGCCTCCCTCACTTGCTTCACCCACACTTTCATGCCATCTTGGAGGTCTCCTCCTTTCTTGGCCCGTGCATCGACATCTTTCAGGAAACAGTTGATGCTCTCCAGTTCATCACTAATACCCACAATTTACCTGTGGACACCGTTAAGCAGTTTTGCTTCTTGAACAAGCAACTGAACCAACTTGTCAATGAGGAGGGTCACAGCTATCTCTGCCATTGTTTCCTGGCTTCGAAATCTGGTTAATGATACTGTTGGCATTATCAATGAATTTTGCTTTAACTATATATGCCACATTAGAAAGTGAAATGAAGTTTTTCTTGTATACTTGATGCGTGCCTAGAGTAGCTTATGCTTTTAATGATATATGGATTACTTTTATAAAAGTGGAATGGAGCTCTTCTGGTAATGCTTGTCGTATACTTCTTGTTGACTCAGCTAGTTTCTTTTTATATTTATGGTGCTTGAAAGACTGCAGGTTATTCGTTCTCCTGGAAGGTGACTTCCCTTTTAACCATGTTTTCATTGCCTCCCAGTCTTTGTTCCTGCCACCTAAAAAGACCATTAACATTTCCAAGTCATATCTCAACTTTATTTGTAGTGGAAAATTCTAAAAAATTGTATTTACGAATTAATAGCATTGTTACTTTGTATTTTTCCATTCTATAATGATGCTAGTTAGGCGCTGAAAAAAAAAAAAAAAAAAAAAAGGTCAACTAAATAAGGTCAAGTTCCCATTTGGGACTTGACTCGCAACAAAAGGAAAGAAAAGAAAGAAAAAAGCCACAAAAAGAAAAGGGTTAAACACTATTTTAGCACATGTGGTTTGCACCAAAATCAAATAGTGACTTGAGTTTTTAAAAATATCGTAAATAGTACTTATAGTAAGCCAATAAACACATTTGGTACTTTAGTCAAGATTTTGTTAAGTTTTTTAACGGAATGTCACGTCACCCTTACATGTGGGTGTCACGTGGTGTGGTACCTGATTTTTTAGGTGTCACATCATATTTTATTTAAAAAATAAAAATAAAAAAATTCAAAAGAAATGAAAAACCAAAAAAATTTAAAAAAAATCCAAAAAAAAAAAAACATTGGGGTGGCCGAACGACCCCCTATTGGTGGCCGGCCACCCCATTTGGCTTGGGGGTGGTTCGGCCACCCCCAAGCCGGTTGTCTGGGGGTGGCCGAACCACCCCCATGGCCCAAGGGGGTGGTTCGGCCACCCCAATGTTTTTTTTTTTTGGGTTTTTATTATTATTATTTTTTTAAAAAAATATGATGTGGCACCCAAAACCCAGGTACCATGCCACGTGATGCCCACGTGTAAGGGTGATGTGACATTCCGTTAAAAAACTTAACGAAATTTTGATAGAGGTACCAAGTGAGTTTATTGGCGTACCACATATACTATTTGCGATATTTTTGAAAACCCAGGTGGCTATTTAATTTTGATGCAAACCACAGATACTGGAATAGTATTTAACTCTAAAAAAAAAAAGGTCACCTCAAAGATCAAAGAGTATTACCATTAAATTTGTGATAGATTATTTTATTGGTTTTTAATCCAATGATAATTTTAAAAGTTACATCGGTTTTGGAGGGATATAAGAAGAATATGAGAAAGACTTCTAGCATTACTCAAGATCAAACACACCAAGAGCTACAATCGAACACTCATTGTTAAGACAGTGTAGGAATAAAACTTTGTTGAAGATGACGTTGTGCCATGTGAAGAACGTATTCATCTATTAAATCTTCTATATGATAAGCTGTTTGTTTCACTTGTTTCACCCACATTTTGACGCCATCTTGGAGGTCTCCTTTATCGACATCTTTGAGGAAACATTGGATGCTCTCCCGTTCATCTTTAATGTCCACAACTTCCAGGTGCACACCATTGAGCCAATTTGATTCATGAACAATCAATTGAACCAACTTGTTGACGACAAAGGCCACAACGATTTCTGTCATGGTTTTTACTTTGATCTTCACTTAATGAATGATATTGTCACAGTTAGTAAAGAATTTGGGTTAAACTGTCACACCCCAAGCCCCAACCAGGACATGACTCCTATTAAGAATTGATATATATATATATATATATATATATATATATATGTATATATATATATATTTTATTTTTTATAAATAATCAAAATATCATTAAAAATAAAAAGTGTAACCCAAGTAAATAGGATCTATACAAGAGATACACTTACACTAATTAGTAGAAGGGTAAAAAAAAAATCTAAAAAATAAGCAAATTGGAAAAGACAAACGCAACTGTCCAAAGATAAAGATTATTGAAGATCAAAGACTGTTTATAGTAAGAACTGATATTCAAGGAAATTGAAACATTTTGTTACAATTCTATTTCATCCAAGAACGAACTATTTGTACTACCAAATCATATCATAAACAATTCTACTTGCGTTTCCTGTCTCAAAGTTAATCAAAAAACATAAAAATCTTCCACCAAAACATCCCCAGAAAGAAAACCAAAAGATCAATATATACAGCTATATGAAACATGATAATTCACAAATTCAATATTCATCATAACCAAAAACGAAACAAAAAACCCAACCTCTTGGCTTGCTTATCCGGAGCAATGGCCTTCTTGGCCTCTATAAGCTCCAACATCGAACCCCCATCCACGTGCTTCGGCCCCTCCGGCTGCCTGCCACCGTCGTCATGTTTTGGAGTCTATCTCTCTCTCTCTATCTCTGTGGAGGAGTTTCCTCTCTATCTCTCTCCGTCTAAGAGGCTACGCCAAGACCTTTCTTGCCAACAGATCTTTCGTTGTAATTTTGGCAACTTGAAACTGTTTCGGTTATGAAGAATGGGACACTCTTGTCTTGAGAAGCACTTGAAACAAATGGCATAAGAACAGAAATGGGCCTTCTTAGACCTCACCTCGATCGTTAGCCACTGAAGACACGTGGATTGACACAACAAAATCATCCTCAAACCCGAAGTTTTCTAATCCAATTATGCATGTCAGTATCTTAATTCCTCCATTCTAATTTTCTAATCAATTCATCTTCAAATCTCAGCAAATTTGAAGACAAAGATGGTAGCATTTAACTTGGCTCAACTGCAAATTTTAAACATGCTTTATTTTGTTGAAGATTTGGAGAGTTGTACGTGTCACTGTTGCTTTGTCCGCATTAACATGCTGAGACAATTTTAAACTTATTATCACTAATGTGATACTAATCACTTCCACCATTCTTATTTAAGGTAATATTCCATCGTACATGAAATTCTACCACTCTTTCTTTTGCACGAGACATATACCGTACCCCATTGTTTGAGCTATCTGTGTAGGTTGAGAATGAGACTTCTTTCTATTCACTAAGGGACTCATTAAGGGTATGGTTGGTATGCGGATTAGAGCTCAAAATAGAATAGCTATACGGGAGAATAGTTATTCCATTCATTTGGTTATTTAATTATTCACAGGATAACAATCTATGTTGAATAGTTATTCTTCAAAATGAGAAATAGCTACAATCTATATATGTTGAATAGTTATTCTTCAAAATGAGAAATAGCTAGGAATAACGACTATAGCTTTCATGAGGGAATAGCACACATTAATATCCACACAAAAGCCATCCATTAAGAAAGTAGTCCCTCTTGTCACTGAACAGTAGTAGTGCCTTATAATACTCATTTTATTTATTGCTTTCAATGGCCTCTTGTTCCATTGATCTGTTGTCGAAGCCAAGCCATGAACTGAAAGATTTGATGTCGAATCAAAGCACCAAGAAGAACAACTGCAAAAGACACAAGGAAAAACTATTGTACATGAGAATGCATTTCAAGCTCCTCCCTGATTAAACATTGTCCACTCAAAATGCCAGTTTAACCAAATACATAACCCATTTTTTTTAAAGCATTTCAGCGTTGTTTTAACATTTTAGTCTCTGAAGTTATACTATAATGCGATGTTATTTCAAGGCAATTTTGTTCTATTATAATTAATTGGATAATGGATGGTGCGAGTTCGAAGGTCTTGAATATTTCCAATTTATGGGGAAATACAACAAAAATATAACTCTTTTATGAAAATACTCCAATGTCCTATTGTGGCATAAGAGTAACAATTTCTTATACTAAATAAACTATCCATTATAACACATTGGTTTCAAAGCCCTCAAAACTGTTACATATGAGAATAAACCCCCCCCCCCCCCCCCTCTAAAATCCTCTATGTTGGCCCAAGTCTAATTACAACGGCTAGATCCTTGTCGTTACATAGATTAGTAGTATCAAACTATTTTTAGTGATGACAGATTAAAATATCAAATTAATAGAAGTACAACAAACAAGGAACACAATTTAGAGAGCAAAAGGAGTTGGTAGTATTTCTAACTGTAGCTTAGGTGGGAACTCATTGAGTGGCTAATGTAAGACTTTCTTAGTTAGCCACATAATGTGAAAAATTTTATCATTATATATATATATATATATATATATATATATATATATATATATATATATATATATATATATAAAATCATGGAAAACTTGTGGCTAATTAGCGGTGCATACCTTGTTCATCACTGAAATTTTACATGGTAGTTTGATTCTCCAAGACTCACCCTTGTAGATGCTCCAATAAGTCCGAGTCACTGAGCTTGTATATTTGATATCGTTCTCCTTTAATCCTATACCTGAGACGTATAGTAGTTACCTTCTGGACTTTCCAATAATCTTTGCCTCCATCAGGTTGCATACGTAGCACAAATTCTCTCTGCATTTCATAAAAGTCGATAAGCTTTAGGCTTTCAAGGTGTTGTATTCCAGAGGGTACCTCCTTCATTTGCAGGCATGGCCCAATCTCTAGTTGCTCAAGACTAGGCAATGATCCTTTCTCCATTTCCACCATCTTTAATTTTTTCATATCTCTGAGGGTGAGCCTCTTGAGTCTTCGAAAACTACCTTTCTCAAAATGCAGTTGCTCCCCATCATACGCATGATTAACGGAAAGGGTAATTAGATTTGGCAAAGCTTGGACATACGACAGTGGATATTCCTTTAATGATGAGAAAAATAAGATTAATGTGACCAGATTTTGAAGCTCTCGAATCCAGTTCGGCAACTTCTTCAATCGCCCTCTTAGATAGATATGCTTTAGAAATGGAGGTGGCGAAGAAATTGATTCTAAGTCTACAATCTCATCTTCACTAATTGAGGCTACAATCAAAACTTTAAGGTGGACCATGTTTTGTATGGCAGCACATAGGGCCCTCCCACGTTCTGCGGTCATATTTGAAATGCCCAACTTCCTCAATTGACTCAACTTTTCGAGCTCTTTAAATAGACCGACCCCATGATGGTTTGCCTCAATCAATGTTAGCATCTGCAAGTCCTTGAAACATCCAACGCCTTCATGTAATTTTACTCCTTTAATTGAATAAAAGCTACTTTTAATTTCGAAGTCATGAGAATGAGCCAAGATTTGTCTCAGCTTATAAAGCCTAAATATCTCAGTCGGTAGCTCACGCACTTCGGTTTCCATAACATTTAGTGTCTGAAGGTTTTGTAGCCTACCCACCGACTTTGGAAGTATCTTTACTTTGGTTCTCCTCAAACCTAAGCTCTTCAAGTGGAATAAATTACCCACTTCTTGAGGAAGATAATCAATGGGAGCGTCTTCAAAATCCAATACTTTCAAAAGCTTGAACTTTTGAAACAATTTAACTATGAAAGACCTGGGAAGTTCAGTAATGTTGAAGAGAAAAATAGAACGAACCCGAGAGTACTCACTTGACTCAAAAACATTTTCTGTAGCATCGTGGATTGATAGGCATCGACTTTTTCCATGGGAAGTTGTGTCATCTGCATCAAGAACTTGACACAAATTCAACTCATGAGCCTTTGATAGGATGATTTCATGTAGCAGATCATGGATTCTGTACTTTTCGTGCATCTCATAATCAAGCTCCCCAAATGAAACTTGAACCAAGTTTCTGTGGATGAGTTCCATTAAAAATTCTTCTGCTACATCTTCCAATGGTTTTCCCTTCTTTCTTGTAATAAATCCCTCAGCAACCCATAGCCAAACTAATCTTGCACCACTAATTGAGTAGTCCTCTGGAAAAATACCGAAGTACAAGTAGCAAGACTTTAAGTAGCATGGAAGATCATGATAACTAAGAGAGAGAATTTTTGTGACACTTGTAAGGTGGGGATTGCATTCTAGCTCGTAACTGAGGCTATCATGCAACTTTTTCCATTCTGATGGCACCTTCTCCTTTGTTGACAGAAGACCACCTACGGCAACAATTGCAAGTGGCAAACCTTCACATTTTTTGACAATTTCCATCGACAGTCTCATCAACTCACTGGGACAACATCTCTGAAACTCGGTTTGGAATGCCTTTCTGCAAAACAATTCCCAAGCCTTTTCTTGAGGTAGAGGTTGTAGCTTGTGTACCGTATCAGTTAAAGATTCTTTACATGAAACACCGATGAGTTCACTGCGTGTTGTGATGATAATCCTGCTGCCTTTGTCGCTGCATGGTAAAGAATGTTTCACAATTTCCCAGAACTCTGTCTTCCAGACGTCATCAAAAACCACAACATACTTCTTTTGTTGTAAACATTTCCTCAGCTGGCTAATTAGTGTGATCTCGTCTGTCATATCTATTTGCCCTAGAGCTATTATTTCTTCGTGGTAGATTTGATTTACCATGGACATGAGTATCTTTTGGACATTGTATGACTGAGACACTGTGATCCAAACACGGCAGTCAAAATGCCTTTTCAGTAATTCATTCTCATATACTTTCCTAACAAGAGTTGTCTTACCAATTCCGCCCATGCCTACCACTGAAATCACAGAGCGTTTAGATTCTCCCCCCACCAACCAGCTTGCGAGTTCATCCCTTGTATACTCAATGCCCACAACTTCATCTTCCTCCATGAAAAGTGAACCCACACGAGGATCATGCCATGTAACATTTGTTGCACTGCCACTTGATCCTTGCTTTGAGGAACTGAAACCATATCTTTCACTTCGTTCCTTGATTTCACGAACTGATAGTTTGATATCTTGAATCTTGGTAGCTATGTCGTGTTGTGGTTTTAGTTTCTTCAATAAACGGCCAATTTTATGGAGGAAAGCAATAAAACTTTGTTGATGATGACAACGTTGTGCCTCGTGAAGAACATATTCATCTATTACGTCTTCTATATGATAGGCTACTTCTCTCACTTGTTTCACCCACATTTTGACGTCATCTTGGAGGTCTCCTTTATCTGCATCTTTGAGGAAACACTGGATGCTGTCCAGTTCATCTTTAATGTCCACAACTTCCCGATGGACACCCTTTAGCAGTTTTGATTCATGGACAATCAATTGAACCAGCTCATTGATGACAAGGGCCACAACAGTTTCTGTCATGATTTCTTCTATATATGATCTTCACCTAGTGAATGATACTGCCACAATTAGAATTGAATTTTGGTTAATTGTCACGTCCCAAGCCCAAAGCAAGACCTGAGGCTTGCTTAGAACTAATATATATATATATATTTTTGTAAGAAATCAAAATATCATTAAAAAACGAAAACGCAACTCAGGTAAACACAAATTATAAAAGAGAAGCATCTAGCTAGAAGAATACAAAAAAATAAAAAATTGTAAATCCTGAAAAACTAAGTAGATTAGGAAAGAGAAAAACAACTGTCCAAAAGTAAAGAGTAATGAAAAACAAAGAATATTTATACTAAGGACTAACATTAAACCTAATTTAAACATTTCCTTAGAATTCTATTTTATCCAATAACCAACTATTTATACTACCAATCTGCTAATAAAACATCAATTAGAGATCACTATATATATAATCCAACAAAACATAATAACAGAATACATTATCTCGTTGAAGTACTCGATCCTAATGGCCAAACACAATAAATCAAAAATAGCAAATCGTCTCGAATTAAGTCATATTCTCTCAGCAGCATAATATGGGCCCAATTCTGAAATTTTAAAAAACATAAAAACCAAAATGAACTAATGGAAAGAAAAATATAAAATAAATTTTACTTGCGTGCACACAAGGTTCTAGAATGGCATTTAAACAGGTAAAAAATTTATTTTTCAGATTCCAATAGTTAAGCTGCATGCTTCTCTCGCTAATAAATCAAGTCGTCATTCTAATAAACTAAATTTTTTTTTTTTTTTTTTTTTTTTTTTAAAAAACAACGCTATGAGTGACAATAATAACATAACAAGAAATATGCCCTAATTCATTAAGCCTAAACCGCAATATTTCTACAACCAAACTTTACTTGGCAGCCCTTAAACTAAGACAGGATAGCACTGAAATTCCTCCAAATTCTTCCAAACACCCCATACATACATGAGAAATGCTAGCTGGGGGTCAATATTTGGCCCATATTTTCCTACAAATTCAATAGATTAACCATTAGATTTATAAGATTCACCATTGACTTCTATGGGGTTTACATAAGTCCACAAATGTAATTGTTGATTTGTAGGAGAATATGAGAAACTTATTGACCCCCTAACATTTCTCTACATATATAGCTGTCAAATTCTTCCCTCTCCTTTACCACCCCTAAGAAAAGAACACAAACCAATAATGACCACTCTGAATGCTTGATTATTAGTACCTCAATTTCTTCTGCTAACCTATTAACAATGTCTTAGATACAGAGACATCAATAATATTCATTTGTTTACAATTAAAGATTATAATTAAGTTCTGTGTTTCTCATCCCATAGCCATCATATGTGTCTCTAACAGACCCAACATTTCAGACATATCCATCAAACCCCTATAAACTTTTATGGACATCTTATTACCATATCTATATTATTATTATTATTATCTGAACAAATATTTTAGTACCGTATTGAAAGGAACTCCCAAATGCACGATGCTGTCTCAATTTCAGTAAACTACAAATGCCGTTAACCTACTAGAAAAACTCTATGATTATGTTTCAGCAAACATCTTTCAGTTGTAACGACGTATAAAAATACTTGCCCCATTTACGCTATTACTTTAAAAGAATTAGTTAATTTGAAAATTTTGTAAGATCTCTTTATAAACCACTCACTATACATGTAGACTATTTCTTATCTTCTGATTTGAGTGTTGCATTGATTCTAAGGGGAAGACAACCATTGTTTTGCACGGGAAATAAATACTTGTCAAGTCATACACACAAGCAAGCCCATGATACTCAAATCAAATAGCAACAATAATATTGCCAAACCAGCTGCTTAGCGTTCAAATTAATAAAGGAAATAATCTTTCAGTGGGTTATGCAATAAGCTTCCGAAATACTAACATCTAAATTTAGGCATCGTTTAGTTTACAGAATAAGTATTCAATTAGGAAACAGTATAGCTATTGCTAAGAATAGAGGAGAGTGGAATGAAATAATTGTTCTTATTCCTTAGTTTAATGACAACACATGTTTTAAGTGAAAATGAATCAAAATTACTAAAAAATTCATCCCTACTTTTTTTTCAACTTATATATATATATAAATTAAATGGGTCGCCCACTCATCAATGGGTGGTCGCAACCCTCCCCCCCGCGGAGTCCCTAGGGGGGGGACCACCACGAGGCGCTTCGGCGGTGGTGCTACCACCCCAGCCTCTTTTGTCCACACCAGCTTTATTTTCCATTTTTTTTTTTTTTGTTCTTGATTTTTCTTTTGTAAGTTTGAAATATATATATATATATATATAGGGGTATTATTTTGAAAAATGCAGCTTATTCCTCCGTGCAAGTGATTAGTTATTCTCACGGGAATAACCATTCCTAAGAATAGACTCTTACTACATAAAAAAATGGCAATTCCATAAGAATAGTACTCATTCACTTCCATGAGTCTATTTCGTAAACCAAACGGTCGTTAGTTATACAGAATCCAAAGAAACATCAGAAGCTCCTACTCAAATCGCTCTGACCATTTTATTCAACTATTTTTCTATCGTTCGTTTTTCACGAATACTATGCCACTCATATTTCCTTCTTGCAACTACTTCTCATAAATGTAAACACCCGCAATCTAAATCTTCCCCTCTGAAGCAAACCAAATGAAAACAAGAACACCCACTAACCAAAAACAGAAAACCCACATAAAAATCCAATCTTTAAAGCAAAAGAGAAGAACACCCAAAAAAGAAGTCACGTTTAGAAAGAACATTGCAGAAACTAGCTAGGGGAATTTGAAGCTTTTACCTTGAATTACATTGCGTATGGCTGCTGTTTTTAACTTGCATGTGTTGTTGGCCCAAACGATGGAGAAATTAGCTTCAGTTTCAGTGTTTTATATTTTTTCCTGAGTAGTTTCAGTTTTTGAGTTAAAAGAATGGAAAAGTTAGAGACATGTATATGGGCTTCCGATTTGCTTCTGATTTATAACTATATGGTGGTGAGTAGTTATGCTTCTGATTTACCTTCTATTGGCTCATCTAGTTTTCTTTTTCCATATTCTTATGATGCGTCGGAGGAATTTCTGTCCAAAAAGTAATTAATTCTCCTTGGGAAGTCATTCCCCTTGACCATTTCTTAATAGGTACGAGAAGTCTAGCCGCAGTCAGCACACAAGTAATTAAATTGAACCAGGATGCAACCTCTTCTTTTCCTTGGACCAACCAAAAGTTCAGTACATTATTCAGTAGAACGGAAAACAAGGAAAAACAATATTGTCAGCTAAATGAGGTAAGTTTTCATTTCAGCTTTGAGGTGGCAGAGAGGCGAGTCAAGACAATAGCAAGAGTCGTCAAAAAGTCAACGTATATATTAACGACGCGTTATTTACCCAGAAATCCGAATTAAGCACATAAGTCAAGATACAGTAAAGTAGAAAAACCTAAAAACGACTGGGATTGGAAAAAATGCATAAGATTTTTGAAATTTGAGTGAACCTAGTTGTATAGCAGCAATATATATATATATAGAAAGCCCGACCATCCGAGAGTTTTCCAATCAATCTCAAAACTGCTTTAAAATGTACATGTTTATATTGATTTTCTTAGGTTGTCTTTTAAAAGTTTGTTAAAGCACTAGGACTAGGAGTAGCTTCCTTTAGCTTTTCTTTAAATTTATGAAATTAAGTTACTTTTGTTTTTCTATTCAAATTAACTAGACAATAGATTCTCTTATCATTTGCCTATATCATTGAAATATTCTTTCAAATCAATGTTATAAGAAAGAGAGACCGAAAAGATGATAAAAAAAGCTTTGTTTTCTATTTTTAAAGTGCTACACAAGATCGTTTAGAAAACACTAAAAGAGTTTGTTGTAAGTGAGTTTTTACGAGCCTTCTTTACATTTAGGAATGATAATGAAATTTAAATAGTGTATTGCTAGTGCTCTAGCAATTTTACCATTGGACATGTAACTAAAGAGGGAAATTCAATGATAAGTTTTTCAAGAGGGGCTAATTTCTAAAGTGATGGTTGTAGGAAATTCTTATAACTCAGCATCTAAAAATGACATGTGTTTTTTAGCATGTATAAAAAACATATTTTTTTAATAGCATGTAATTCTCATATGTTTTTTTAATAGTATTAATAAGAGAGTATGTGCTTCTCACATACTTAAAAAAACACGTGCTAATTTTTAGAAGCGGAGTTGTAAGAGTTGTTTGTGAGAATTGTTTGTCCTTTCTAAAGTCGGTGGCACTATGTACACAATGTTCTGGGCATGTAGATTAGGTTAAAAAAAAAAAAATCTGAGATTAGGTGAATTAATAGCAAAGATGTGATGTATTATAAACATTTGACTTTTAAGGTTGCATTGTCAAAGCTTGGGTGCATGCAACTGTGCTCAACAAGCTTGAATTGGCCAGAAGTCACAATCTTACCAAACCACCGACATTGTTGAAATACTTGTCATATATATATATATATATATATATATATATATATATATATAAAAGCCGAGTTTTGACGTAAGGAATGCTTAGAATTGCGACACGTGTCCTCCTAACTCCATCTCCCACGTCTCTTTCTCTCTCTCTCCTTCTATCTCAACTTAAATGTTTTAAACTAATTCTATGGTTTAAGACATTTAATTAATTGTGCTAACTCTTACTCAACCATAATTTGTGTTTCAACCGTTTTTTGTCTCCCTCTCTCTCCCTTTATCTCCACTTAAATGTCTTAAACTAATTCTATGGTTTAAGACAATTAATTGTGCTAACTCTCACTCTCCCATAATTTGTGTTTCAATCGTTTTTTTTTTTTTAATTAATTGTGTTAACTCTCTCCCATAATTTGTGTTTCAATCGTTTTTTGTCAATCTCTCTCTCTCCCTCTATCTCCACTTAATTGTCTTAAATCTCTCTCCCATAATTTTATATTTGAATTCTTTTTCTTTTTTTTTTTAATTAATTTTGCTAACTCTCACTCTCCCATAATCTCTTTCTCTCCCATAATTTATGTTTCAACCGTTTTTTTTTAATATTTTATGTTTGAACCTTTTCTTTTCTCTCTCTAAACTAATTATATGGTTTAAGTGTCTTAACTATTTCTGTCTCCCACTATCTCCACTTAAATGTCTTAAATCTTTCTCCCATAATTTTATATCTGAATTCGTTTTTTTTTTTTTTAATTAATTGTGCTAACTCTCACTCTCCCATAATCTCTCTCTCTCCCATAATTTATTTTTCAACTGTTTTTTTTTTAATATAGTTTTATGTTTGAACCTTTTATTTTCTCTCTCTAAACTAATTATATGGTTTAAGTGTCTTAACTATTTATTTCTCCCATAATTTTGTCTCTCTCTCTCTCTCTCCCTCTATCTCCACTTAAATGTCTTAAATCTCTCTCCCATAATTTTATATCTAAATTCATTTTTTTTTAATTAATTGTGCTAACTCTCACTCTCCCATAAAAGCCGAGTTTTGACGTAGGGAGTGCTTAGAATTGCGACACGTGTCCTCCTAACTCCATTTTTTTTTTGTCTTAACTCTCTCTCCCATAAATCCGTAGGTCTCTCTCTCTCCCTCTATCTCCACTTAAATGTCTTAAATCTCTCTCGCTCTCCCATAATTTATGTTTGAACCGATTTTTTGATTTTTTATTTGTAATGCATTGCATTGTCTTAATGAAGAAAACAAAAGGTTTTCAAATTCTCTATTTCTCCGTCTTTATTTAATTTTCTTTTTATCTTCTCTTGCTTTATGTTTATATCTCAATGTGAGATATATTATCATATATATTCATCATCATATATAAAAGCCGAGTTTTGGCTCGGAGAGAGCGTAGAATTGCGACACGTGTCCTGAACTTTTTTTTTTTTGGTCTTAACTCTCTCTCCCACAAATCTGTAGGTCTCTCTCTCTCCCTCTATCTGCACTTAAATGTCTTAAATCTTTCTTTCTCCCATAATTTATGTTTGAACCGATTTTTTTTATTTTTTATTTGTAATGCATTGAATTGTCTTAATGAAGAAAACAAAAGGTTTTCAAATTCTCTATTTCTCTCTCTTTATTTAATTTTCTTTTTATCTTCTCTTTCTTTATGTTTATATCTCAATATGAGACAATTAAAATGTATGAGTTTTATTTGTAATATATTTAATTGTCTTAATGAAGAAAACAAAAGGTTCTCAAATTCTCTCTTTCTCTCTCTGTTTATTTTTCTTTTTCTCTTCTCTTGCTTTATATTTATATCTCAATGTTCCTCTATCAATTTCACACTCAAATCAGGAAAAAGACAAGACTACAAGAGAGAGGTAGAGAGAGTTTCTAATCATTGTTTCTCAATGATTTCTTTTCTTTATTTTATTTTTTTGCAATAACAGTTCTTTTCAATTTTTCAATCGTTATTTCTCAATGAAAAATTATACTATTCTCAATGAAGAATATAATAGTTATTTTCATTTTATTCGTTTTTTTTTATCTTTATTTTCGGTGCTTACGTTCTTTCATTTTTGTTTTTGTCCCTTATATCTTTTTCTAATTTTTTTTTCTTCTCTTACTTTCTATTTATATCTCAATGTTCCTTTGTAAATTTCACAATTAATTCAGAAAAAGACGAGAGAGAGAGAGAGAGATTTGCATTGCTGTTTCTCAATGAAAAATTATACTACAGTTCTTTTTTATATATATATATTTTTTCTAGAACAGTTTTTTTCAATTTTCCAATCGTTGTTTCTCAATGAAAAATTATACTACAGTTTTTTTTTATTATTATTATTTGTTTTTTTTTTATCTAGAATAGTTATTTTCAATTAGTATTTTCATTTTTTTTTTCCTTTTTTTTATCTTTATTTCCGGTGCTTATGTTCTTCCTTTTTTTTTTTGTCCCTTATTTTTTTTTTCTAATTTATATATTATTTTTTATTCAAATGATTACTTTTCTTTGGTAAATTTTACATTGAACTCAAGAAATAATAATGAGAGAGAGAGTTTCTTATCGCTATTTTTGATTGATAATTTTTTAGTTTGTACATGTTGTTCATTGAGTAATTTAATTTTTTTTATCTGTTTACATGCTTAATTAATGGATGACATTGGTTTTTAAGGTTTCATGGGAATCGGAAAACGTATACAGTAGAAAAAAGACAATTCTTTCAATTATATTAAAATTTTATTTTTAGTTTTTTATTTTATCTTTATTTAATTTATTTATGTTCTTCCATTGTTATCCCTTAAATTTTCTACTAATTTAT
>NC_081542.1:18798985-18806869 GCF_901000735.1 Corylus avellana
AAAAATAAATAAATAAATAAAAAGGCTAGTCACATCTTCGTTATCACCTTAAAAGAACAAAAACTTCTAGAAAAAACTTAAAACTCAAAAAACAAATTTTTTTTAAAAAAAATCCAAATGGTGGAAAATTTAAAATTAAAAAAAAAATCCTTTTTATAAGAAAAAAATAATAATTTAGATTTTTATTTTGTTATAAAAGTTAAAAAATTTTGTTTTATTTTATAACTTTTTTTAATAAAAATTTTCGTTTTAAAAAATTAACAATTTTCGTTTAAGAAAATAAAAAATTTTGTTTTCTAAAACAATTTTTTTTAAAAATAAATAAATAAATAAATAAAATTTCTGTTTTTTTTTTAAATATTCTTTTAAAAAAATTAAAAATTTTCGTTTAAAATTATTAAATGTTTTTTTTATTAATTTATAGGAATATTTTTGTCTTATTGAGAAATATAGAGGCACTTTTATCTTTTTGCTAGCTTTGAAGATACATTGATAATGTTTTGATAGTTTGATGGAAATATTGTCACAATTAAAAGTTTGGAGAAACATTGTCAATTGGGTGATAGTTTGAGGGAATAGGATCATCTCCAATCCAAAATAGATTGGAGAATATCCCGTTCATAGCTAGAATTTCTAAGAAATTTTAGAGCCATAAATAAGACACATGTCCTATTAACAAAAAAATAATAATAAATATTATTACATATTAAAAAAAATTATAAAACAAAATTACAAAAAATTAAATGGTGGCTGAAGGGGTGGCCGAACCACCCCATGGGCCACCCCCAAGGGCCAAATCTAATAAAACAAGAAAGAATCATCATTCGGCCCTTGGGGGTGGTCCAGCCCACCCCCAAGGGCCATGGAGTCATCCCAGACAACTAGTCTAGGGTGGCCAGGCCCAACGTCGCCCTTGGGGGTGACTAGAACATCTCTTAATTTTTTACAAATTTTTTTTTTAACATGAAATAATTTTTTTTTTTTTTTTTTTTTTTTGTTAACGAGGCAAGTGTCTTATTTGTGACTCTAAAACATTTTTAGTTATTAAATCATTTTGGGCCGGAGAGGATTATATTCCTTGTTTGAGGGGTGTGTGGATAGTACCCTTAATTTAAATGATCAAGTGAAACGGGTACACTTTAGAGCATTCCCAATGGAAGAGCTAAATGTTATTTTTATCTAGAATAGCTCTTCAAATGTTCAAAAAACCTCCCACATTGGATGAGCCAAAAATATATGTAAAATAGATATTTGATTAGAAGAGCTAAAAAAAAAGTTAAATGTAGCAGCACTTTTTAAGGGAGCCATTTTATTTTTTAGTATTTCTCTCTCCTGCTTTATCTTTTTCTCAAATCTTTTCTCACCTTTTTTTAAGAAATATAGCTAATCGGACGTGGAGATACTTAAAAATGGCTTAGCTAAACTAGATAAAAGTGAATTTTGAAGAGCTATTTTACATAAAAATATGGCTCTTCCATTGAGAATGCTCTTGGGTAGCTAGCGTTAGGCTTTAGCAGCCGAGCAGAGTCGATCAGAATGAGATTACTCCAACTGAAGCAGCTTCAACATGTCGCCTTTCCCTCAAAACCCATCATCTCATTCGTCTTCCAAACTCCCATTGCACCACTATCTTCTTCTTCTTCTAGTGAAGCTTCTCCTGCATCAAAACCCATCACCAACTCAAGTCTAACTCAAGAAGAGCTCACAAAGATCAACCTCCTCCTCCTCCCACGCCTCTGCCTCTCAAACCACCTTCCCACAGCAATCCACCTCACCTCCACAGTCCTCCTCACAAACCCACCTCCCAAATCCCTCTCTCTTTCCATTCTCGTCGACTCCCTCACTTCCCAGCCCGACATGTCCCTCCCCATGTCCCTCCTCACCCACCTCAAGCACAATCCAGCGGCGCATTCTCACCTCATCCACATCACCACCATGCTCATTGCTTCGTATTTCAAGAAGTACAAGCCCAAGGAGGCCTTGAAAGTCTTCAACTGGATGGTGAGGCCGGGCTCGCCGTGTGTGCTGGATGAGAAGGTTTGCGGAATTCTTGTTTATGGGTTTTGTAAGCAGGGGATGGTTCTTGAGGCCTTGAAGGTTTTGAGGGCGATGTTGGGTGTGAATTTGGTGCCGGGAAGAGATTTAGGGACGTGGGTTTATAGGGGTTTGCTGAGAGAGGCAAGGATTAAGGAAGCGCTGGAATTAAATGAGGCTTTGGGCTTGGTTAAGGATGTTGGTGGTGATGAGGCTGTGAAGAAGGCTTTGGGATTGTTGGATCACATGATTGCGCTTTGGACAGACTAGAACAGGTAAGCTTTTGTGTTATAGGTTGTGGCTTGTGGTTGTTTAAAGATAAATTGCTAGAATTGATAGTATGCTGCAATGTTGATTTTCTTCAATTGAAAATTTAGGACAAATTTTTATCCTTCGTATACGGATTTTGACGTAGATCCTTTGGGATTGGATCGTTTCTTGAACTAAGATGGCAACCAGGTTGCATCCTCTGATGATTGGCACTAATTATTTGTTGTTCAAAGTTCATTCACACTTGTCTAGTGTAATAGAAGAAAGAGAATTACTTGAACTTTTTTCTAACAATTGTTACATGTAAAATGATAATACATAACTATTGCTGTTTTATGCTTGAACAAGCTTGTCCTCTTCTTTGCTGTTTGCTTATAGCGCTGCTTTTGTCCTCCCTGCCTTTTGTATTTATTTCTTGTGATTGATATTGGTTAGCTATGCTGCACCATTCATTGTTGCAAAGCCATAGACTAAGAATCAAGGCTTATGATTATAAAAGGTCCTGTGTGCTGGTTAATGTCTAATTATCAAATCTAGATCCTTTTTAAACAATAGATTAATATGAATCATTTTTCAATGGTGAAAACATCAAATATTAATATATAGAAAGTACAAAAAACAGAAAAGACCACAATTATAAGTGTCGAAGCTGTGGTAATTTATTCAACTGTTGCTTTGGTTGGAAATCACTGGCCAATGCAAATCTTAAGCATGAAAATTTGGTTAGTGAAGACTCTTGTCATTACATATAAAGGAACTACCAAAATTTTTGAGGCAGTCCTGTGACTTGGAGGCTCATACCTTGTCTTTCATTGAAACTGCATGGCCGTTGGTCCTCCAAGACTCACCCTTGCAGACACTCCGACAAATCTGAGTCACTGAGCTTGTATATTTGATATCGTTCTCCTTTAATCTATACCTGAAACGGATGGTAGGTACCTTCTTGACTATCCAATAATCTTTGCCTCCATCTGGTTGCATACCCAACAAAAAGTTTCGTGGCACTTCAGAGAAGTCCAAAGTCTTGAGATTTTCCAGGTGCTGGATTCCAGAGGGTACCTCCTTCAGCTTCGGGCATTGTCCAATCTCTAGTTGTTCAAGAAGGGGCAATGCTCCTTTGTCTATTTTCATCATCTTTAATCTGTCCAACTTTTTGAGTGTGAGCTTTTTGAGTTTTCGGAAACCACCTTCCTCAAAATGCAGCTCTTCCCCATCATAGCCCTGATTGAGGAAAAGATTAGTTAAATTAGGCAAAGGTAGAAGATGTTTTAGAGGATCTTCCTCTAACCCTGAGAAATATAAACCTAATGTGACAAGATTCTGAAGCTTTGGAATCCAATTGGGCAACTCCTCCAACCGCCCCCTTAGAATGATGTGCTCTAAAAATTGAGGCGGAGATGAAATAGATTGTAAATTTAGAATTCCATCTTCACTGATCGAGCTTAAAGCCAAAATTTTAAGGTGATCCATACTTTTTATGGAGGCACACAGAGCCTTCCCATGTTCTGCAGTTATATTTGAGATGCCCAGCATCCTCAACTGCCTCAACTTTCCTAGCTCCTTGATTAGACCAAGACCTTGGTGATTTGCCTCGACAAGCGACAACGATTGCAAGTCCTTTAAACATCCTACCCCCTCATGTATTTTCACTCCTTTAATTGAATACAAACTACTTTCGATTTCAAAGTCATAATAGTGTGCCAAAAGATGTCTCAACTTATGAAGCCTAAGTATCTCAATTGATAGCTCATGCACTGAGGTCTCAATGAGATTTAATGTCTGTCAGTTCTGTAGCCTACCCATCGACTTAGGAAGCATCTTCACTTTTGTATTCCTCAAACTTAAGTGTTTCAAGAGGAACAAATTCCCCACTTCTTCAGGAAGATAATCAATAGGAGCATCTTCAAAATCCAACACTTTTAAAAGCTTGAACTTTTTAAACAAGTTGACAAGGAAAGACCTGGGGATTGCAGTAATGCTTAAAAGAAAGATAGAACGAACCCGAGAGTACTCAATGGTCTCTAAGACATTTTCTCTAGCATCATGGATTAATAGGCACCAGCTTTTCCCATTGACACTTGAGTCATCTGCCTGCCAAACTTGACAGAAATTCAACTCTCCTGCCTTTGATAAGATGGTTTCGTGTAACAGGTCATGGATTCTGTACTTTCTACGTACCTGATAATCAAGCTCTCCGAATGACACTTGAACCAAGTTTCTGTGGAGTTCCATTAAATATTCTTCTGCAACCTCTTCTAATTGTTTGCCCTCGTTTCCTTTTATGAAACCCTCAGCTATCCATAACCGAAACAATCTTGAATCAGTAATTGAATAGTCCTCCGGAAAAAGACCAAAGTACAAGAAGCAAGACTTGAGGTAGTAAGGCAGGTCCTGATAACTGAGAGAGAGAATTTTTGTAATACTTGTAAGTTGGGGATTACTTTCTAGCTCAGAACTGAGACCATCATACAACTTTTGCCATTCTAATGGAACCTTCTCCTTTGTTGACAGAAGACCACCTATGGCAACAATTGCAAGTGGCAAGCCCTCACATTTTCTGACAATGTCCAACGACAATCTCACCAACTCCCTGGGACAACGCCTCTGAAACTCACATTGAAATGCCTTTCTGCAAAACAATTCCCAGGCCTTTTCCTGAGATAGAGGTTGCAGCTTGTGTACCCGATCCCGATCGGAGGAAGATTCTTTACAACAAGCACCAACACGTTCACTGCGGGCTGTGATTATTATCCTGCTGCCTCTGTCATTGCATGGTAAAGCATGTTTCACAATTTCCCAAAACTGTAACTTCCAGACATCATCAAAAACCACAACATACTTCTCTTGCTCAAAATATTGCCTCAGCTGGCTATTTAGTGTGATTTCGTCCATCATGTCTATTTCCCCTGGAGCCAATTTTTTTGCCTGGTGGATTTGCTTTGTCATGGCCATGAGTATCTTCTGCATGTTGTCTGATTGAGACACAGTGATCCAAACTCGGCAGTCAAAGTTTCCCTTCACTGAGTCATTCTCGTATACTTTCTTGGCAAGAGTGGTCTTACCAATCCCGCCCATGCCTACCACTGAAATCATTGAGTGCCTAGTTGCTCCCCCTAGCAGCCAGCTTACAAGTTCATCCCTTGTAGATTCAATGTCCACAACTTCACCTTCTTCAATGAAAGGGAACCCACTCGAGGGTCATGCCATGTGGCATTTGTTGCTCCACCACACGATCCTTGCTCTGAGGAATTTATACTATATCTTTCCCTTCGTTCCTTGATTTTACGGACTGATGTTTTGATATCTTGAATCTTGATGGCTATATTGTGGTTTTAGTTTTTTCAGCAACCAACCAATTTTGTGGAGGAAAGCAACGAAGCCATGCTGATGATGATGCTGTGCTACATGAAGAATGTATTCGTCTAGAACATCTTCAATATGAAAGGCTGCCTCCCTCACTTGCTTCACCCACACTTTCATGCCATCTTGGAGGTCTCCTCCTTTCTTGGCCCGTGCATCGACATCTTTCATGAAACACTTGATGCTCTCCAGTTCGTCACTAATACCCACAACCTCCCTGTGGACACCGTTAAGCAGTTTTGCTTCTTGAACAAGCAACTGCACCAACTTGTCAATGAGGAGGGTCACAGCTGCCATTGTTTCCTGTCTTCTAAATCTGGTTAATGATACTGTTGGCATTAGCAATGAATTTTGCTTTAACTATATATGCCACATTAGAAAGTGGAATGGAGTTTTTCTTGTATGCTTGATGCGAACCTAGAGTAGCTTATGCTATTAATGATATATGGATTACTTTTATAAAAGTGGAATGGAGCTCTTCTGGTAATGCTTGCCGTTTACTTCTTGTTGACTCAGCTAGTTTCTTTTTATATTTATGGTGCTTGAAAGACTGCAGGTTATTCTTTCTCCTGGAAGGTGACTTCCCTTTTAACCATGTTTTCATTGCCTCCCAGGCTCCGCTTGGTAACCGATTTTGCCGTGATTTTGGCTCTACACTATTCATCTTACTTTTTCATTTTTTTAATATTCTTACTTTTTACATCATATCAATTATTTTTTATTATTATTCAAATAAAAAATCATTAAAAACAATTTTTTTTTTTTTTATTCTTTTTATTTTTTCATACCAAACATTCTTACTTTTTCACTTTTTTTTTAAAAAAATATTCTTACTTTTTTTTCACATCAATCATTTTTTGCTACAATATCGAACCAAAACCAAAACAGAATCGTTTATCAAACGAACCCCAGTCTTTCTTCCTGCCACCTAAAAAGACCGTTCACATTTTCAAGTCATATCTCAACTTTATTTGTAGTGGAAAATTCTAGAGATAGCGTTTACGAATTAATAGCATTGTTACTTTGTATTTTTCCAATTCTATAATGATGTTTGTTAGGCGCCGAAAAAGAAAAAAGAAAAAAAGTCAACTAAATAAGGTGAAGTTCCCATTTGGGACTTGACTCGCAACAAAAGGAAAGAAAAGAAAGAAAAAAGTCATAAAAAAAAAAAGGGGTTAAACACTATTTCAGTACCTGTGATTTGTACCAAAATCAAATAGTAACATGAGTTTTCAAAAATATTGCAAATGGTACCTTAGGTAAGCCAATAAACACATTTGGTATCTCTGTCAAGATTCTATTAAATTTTTTAACGGAATGCCATGTCACCCTTACATGTGGATACCACGTGGCGTGGTGCTTGAGTTTTTGGGTATCACGTCATATTTTATTTTAAAAAAAGAAAAATCCAAAAAAACATATTTTATTTTAAAAAAAAAACCAAAAAAAAAAAAAAAACACTGGGGTGGCCGAATCACCCCCTTAGGCCATGGGGGTGGTTCGGCCACCCTTAGACCAGCCGTCTAGGGGTGGCTGAACCATCCACAGTGTAACAATCTCATATAGCGGAAAAACTGTAATTATCAATACAAAAAAAAATACTGTTAAAATACTTTTCTTTATACAAATACCCAAAGCTATGTCGTACAAGGCATTTATACAAATCTATCCGACAGTCTAAACTCTAGACAAAACTTAACCAACTTGGAATCTCTGTACATCTCAATATGAATCTCTAATCACAACTGCATAATTACCTTGATTTTCCATTCCTGCAAGCACTACAAAAAACTGTGAAGTAGTGAGTCAATTGATTTCCGACAATATAAATCATTGTTGAATCATATATAGCAAAATGCTAGACAAGTTATAAAACCACAAAAATCCGTATTATTGGATATCAATATCATACTCAGTAAGTAAGAATACTTACAGTGGATTACATGAATGGATCATCAAAGGTAATTACTTGAAACCCGTTCTGCTGCAGTTGATCCATACCCATAACAATCCCTTCACTGACTTTCTCTCTCTTTCTCTCTCTCTCTCTCTCGCCTAAACTCTCTTTCTTCCTCTTCAGCTCTCTGTCTTAAATTTCCCATCTCACTCTCGGTTTCTCTTGTGTTCTTTCTTTCTTGTAGCGCTTGGTCTCGCCCTTTCTCTCTCTGTTCTGAGTAAACACTCTTAGAAAGGAGAAAGACCGAGTAAAAAGCGGAAGAA
>NC_081542.1:18806969-18815829 GCF_901000735.1 Corylus avellana
TTTTGATATTACTTTTCAATGTGTTTGGTTTAACTTGATCAGATTCTGTTTTAAGTTTTGGTGGGGGGCTATGCAATTAGGTTATGGAGTTTCTTCTTTAGGCGTTACAGGCAGATGACCTTAATTATCTTGGACAGGTTCAGCCCATTTGTCTCCCCATTCTTTGACACTGGTGAGTGGCTTCCTTGCTGTCATCTCAGTCAACTTGGTTATTGCGTTCTATTTATATATGGCAATGAAGGAACCATCGGATAAACATGAGCCGGATCCTGCATTCCTTGCTGAAGCCAAAGCTAGTGTCAGTCGGTTCACAAATCAAGCTGAGGATTCTTCCCAGTCGGAAAAGAAACAAGATTAGTTTTTAGCTTAATCCTTTCTCATGTAACCAAAATTGTCTTCATTTTCGTCGTTGTGAATGTAGAGATTCTGTTTCTGTAGAGATTCTGTTGAAAGCAGATTCATCTTTTCTATGATTGTGGCTTTGGCTCTCATTTATCGCATATGGATTGAAAGAATTGCCTGTTGTGATGTTAATAGTAGGGAACTTGAAGAATCTTTATTCAGGCATTTGTGCCAGGTGCTAGATTTGAGTGTTTCTTCTTGCAGGGACATGACAGCTACCTATCTCATACAAAAGTTCTGCAATAATACTCTCCTACCTGGTACAGATCATGTTTGGTTTTTATCTGTTATATTTGTTGGCTTGTTTCTAATTCTATGAGACTTGCTTGTTTCTTTTGCATGGGATTTTCCTATTTGTTAGTTTATTTCAGTAATATTGCATCCATAAGAAGAAAAAAAAAATTAAAAAAATATTCAAGTCATAATTTGGTTATTTAAGTAATATTGTATAAAAAAATAAATAAATAAATAAACAAAAACAAAAAAACTCTTACAAAGTAATGTGGCACAACATGATTGAAAAGGAAATGAATCCAAATTTCAAAAATTTAATTATGTTGTGCCACATTACTTTTCATTCAATAAATTCGGACATAAATGGGCAACTAAACAAAAGAAAATCATTGTATGTTAAGTGTTCGTACCTTCGGTACACAATACCATTCCTACTCTACAAATAGCAACTTTCAACATAACTAGAGTCTTAGGGCTTAAATCAAATTGAATTAATTTGAATATTGAATGTTCAAGTTTAATTCGTTTAATTTTGTTTCGAACACGAGCTAAGCTCGAGTTTTGTCACTAAACTTAATAATTTGTTCAACTTTGGTTCATTTATTTTTCATAATGAGTTTGAATTTATTCAAGAGTTGCTTAATTGAGTTATTCATTGTTTTTTATATATAAAGTAAATATCATCATTATTTATATTTTTCATCTACTCATACTAATCATTAGTTAATTATTATCATTAAGATTATATCATTTGAATTAATTAAACAAATTATTTTTTTATTTATAAAACATATAAAAATTAATGTCACCAACCTCATATTTGTAACGAAACATACATGATTTTTAGCTTGAAATGGACTATCCATCATATAACTTCCAACTTTTTCTATAATCTAAAACAATTCAATCTCTACAGTGTATATATATACACACACATACACTAACATCACAATCACAAGGATTCGACCAATGTCTGTTAAGAAAAATAGTAAACAAAATAATAAATTAGGAGTTATACGAGTTTGTCTTGTTTAATAAATGAGCCTAGATTTTTGTTGGAGTTTGATTCATTTAATAAACAAACCGACCTTGAAATAAATTTATGAGACGAACTTTGTCTGTTTATGAGCTTTTTAACTTTTTCTATTGCTAAGAAGTATAGCTCCCATGTTCAAAATCTGTTTGTAAGAAAACATTTATTCCATGAGTTATGGAAGCCAAATCTCATTTAACCAATCCTAATTTCTCTTTTCCTTTCCTTATTTATTTTGTACTAGTCATTAGACCAATCATGGTTTCTCCTCAAAACATAGATTTACATCTCAACAGCTGTCTTTACACAGAGAAAGTGTTCTATGAAGAACTTTTTTGTATATAGATGGCTCATAATCCTGAAGCGTTATGGTGTAGGAAGAACAGGATCTGTCCTTTGTATACCAAGAACTGTCAAATGGATCTGAATATTCACAGCCAGCATCAACATGATCCTCCTGCACAGATGTGTATACTGTAGCACTGGTTCCTTTAGATTTTGTTTCTGCAGTATAATTGCAACTGTTAGAACATGTTAGGGAAGCATAGATTTCTATTTTCATAGTAAGTTGTATAAGCAAGAACATTTAAGATAAACCCTAACTGTTAGGAAACCATGATAGAAGGGTTTTTATGGATTGAAAATCAGAAAAAAAAAAAAATGATTGATTAATCGCTTCGAGGGGATCGAACCTCCAATTCATCACTTTGAAGGGATCAACCTCCAATTACCTTAAGGCAAAATTATTTTTCTTTTTTTATTGAACTGTCATACAGCATCTACACTGAATTTATAGAATAAAGCATGACTTTGTTTAGGTAAGAAATCCAAGGGTTTAGCTTATTAGGGAACAGCATATTAGGGAAATCGAATCAAAGTATGTTGATACAGCTTATTAAGGAAATATAAATCTAGGGTTTCGGAACAAAATAGAGGAAGCAAAAATTGCTAAACGAAGCAAAGAAATAATCACCTTACACTGAGCCTTGTCGTAAAGGTTCGGCTTCAGTTTGGACTCGATTGTTGTGGTTGTTGTCGAGCGGCATGTATTGTGACATGATAGCCATGATCTCCGAGTCCATGTAAGACTACAAATAGGAAGGAAAATTGTTAGGCAGTATATAGAGCTAATCCAGGATACAAATTGACAAATATGGGGACACAAAGCCTTTCAATGGAGTGTATATATTACCCGGAGCCTGTATTTGTAGAATATATAACCAGCTATACCAGCTCCCGCCACGGCTGCTAGGATCAAGAAGGTTAAGAACCAGCTGAATCTCGATCCATTTCTGTCTGTCGATCACAAAGCGAAAAAACAAAAAACAAAACAAAAATCTTCATTAATCATTCAGAGCAAAGAACAAGAAAAAACAATGAGAATTACAATATTTGTGTCCCTTTTTTTGTTGTTGCGGATGACGGTTATTTAGTTTTTTTCACTTGAATGTGCTTTCTTACCAATACAAGCATATTGCTCCTTTATATACAGAAGGTTCCCCTTACACTTGCATTCATAACTACCCCAAGTGTTTTTACAGCTGCAACCATCACACTGACAAGCACGATGATCCTTGCATTCGTTGATATCTGGTGCACAACCAAGAGGATAAAGGTGACGGATGATAAGATGTTAGATAACAGAAGACGATAAAAAGTCAAGTAATAGAGCATATTTGTGTCTTAAACAATCACACTGGGATGCAGGATTACCTTCGCATTTCTGACCATTCTCGCGAAAGCCATTTGGGCAGCTACAGCCAGATAGGAAAGAGTCCTACATTGCACGTGAATTGAACTTTAGTAAGATGGAAGAAATAATGAAAGAACTGAAAAAGAAAGAAACAAATGGTAAATGCACAAGATTAGGATAGAGATCACCGAACTGAGCAAGCTGAGAAAGTTACTCCTTCTCTGGTTTCTGACCAGCACCCTCCATTATTTATTGAGCACCTTGCAGATCCATAAGCTGCCAATCAAGGAGCAAAAATAAGTAGCCAATACATGGGATAAAGTCCAGTTTATATAGATAAAATTTGTAAATTATAGCAAAAGCATCAACAAAATAGCACTCCATTGCTGGCATATGGGGGATCTCAAACTTCCAAACATGTACATTTTCATATGCTCCCATACAATGGCAAGATCTTCTCACCGTGAGATAGTATTACACACACCATGCTCAGACATCTAAAACTTGATGGATGAGGTGTCTTGCTGGAATGAGATCCCCTAGAATTCCTTTTAAATTTGAGATTCTCAAATTCATAAATTTCAGTCATCCATCTCATCTAAGCGTCTAAAATAAGCCAAGTTTTAGAATTTGATAAGGAAGCTACCTTATTAAATTTTTGTCACTTAGTAATTTCCACATTAAATTCTAAAACATGGCTTTAGACGCTTAGATGAGATGGACGGCTGAGATTTATGAATTTAAGAATCTCAAATTTAAGGAGAATTCTAAGGGATCTCAATCCTGTCTTGCTTAGCCATTGATCAAAAGAAAAAGAAAAAAACGCACCTACACAAGATGTATAACCATCTCCTATATACTGAACACCTTTTACTGCAGGGCACTCACAAACTCTTCCTCTAAATGTGTCCTGTCCAAATTCAAGACTTGACTATTAGTGAAAAATAACTACATATAAATAAGGAACTAAATATCCATAATTCAATACAGAGAATTTTTCATGAGGAGCATTAATGACAGTGAATTCTAAAACTTTTGTCTATATACCTTGCATGCAGTTATATTAGATTGTAAATCCTGCCAACAGCCACCGTTGCGTTCATCGCAGTCATTAGTCTCAATATCTGGTTAAATAAAAATAAATAAAAAAGAAGAAAGAAAATGAGTACATTTTTGAAACTGAAAATAACAACAGTCATCATTACAGAGTGTAATAATTAAATAAGCATCAACCTTCACTTAAACAAATTCGAGGATCAGTGGTTTCCTTAAATCCAGCACAGATGGCCTTCAGCACAGCAGTTCTATCCAATTTTCCTTCAAGAAAGTGAACTCAGAATTTTAGAAACATGATATAGTAAATATTGTACTAAATTATAACATGGAACTTTGGAAACTAAAGTATATTCATTGAACATCTACTGGAAATTGGTAAAACATAGAAAAAGTATACTGGACATGAGAAGCCCAAAACAAAAGCACAAGCAAAGAGGCATTTAAATGGTAAAGAAAAAACCATGAAATTAAGACAAAGCGCAACCAAATTAGTTGGAACAATGAGAAGGCCATTAAGAGAAGGTTACATGAGCAAACACAAACATCATATGACCCTAACCACAAAAACTTGGAAAAGGCCAGCGTATATTGAACATATGCTCTTGTACTCTATCCACTTTGATAGCTTATCAATCATATGAATGAGAGAAAAGCTTTTCTATCAATTGTCACCAGTTGTTCTTGTACTTTACCACTTTGCCATCATGTTGCCAAGTGTTCCATAAAGGAGAGCCAAGATGGAAAACCAAAAAGGTATTTTTGAATCTTTCTCATTCCTTTCTGGTTTTCTAAAGGAAATAAAGATACTATTTTTTAAGAAAAAAAACAAGAATGTAGCATACTAGCCAAAGCCTCTTATCAACAGAAGCATGGTTGTTAAGGAACAAACCTCGATATTGAATGTTGTTAATGACCAATGTTGGCAAGATGGTAACGTCACCACGAGATCCTCGTCCAACCTAATTAACAAACATTGAACGACAGTAATTAGAAAAATATTCTGCTGCAAATGAAATTAGTTATATTAATCCAATAATACCATATGGATCTTTTAGGATATTTGTTCTATTTTAATGAGAACTATACGAATTTAAAAAGAATCTGTAGTAATTAGAAGCAGGACCTGAAGTAGTTGCTCAGTTTTGAGCACTTCATTCTCCACATCAGCTTTAGGGTCACCCATGCATTTTTCAATATCATTGATGGGCAGATCTGATTCAATTGGATTATTGCCATTAGAAACAGAATTTGAATAGAATGTACCAAAGAGAAACGCCATATAGTACTTACTAAGTGATTTCAAGACATCCTCAGCACATTTTTTATCATATTTCTTCTCCTTCATGGAACACCTAATATGGAAATCAGTCACATAATCCCACCAAACCCATGACCGGTTGCTCACATTGGCAACTCTATGCACACAGAGCTGCCTCAAGTTCTCTAACACCACATCCTTCCCTTCATAACCCACTCCAAACTCCCGATCCGGATCTGGTGCACAATATCTTCCATTGTTTATGCATTGGGATTTGCACTGATTGCTAAGGATAAAAGCCTGCGGGCAGTACCAAGTTATATAATGTGGGGTGAACTGGGTGTAACCCCCCCTCTCAAGAATCTGAGCATGACCCTTGAAACTCTTCACAAAATTCATCTGCTCGTCGCAGCGGATCCCACATTCATCATTACTATTCGTCCAAAACTCATACTCAACTCTCTGATCAGGGTGGGGCACAGATTCTCTCCAGTCTAGTCTAATGACAACATCCTCTTTTTTTTCCAGAGCTTGTTTCAAACTATCACCAAAAGACTTCTCTATTAAAGCTGATGGAATTCCAATCTTCTCTACGTACCCATCTGAATCAGTGCTCTCCTCTGGAGAATCCATAGTAATTAGAGGCTCATCAATGCTATCCGCCACTAAAACAGCAGCAGCTCCAGCCTGTTGGCCATTCCATACTTTCAAGGCAAAGTAGCACTCTGCAATTTCAATAGAAAAAGAAAGATCATATATAACTCATTCAAAAACAAAGAAATCACTTTTAAATATAATTCAGAAATATTCTTTTAAGTCTTTGGGTGTTGGAACATCCAAGTCTGAGTAGTGTGATTGATTATGTTATCAAGTCCCATGTCAAGTGGTAGTGACAAAATTGTAGGCTTAATAGAACACTGTAAAGCCCAAACTCATGGAGTTCAGGTTTTGGGTTAAGGTGGAGTTTCAACATATTGAATTAAGCTCTCATGTCATAGGCTCTCCCAGGTGTTAGTGCTAAAGCCTCACAAACACGAATCTCGAAAACTGGATCAAAACAAACATAGCTAAGAGGATTGTTACTTGTTAGATCCACTTTGTCGCAAACAAAACAGCCATAGATAAAGGATTTTGCTACATATTACTAATGTTTTTACAAGATGTTTTATGTTATCAAATTTACCATAAAATGAAGCCTGGGAAAGAGATGGCATATATAGTTTGACCCCCCAAAAAAGTAAAAACAAAACAGTAATAAAGGATTGGCATATAAGCAGAGTATAAATTGAATAATTATAACAATGATAAATATAATTATATACGCGATAATAATTAAAAAAAGAAAAAGAAAAGAGGCTTTTGCTAACTCTATTTTCCTCATCTGCTGTAGTGTAGGCATGATCTACCGAATAAAAACAAATGATAATATGGGAAACAGGGTAAGAAACAGAGTATCTATATTCAAGTATGCTCAAACGTCCAAACTTCAAATCCAGAAAATTGAAAATAATCGATCATCGGGGTTATATCATTTAAACCAGTGCTCTTGCCAAATGAAACAAACCATTTAAAGCTAACATCCACCCATTAATTGAATCGCATGCTTATGAAAGCAATTCAAAACTTATCAATGAAATTCTTAATAAATAACTTGTGTAGACAATCTGATATTCTCCCCATCAAGATATAGATACAGAGAAAATCTTAGGCAGAAAGAGCTGGCAAAGTCAAACAATATCCATCACTGCAAAAGCTATATGACATGAATCATCCTTCAACATCTTAAGAGACATGGTAATTTAAAGAAAATTTGCACAAACCCATCAAAAGTCAAACAGAGAAATTCGGAGAGAGAGAGAGAGTAGTTAATTTGATTCGTATACCTCCACGATCAAGAAGAAGAATAGTAGGGCGAGGGAACTTGGACTTGAAAGGCTTATCACCCTCAAAAGCCGCACACCCATTAGAACCTTTATCAGGATAAAGCACAGAGCCCAACATGGAGGCTCCATAATCAGGAACTCCAAAGTTCCCTATGGCACCATCTTTCTTTGAGCTCATATTCAATCCAGATAAAACAGTAATACTACCCTTCTCCACCACAAACCTCGCACCCACCTGATGATTCTCAAGAACAGCCAATACCAAAACAAAAGGTAAGAGCTTTCTGATGAGAAAAGCCATGCAAGCTTTCCTCTTCATGACCATCATCCCCAGCAAGCTCCGAGTGGTGTAAGATTACTTTGGTTATGGGTAGCTGAGGGCTTTATAAAAGGAAAGAAGGGCAAAACATTGGAGGATGTAGCGGAAGAGTACTTAATGGAGCTCATCCACAGAAACTAGGTTCAACTTTCATTTGGGGAGCTTGATAATGAGATAAGCAGAAAGTACAAAATTCATGATCTACAGCGTGAAATCATCCTATCGAAGGCTGGAGACTTGAATTTCTGTCAGGTTTTGGAAACAGGTTACACAACTTTCCTTGGAAAAAGTAGACGCCTATCAACCCACAATGCTAGAGAAAATGTTTTTGAGACAAGTGAGTACTCTCGGCTTCGTTCTGTTTTTCTCTTCAACATCAATGAAATGCCCAGGTCTTTCATTGTTAAATTATTTAAAAAGTTCAAGCTTTTGAAAGCGTTGAATTTTGAAGATGCTCCTATCGATTTTCTTCCTCAAGAAGTGGGTAATTTTTTCCCCTTGAAGCACTTAAGTTTGAGGAAAAAAAAGTGAAGATACTTCCGAAGTCAATGGGCAGGCTGCAGAACCCTGAGACACTAAAGCTATGATTGGCAAGGGAAGAGCCCCGCATTGTAGCCGGAACGGCACTGTTCTAGTTACAGTGTCATCTGACATGAACAGTATAAAAATTTGACTTTGTAATTTTTTTTTTATAAAAAAAAACAAAAACAAAGTATTAAAATTGCTGCACTCCTCACGTGAATTTTTTTTTTTTTTTTTTTTAATTTTTTTTTCAAAGCAAAATATATAAAAAAAAAGGGAGGAGAACGATGGGGTGGTTCCAGCCACCCCTTGGCCAAAATGGGGTGGCCGGACCACCCCATTTTTGGCTCCAGCCACCCCTGGGCCGATCTGGGGGTGGTTCAACCACCCCCATGGCCAAGGGGTGGTCCGGCCACCCCCTTGGCCAAAAAAAAAAAAGGAGGGGAACGGGTGCATTTGG
>NC_081542.1:18815957-18823994 GCF_901000735.1 Corylus avellana
TTTTTTTTTTTTTTGGGCAAAGGGGTGGCCAGACCACCCCATCGTTCTCCTCCCTTTTTTAAAAAAAATATTTTGCTTTAAAAAAAAAAAAAATTCACGTGAAGCGTGCAGCAAGCAATTTTAATACTTCGATTTTTTTTTTTTAAAAAAAAAAAAATTACAAAGTCAAATTTTTACACTGTTTATGTCAGATGGCACTGTAGCTGGAACAGTGCCATTCCAGCTACAGTGCGGGGCTCTTCCCTTGCCAAACATAGCTTAAACGTCATGGAAACTAGAGTGCGTGAGCTACCAATTGAGATATTTAGGCCGGACAAGATGAGACATATTTTGGCTTTTTCTCATGATTACGAAATTAGAAGTAGCTTTAATTCATGTCATGGAGTAAAAGTACATGAAGGGGTTGGATGCTTAAATGACTTGCAGACGCTGTCTTATATTGAGGGAAATCATCATGGAGTTGGTCTGTTTGAGGAGCTCAAAAAAGTCACTTGAGTGAGTTGGGCATTGGAAATTTGACTATAGAACTTGGGAGGGCTTTATGTACCTCTATTCAAAATATGGTCCAACTTAAAAGTTTATCTGTAGGCTCAATGAGTGAAGATGAGATTATAGACTTACAATCAATTTCATCACCACCTCAATTTCTAGAGCATATCGCTCTAAAGGGGCGATTGGAGAAGTTGCCCAATTGGATTCCAGAGCTTTATAATCTAATCACACTACTCTTATTTCTCACCTCATTAGAGGAAGACCCATTGTCATGTGTCCAAGTTTTACCTAATCTAAATACCCTTTCTCTTAATCATGCGTACGATAGGGAGCAGTTGCATTTTGAGAATTGCGGTTTTCGAAAACTCAAGAAGCTTACACTCAGAGGGTTGAAAAGATTAAAGATGGTGGAAATAGATAAAAGATCACTACCCGTTCTTAAGCAACTAGATATTGGGCCATGCCCGTAAATGAAAAAGGTACCCTCTAGATTCTTGCACCTAAAAAGCCTAAAGATTCTCAACTTCTATAAAATGCAAGCAGAATTTGTGCTGCGTATGCTACCAGATGGAGGCCAAGATTTTGGAAAGTCAAGAAGGTAACTACTATCCGTGTCATGTATAGGATTAAAAGGGAATGACATCAAATATACAAGCTCAATGAATCAGACTTGTTGGAGCATCTACAAGAATGAGTCTTGGAGGAATAAATTGCCTTGTGGTTAAGTGAAAGACAAGGTATGTTCCTCAAAGCTAGAAGAATTGCTTGATTTTTTTTTTTAGTTTTATTATATGTAACGATCAAAATTTTCACATTATATGGCTAGCTAAATAAGACTTCCATTGGCTGGTGAGTCTCCACCTAAGCTACAGATTGAAATGTTACCACAACCATTTACACTTTAAATTGTGTTCCTTGTTATTTTTTTACATCTATTTATTTGATATTTTAATGTTTCATCACTAAAAATAGTTTGATACTAATCTATGTTCCAACAAGGATCTAGCAATTGTAATTAGACTTGGGCCATCACCGAGTGTTAGTATTTTTGTTTGCTCAATTCGGCTCCAAAATGCCGAGTCTACTGTTCACTAGCTCAAACACTGATATAAAATTCTCAAAATCAAATCTCCACTATACATAATGTAGATTCATGTGCTGTGAATGTCCCTGCAAAGTTTCAGCTCAATCGGACCACAAACACCCATCGATCGAAGCTGTTGATCAAAGACCGACGAAATTTCTAGATCGCTGATTTTCACACTCTGTAGTCCCTGCCCGGACAGCAGTTCTAGAAACTCTGTTTCTGCTCCTCAAGGCCCTGTCCGAACAGCCCATTAACCTGTCTGAACACCCCGTTCCTATTATACCCAAAAAAGTGTTTTTAGTAGGCCCAGGTCTAGGGTTTGATGTACTAATATATATACATTATTATAGAAGAGAGAGGCACGAATTTCAGAAGCCTAGAATTCATGTGAGGCTGTGCTTGAGTGATTATTTTGTTATAAACTAAATTGTTCAGAGGATTTTTGTTAGTTTTGATTGTGTGCTTAATTGAAGTCTACTGGAAGGGTCAGATAAAGGAGAATCACGTTGTAGAAGATTGTGAGCGAAGAGACAAGTTGGAAGCTTGTCGATCTTATAGAGCCAAAATCTTGCAAAGAGTTGTAAGTGTTCATAATGTCTGTAATCTCTGGATAATCTTTTGATAGTAATTTTTTGGGTTTGGCTGCCCCGGAGAAGTTTTACTTTTAGAACGTTTACTAAAAGGTTTCCTCTTCGTCACCAAAATCTTTGTGTTTGATTTTACTTATTTTTTATGATTGTTTGCTTAAATTTAAATATCCGTTAATCCCACATAAAATTATGATAATTTTCTCTCTTAAGCATCTTTCAGTGGATCTCTTATATTAAAAGCTTAATTATTCTAGGGATTTTGATGTCATATGTAACGGGTCATGGGCTTTGAAAGTAAGGTGTTATAATGCATAGTTTATTAAGTATAAAAAACTGTAACTTGTATGTCACAATATGATATTAGTGTATTTCATAGAAGAATAATATTTTTGATGTATTTCCCCATAAATTTGAAATATTAGAATGAGATTACTCAAAACAATATTACATTATAATATAATTGCAGGTTTAATAACCAGGATGAGGAACTTGAAATGCATTCTAATGTACAATTTTTTTTTTTCCTTATTTCTCTTTTTCCACTTGTTCTTATTGGTTCCTTGATTTGACAACAAATCTTTAGTTCATGGCGGGGGAAGCAGATAACTGATGTTGTTCAAAATCTATTTCTCTGATTTCATGAACCACGAAACAATTGCAATTTTCGTTATACTCTGTTATGTGGCACAAATCACACAAGGGAAAATAAGACGTAATCATGTAGTTGAAGGACTCTTGGAATAAGAGGATATCTCCTTAGTAGAATTCTTTTTTGATAAACAGACTGATGTATTATTAATCAATGATCAAAAACTGTCAAAACAGCCCTCCATTACAAAACAACTCTCCAGTAAAACAAAACATATCAAAACCCTCCTTACCCCCTACTCCCGTTTTCTCCCTGGTAGATTACAGGCACTGGTGCGGGCCACCCGAAGGCTGCCCAGCACCATTACCCCCGCCAGGTTCTTCGAAAGCGGGATGGGATCTTACAGGTTGACACCTTGCTACAGAGTAATTTTTGAACGCATCGTTTGCTTGCTGTACCAGGACGTTCGGATGAATAAATGACCCCCCATGGACGAAATCATTTCGCCTATGCCACACTCGGCGTGCTGTCCCTACAAACATACCGAGTTCTTCTTCTTCACACATCTGGAATAAAACCTCCACCACTTCCCTGAACGTTGGACCAACGAAAGAGCACTTCTGAAATTTCTTTAGACTTACACTCCACACATCCCTAGCCGATGGACAGTCCCACAAGATATGGAAGCTTGTCTCATTGTCTAGTTCACAAATCGGGCACAAAGCATCCCTTGTTATCTTCCTACGGCTGAGATTTGCTTTGGTTGGGAGGATCTCTTTACAGGCTCTCCATAGGAAGTTCTTCTCTGCATTTGGGATTTTTAATCTCCACAACTTTCCCCATATCTCCTCTTTCTTCTCCGTATTGGAACTGCCTGCCCTCATCAGTGTTTCCTTGCGCATGGCTAAATGATAAGCGCTCTTCACAGTGAAGAGGCCATTCTTTGTTTCTCGCCATATGACAGCATCCCTTCTATGTAGATTGATAGGAATTGACAGAATTGCCTCTACCTCTTCTGGAGAAAATATGCTCTCTAATAAACCTTTATTCCACCCCTGCAAGTCTCTATCAATTAACTCCCCAACCTTTGCTTCCGTTCCCAGTAGCCTAGGTGGCGATTGAATGGCAAAAGTGGTTTGGCGAGGGATCCATTTATCCCCCCAAATCAGTGTACCTTCTCCATCACCTATCCTGCAAAAAAGTCCCTCTTTTAACAGGTCACATGCTCCCAATAGGCTCCTCCATGCGTAGGAAGGTTTATATCCCAGTTTTGCCTCCAAGATTGAATGATGGTTATAATATTTTAACGATAATATTCGGGATACCAAGCTGTCCGGATACTGCCATAGTCTCCAACACTGCTTGGCTAGTAAAGCCTTATTAAAACTTTTAAAATCCCGAAACCCCATACCTCCTTTGGACTTTGGTATTCCCATTTTATGCCAACTCATCCAATGTATGCCTGAAGCTCCCCACCAAAACTGCTGCATAAGGGAGTTTATCTTGGAACACAAAGTGTTTGGGAGTCTAAACACACTCATACAATAGGTTGGTATTGCTTGAATTACCGCCTTAAGCAATATTTCCCGCCCCGCCTGGGATAACAGTTTAAATTTCCAATCTTGCAATCTTTTCCACACCTTATCAATTATACCTGTAAATTCTTTCGTTCGGGATTTGCCCACCAAAGCTGGCAACCCGAGATATGTATCATATCTCTGTGAGCTAGCAATTCCCGCAACATCTAGAATTTTTTTCCTTTCATCCGCCGAGGTGTTTTTGCTGAAAAAGATGGCCGTCTTGGAGATATTCAATTTCTGACCCGATGCTACTTCATAAGTTTTGAGGAGGGTAGAGATACTATGCCAATGAGCCACATCTGCCTTGCAAAACAGTAAACTGTCGTCAGCAAAAAATAAGTGATTAAGCCGAGGACCCCTTTTTGATGTGGGAACCCCCGCTAAAACACCTTCTCTATCCGCTTTCATTAATAAGGAACTCAAGGCCTCGGCACATATCAAAAAAAGATAGGGGGACATAGGATCTCCTTGTCTAAGACCCCTAGAAGGAATAATCCTTCCCGTAGGTATCCCATTCACCAGAACTGCATAGTTCGCTGTAGAAACACACATCATAACCAATTTAATCCATGGGGGAGTAAACCCCATTTTACCCATAACCGCCTCCAAAAACCCCCATTCTACCCTGTCATATGCCTTACTCATGTCAATTTTAACTGCCATGTAGCCCTTCTTTCCCCGCATTCGGGAATGCATGGTGTGAAGGGTTTCATATGCAGCTAAGATATTGTCTGAGATAAGACGTCCCGGGATAAAAGCACTCTGAAAAGGGGAAATGATGAGGGATAAAAATCCTTTAAGCCGATTAGCCAAAACCTTTGAAATAATTTTGTACAACACATTGCACAAACTAATCGGTCTAAAGTCGGTGACACAAGAGGGATTTTTTTTCTTAGGAATGAGCGCTATATATGTAGAATTTAAAGAGCTATCAATAACAGCATTATTGAGGGAAAAAAGTATAGCTTTGCAAACCTCAGGGCCCACAATGTCCCAATTCTTCTGATAAAATCCAGCATTGAAACCATTCGGGCCAGGGGCTTTTAATGGGTCCATCTGGAAGAGACCCTCTCTAATTTCTTCCTCCCCAAACGGTCTCATAAGCGACTCATTCATAGCCCCCGTCACCTTGACTTCTATGGCGCTCATCAAACTATCTTCAATTTCGACACCTCCCGTTGAAAATAAACTTGTAAAGTAATTTTCGAACGTTCTCCCCACCTCCTCTTGAGTCCTCCATAAACCTCCATTTTCGTCGTGGATTTGATGAATATGATTTACCTTCCGTCTGTGGTTTGTACACGCATGGAAATATTTTGAGTTTTGATCTCCATGCTTAAGCAAGTCCATTTTTGCACGTTGTCGCCACCTCAAGTCCTCTTGTTCCGTCAGAATTTTTAATTCTTGTTGGAGTTCAAGAATTTGCCCCACTTCCGGCTCCCTGTCTTCACCCTGTATTTCGGCTAGTCTGAGGCGTTTTTGTGCCAGTAGTCTGGTTGAATTTCCCACTTCATCACGTTGCCATTGCTGCAGGGACTGTTTGCATGCCAACATATTTCTCATTAAAAGGTGCCACGGATCCGACAGGTTAGAAGGCCCCTGCCACGAATGCCTAATGACATCCCGATATTTCTCATGCAGCTCCCATCCAGATTCGTATTTGAAGTTTCTGGGTCCCCTTCGAGCAACATATTGGCCCTTCAATCTCACGAAAATTGGGCAATGGTCTGACCAAACCGAGACACCCACTAACACCTCCACGCTTTGATACAATTCACACCAACTCTGATTGGCCACTGCTCGATCAAGCCTTTCTTTAGTAAATTCTTCTCCTGCACGACCATTATTCCATGTGAATTTTGGCCCCTTAAAGCCCAAATCCGTCAAACCACACACCTCCATAGTATTTTGAAAATTTTCCATCAACCCCCTTGAACGTCCATTCCCTCCAAATTTCTCCTCTAAGCAAATGATTTCGTTAAAATCACCAATACATAACCACGGAGAGGCGTCCATCGTAGCAATGTATTTAAGTAAATTCCAACCTTCCGGTCTTTTGTTGGGATTGGGATGCCCATAGAATCCCGTAAGCTTCCATGGAGGTTCCGTCGGAGAAGAAACAATCTTGGCATTGATGTGCCGTCGACTGTAATTTTGGATTTCTAACCCGACTTCCACTCTCCATAAGAGTGCCAAACCACCACTTTTACCCACACAATCAACCACCATCATATGTTCGAATCCCATCTGCACCCGCACCCAATCCATCTTGTTTGCTCTCATCTTAGTTTCCATTAAGAAAACTATATCGGGCTTCTTGTCTTTTACCAAACGGCAAAGTTCTCGGACTGTCCGAGGGTTCCCAAGCCCTCGGCAGTTCCAGCTTAAGCAAATCATTGCGGTCGGTGGGGCTAGTTACCAGCCGCCGCCAATCCCGAACCATTTTTTTCGTTTGTAACCCTCCCTCCATTTAGCTGCATAGGATATCCTCCCTTTTGACGTCCTTTTTTTGCTTCGTCCTCCATCCCTCCATTAAACTCCCTCATCTTCCTTTTGCCAAGACTTTCCCCCCTGTGTCCTCCATTGGGCTTCAACCTTTCAGTTTTTTTCCAAGTGTCATCGCTAACACGTCGAGTTATGTGAGTGTCGTCATGGAGAGCGTTTTTCATTTTTGCTTCAACCTCTGCCATGGTAAAAAAATTATTACCAGAGGAGGATCTTTCTTCGTTTTCTCCAGCACCCCTCCCCTTAGTAGAATTCTAGAATAAAAGGGTGTCTCCTCAACAGTTACTCACTACAAAACACAGGCTTGTTTCTGACGTGGCAAACAATAATTAAATGGTGCCACGTCAGTAATTATTGACATGCCAAAAATCGCACGTCAACAAATTTTTTTTTTTGACGTGTTGAATGTGCCACATCAATATTTATTGACGTGTTACATTCAACACGTCATGATTTCCTGACGTGTCAAATAAATTCAATTTAATTTTTAAAATTTATTTAAATAAATTAATATTTAAATATATATTGACGAGGTAAAATTAGACACATCAAGAAATATTGACGTGTCAAAGTGACACGTCAATATTTCTTGACATGTCAAAATGACACGTCAATATTTATTGACGTGTCATTTTGACACATCAATATATATTTGTAATTTTTTTTTATCAGGTTTATTTATATTATATATATTTAATCTAATTTTTGTTTTTTATTAGGAAGGATTTTAAATGAAAATGAGACTCAAAATCTTTCCAGAAATTAAAAAAAAAAAAAAAAAAATCTGTTTTCTGCTTTATTTCTTTTTTTTTTTTTAGGCAAAACACTATTTTTTTCTGATGTGCTATTTTTAGCACATCAGGAATTTCTGACGTGACATTTTCATACGTCAGAAAATTTCTGACATGCTATTTTAATATGTCACAAATTTTCTGACTCATGAAAATAGCACGTCAGAAATTTTTGACGTGCTATTTACACACGTCAGAAATTTCTGAAGTGGTAAATGTTGGCATGCCACTTAAAAGAACTGAGCGGGCTTTTCAACTTTGTCTCTCTTTTTCCCTCTTCTTTCCCCTTAATTTATTCTTTTATTAATCTTTATTATTTATTCTTTTATATATTCAACTTCTTTCCCTTTTCCCCATACTCAAATACGATCTCCTCTCTCAATCTCCCTCTTCTCTCTGCACA
>NC_081542.1:18824094-18855151 GCF_901000735.1 Corylus avellana
AAAAAAAAAAGGAGAAGAGAAGAAGAAGAGAACGTAACAAGATTTTTTTGGTTTTTGAAGATTTTTGGGTTTGACGTTAGGGTTTTTGATTTTTCTGGTGGATTTTTTGATTTGAATTTTTGATTTTTTGAATATTTTTTTGGTTTGGCCTTTTGAAAATGGAGGAAAGAAGAGAGTGAGAAAATGGAGAAAGGAGAGATCAAGAGAGAGCATGGGAGAAACGACAGTGCAGTCGTGAAAAGAATTAAAAAAAATATATATATTTTAATTGAAAAATAATTTAAATTAATAAATTTTTTAATTGAAAAAAAAAATTCCAAAAAAAATTTTTAAAAAGAAAAATTATTATTTTTGAATAATTTTTAAATTACTGACGTGTTAATTTTGACACATTAGGAAATTTCTTGATGTGTCAATATTTGACATGTCAGAAAAAATTTTGAAAAGTGACACGTCAAAAAATTTTCCTAACATGCCAATTTTGATACGTCAAAAAATTTCTAACATCTTACTAATGACATGTTAGAAATTTTCCGTTTCTAACACCCAAAATTTTAACGCCTGACGCATGTCAAAAATGTCCCGTCAGAAAAATTTTCTGACGCGTCAGACCACCTAACACATCAAAAAACGCATGTCAGGAAAAAATTCTTTTTTTTTTGTAGTGACTAGGAGTAGTAGTTATCAAAATATGTAGTCGTAATTCATCTAGTTTGTTCTTATTGTAATGCTTATGGGATTGGAATCGACGAATCATATTATCAAGTATCACTATTATAGTTATTCAGTTTTTTGGGAGATTGACATAGCGAAAGCGATAAATCATAAATATGAAAAGAGAAACTGTGTTCTAAATACACAAAATCAGCACACACATTGAGAAAGAAAATTTATAATGTTACTCACGGCAAAAAATCTGATTATTCCAATACAATTGAACCAAATTTACAGTGTAGTATTCTCTTTACCCTCTAAAAAATATCGAAAGAGTTGCAAACATTAGTTGCGTGTATTCTGGTTCAATTGACTTGTGTGCTGGTTAGTTAAGAGCAAGAAATGGTCAAGTGGGAATGAGTTTAATTTCCAAGGAGCAAGAAATGGTCAAGTGGGAATGAGTTTAATTTCCAGGGAGCAAGAAATGGTCAAGTGGGAATGAGTTTAATTTCCAAGGAGAATTCCTTAATTGGACAGAAATTTCCTGAGTGGACTAAATTTCTCCAACCCACTCTCTAAGGCATCATAGGAATATGGAAAAAGGAAACTAGTTGCGTGAGCCACTACAAGGTAAATCAGAAGCCTATATACTAATACTCTTATCATCACACCACCATATATATATATATATATAGTTGTGTAAAGCCAAGACCCCCTGTTTTTTGTCTCTAACTTTTCCATACTTTTTAACTGAAACTGAAGCTAATTTCTCCATCGTTTGGGCAACCACACAAGTTAAAAACAGCAGCCATTTGTCAAACTCAATGCAGCCATACCCAAAGTAATTCAATGTAGAAGCTTCAAATTCCCTAGTTTCTGAATTATTCTTTTTTTAAGCATAGATTTTTTTTTTTTTTTTTGGGTTTGTTGAACATGACTCTTCTTTTTGGGAATTCTTTTCTTTTGCATTAATGATTGGATTTTTATATGGGGTTTCTGCCTTTGGTTTGTGGGTGTTCTTGTTTTCATTGGGTTTGCTTCTCTGGGCTTTGTAGAAGTAAACGGGTAGGAGTAGTAGTAAATGGGTAGGAGTTTCTGATTGAAAAATCCTAATCTTAACAAAATTATACCTATTCTGAGTGTATAGGTGTTTTACACAATATTATGCGGAAATAGATCTGACTTAACAAATAATAATTAACCAAAAACAGATATGCGATGAACAATAAAGAACATAGATATTTTGGTTACGAAGAGGAAACCAATTAGAAAACTCTCTAATTGTACAACCTCTCCGGGGCAGCCAAACCAAGGAAATCAACTAACTCAATAAATGAATAAGGATTACAAGAAGTTTGCACATACAAAACCTTTGCAATTGACACTATCTTGTATAAGACAAGCAACCCACTTGCCTTCTATCATAGTAACCCTTCCAGAGACAGCTGGCACAATCCTTCTTCGTGATTTCCCTTCACCAGAATTTTGGTTGACTTCACTTCAACAATAATCAAGTTTTGATCAAACGATCACTCTAAGAGAGAGAACAAATGCTCTATATCACAGACTCTCTTAGTACATAACGGCGAATTCTAGATACAGAAATTCGTAAACTTCTAGATCTGTAGAGATCTATATATATAATATAAATACCCTTAGTCTAATTAGACTCAAACTCTAATTGAAAAAGACGTAAAAGCTACGGAGTGTCTGGACGGTAAGTGACGCCGTCCGTACGGAACTAGGCAAAATCTAGTTCTAATACACTATGCGTCCGGACGAGAAGTACTCTCGTCCGGACGGCACTAGGTTAACATCACAAACTTCAATTCTCTTGCGCG
Source organism: Corylus avellana (assembly GCF_901000735.1). NCBI lineage: Eukaryota > Viridiplantae > Streptophyta > Magnoliopsida > Fagales > Betulaceae > Corylus > Corylus avellana. The sequence goes on from NC_081542.1 coordinate 18,826,590, forward strand.
GCGCGTCCGGACGGTATTTTAGACGAGACTTTAGACGAAGGTCTCGGGTTTTCTTGTACCACCATATCATTCGGACAGCTTGCAAACGCAGTTGCAGATGAGGCTCTCGGGTTTCAAATAACGGATTTTCAAATTCTTCTCAATTAGTCTCCTCGTTCGGACGGCTTGCATAAGCGTCTGGATGGGCTTGAAGATTCTTCACTAATTCGTCCTCAATCGTATACTGCACACTTAAACCGAACATGTTAACCACACGTATATTGTTCACACAAATCCAGCCAAGACAAACTAAAACTAACACTGATGTTTCTCACGTATATTACAGAATCTCCTCTTGATGGAAGCTAAGAAGAAGGCATGGCAATATTATTATTATTGTTGCTATTTGGCTCGAGTATCATGGGCTTGCTTAAGCATATATGATGGGGGCTGCTTAACAGATTTTGAGGTTTAAAGCGACAAATTTAGGTATGACCCTTTTTTCAAAGTTTAAATAGTTAATTAAATAATTTTAATTTTAAATCATTCTTTCTTGCTTTTTGGCCTTAATATTTTTTCAAAGGACTTGTACAATTTATATTTGTTATGAGATATTTAATTTCAACGGATGTCAGATTATGTCTTGAGTTACATTTAATTCTTTTATGTATAATTTAATTTGCGCAAAACGAAATTTATTTTATTTTAAAGATTATTTTATTGAAGGAACTTAGTGAATACGTTGGTTTTAACTTGAGGTGAAATTATTAGTTTAGTAATTGCTTTAGGAGTGCAATTAATATGACTTTCTCTTTTTCTCTTTCTTTTCCTTTAAAGTCCTAATATTTTGGAATTCAATTATTTGTATATATGTTTTGGAATGGAGAAGATTTTTGTTGAGCTGCTATAGACTATAGTGCTCAGCTATATGAATAAAAAAAGTAATCCTTTAGCTAAAATTTAGCCACTGATAAAGCATTCAGAGATGTCATTATTGGCTTGTGTACTTTTGTTGAGGGTGGTGAAAGATTGGCAAGAATTCAACAGCTATGTGCACTGATGGGGTGTTTTGAAAGAATTTGTAGGAAATTTGAATATTGTCCTGTCTTATCTATATGTGCAAGAATTGTTGACTTATGGTATCAAATATCAATAATTTCAACAGCTATGTGCAAGATTTGTTGACTTGTGGTATCAAATATCATTGCAACTTGATGTAAATATATATACTTTATCAATTTTTATTTTTATGAATTTATCCTTGGGCTTTTGATAATTGGTGTCTTTGTGGCATAATTGATGTATTTGTGGCATAACAGTGATTACTCTATCATGTAACTTTGGATAAATTCATATATAGTCAAAATATTCTTTCGTTGGGAATTTTATTGGCTCATAGTGTTTTTGAATTTAATATAACCCAATTATCCATGCTGCTTATGGGGAATTAGCTCATTTTTTTAGTTTTTTTTTTTAATACACATATATATTTTCAGAATTAGTAGGAGGTCCCTCGAGTTGGGATTCTTTGTTCCAGTTTGGTTAGAAGTAGAGGTTTGAAAAAGTATGTTCTTCTTGACTTAGTTATTTGTACTTTTAATATTAGTTATTAGAATAAATAGTCTTTGTTCTTCAATACTCTTTACCTTTGGACAGTTGTGTTTGTCTTCCTTAATTTGCTTAGTTTTCAGGATTTTCAGATTATTTTTTTCCTTCTAGTTCATATGTACCTAAGCTGTGATTTTGATTTTTAATGATATTTTAATTGCTTATAAAAAAAAAAAATCTGTTATTTGCTAATTGTGACAATATCATTTACTCGGTCAAGATAAAAAAGGAAACCATGACAGAAACTGTTGTGGCCCTTGTCGTCAACGAGTTGGTTCAATTGATTGTTCATGAATCAAACTTGCTCACGGGTGTCCACCAGGAAGTCGTGGACATTAAAGATGAACTAGAGAGCATACAAGGTTTCCTCAAAGATGTCGATAAAGGAGACCTCCAAGATGGCGTCAAAATGTGGGTGAAACAAGTGAGAGAAGCGGCTTATCATATAGAAGATGTAATAGATGAATACGTTCTTCACGTGGCACAACGTCATCATCAGTAAAGTTTTCTTGCTTTCCTCAACAAAATTGGCCGCTTATTGAAAACCCTAAAACCATGCCATGACATAGTTTCAAAGATTCAAGATATCAAAATATCAATCCGTGAAATTAAGGAAAGAAGTGAAAGATATGGTTTTAGTTTCTCAAAGCAAGGATCAAGTAATTATGCAGCAAATGTTGCATGGCATGACCCTCGAGCAGGTGCACTTTTCATTGAAGAAGATGAAGTTGTGGGGATTGAGTCAAGCAGGGATGAACTCGTAAGCTGGTTGGTGGGGGAAGCATCGAAACGCTCTGTGATGTCGGTGGTCGGCATGGGCGGAATTGGCAAGACAACTCTTGCTAAGAAAGTATACGAGAATGAATCAGTGAAGGGACATTTTGACTGTCGTGTTTGGATCACTGTGTCTCAATCATGTAACGTCCAGAAGATACTCATGTCCATGATAGACCAAATCTACCAAGCAAAAGAAACTACTCTGGAGCAAGTAGACATGATAGACGAGATCACGCTAATTACACAGCTCAGGAAATATTTACAGCAAAAGAGGTATGTTGTGTTTTTTGATGATGTCTGGAAAACAAAGTTTTGGGAAATTGTGAAACATGCTTTGCCATACAATGGCAGAGGCAGCAGGATTATCATCACAACACGTAGTGATCTCATTGGTGCCTTTTGTAAGGAATCTTTTTCCGACCAAGTCCACAAGCTACAACCTTTATCTCAAGATAAGGCTTGGGAATTGTTTTGTAAAAAGGCATTCTGGAGCGAGTTTCAGGGTTGTTGTCCCAAAGAATTGGTGAAAATGTCGATGGACATTGTCAGAAAATGTGAAGGCTTGCCACTTGCAATTGTTTCCATCGGTGGTCTTCTGTCAACAAAGGAGAAGGTGCCATTAGAATGGAAAAAGTTGCATGATAACCTTAATTCAGAGTTAGAATTTAATCCCCACCTTACAAAGATTACAAAAATTCTCTCTCTTAGTTATGATGACCTTCCATGCTACTTAGAGTCTTGTTATTTGTACTTTGGCATTTTTCCAGAGGACTACTCAATCACTGGTGTAAGATTACTTTGGTTATGGGTAGCTGAGGGCTTTATAAAAGGAAAGAAGGGCAAAACATTGGAGGATGTAGTGGAAGAGTACTTAATGGAGCTCATCCACAGAAACTAGGTTCAACTTTCATTTGGGGAGCTTGATAATGAGATAAGCAGAAAGTACAAAATTCATGATCTACAGTGTGAAATCATCCTATCAAAGGCTAGAGACTTGAATTTCTGTCAAGTTTTGGAAACAGGTTACACAACTTTCCTTGGAAAAAGTAGACGCCTATCAATCCACAATGCTAGAAAAAATGTTTTTGAGACAAGTGAGTACTCTCGGCTTCGTTCTGTTTTTCTCTTCAACATCAATGAAATGCCCAGGTCTTTCATTGTTAAATTTTTTAGAAAGTTCAAGCTTTTGAAAGTGTTGGATTTTGAAGATGCTCTTATTGATTTTCTTCCTCAAGAAGTGGGTAATTTATTCCACTTGAAGCACTTAAGTTTGAGGAGAACAAAAGTGAAGATACTTCCGAAGTCATAGGGTAGGCTGCAGAACCTTGAGACACTAAACGTCATGGAAACTAGAGTGCGTGAGCTACCAATTGAGATATTTAGGATATATAAGCTGAGACATATTTTGGCTTATTCTCATGATTACGAAATTAGAAGTAGCTTTAATTCATGTCAAGGAGTAAAAGTACATGAACGGGTTGGATGCTTAAATGACTTGCAGACGCTATCTTATATTGAGGGAAATCATCTTGGGGGTTGGTCTATTTGAGGAGCTCAGAAAATTGAGTCACTTGAGTGAGTTGGGGATTGGAAATTTGACTACAGAACTTGGGAGGGCTCTATGTACCTCTATACAAAATATGGTCCAACTTAAAAGTTTATCTATAGGCTCAATGAGTGAAGATGAGATTATAGACTTACAATCAATTTCATCACCACCTCAATTTTAGAGCATATTGCTCTAAAAGGGCGATTGGAGAAGTTGCCCAATTGGATTCCAGAGCTTCAGAATCTGAGCACACTACTCTTATTTTTCACATCATTAGAGGAAGACCCATTGTCATGTGTCCAAGTTTTACCTAATCTAAATACCCTTTCTCTCAATCACGCATATGATGGGGAGCAGCTGCATTTTGAGAATGGCGGTTTTCGAATACTCAAGAAGCTTACACTCAGAGGGTTGAAAAGATTAAAGATGGTGGAAATAGATAAAGGATCACTACCCATTCTTGAACAATTAGATATTGGGCCATGCTCACAAATGAAAGAGGTACCCTCTGGATTCTTGCACCTGAAAAGCCTAAAGATTCTCGACTTCTATGAAATGCAAGTAGAATTTGTGTTGTGTATGCTACCAGATGGAGGCCAAGATTTTTGGAAAGTCAAGAAGGTAACTACTATCCATGTCATGTATAGGATTAAAAGGGAACGATATCAAATATACAAGCTCAATGAATCAGACTTGTTGGAGCGTCTACAAGAATCAGTATTGGAGGAATAAACTGCCTTGCAATTCAGTGAAACACTAGGTATGTACCTCAAAGCCAAAAGAATTCCTTGATTTTTTTTTTTTTAAAGTTTTATTATATGTAACGATAAAATTTTTTATATTATATGGCTGGCGAAATAAGACTTCCATTGGCTGGTGAGTTTCCAACCTAAGCTACAGATTGAAATGTTACCACAACCATTTACACTTTAAATTGTGTTCCTTGTTATTTTTTAACATCTATTTATTTGATATTTTAATGTTTAATCACTAAAAATAGTTTGATACTAATCTATGTTCCAACAAGGATCTAGCAAGTGTAATTAGACTTGGGCCATCACCGAGTGTTAGTATTTTTGTTTCCTCAATTCGGTTCCAAAATGCAGAGGCTACTGTTCACGGGCTCAAACACTGATATAAAATGCTCAAAATCAAACCTCCATAGTTCATAATGTAGATTCATGTGTCGTGAACGTCCCTGCAAAGTTTCAGCTCAATCGGACCACAAACACCCATTGATCGAAGCTGTTGATCAAGGACCGATGGAATTTTCAAATTGTTGATGATTGCTGATTTTCACCCTTTGTAGTCCCTGTCCAGACAGGTCCTCCCCCTATCTAGACAGCAGTTTCAGAAACTCTGTTTCTGCTCCACTACCCTGCCCGGATATATATATCATTATAGAAGAGAGAATCACAAATTTTAGAACCCTAGAATTTGTGTGAGACTATGCTTGAGTGATTATTTTGTTGTGAGCCAAATTGATTCCTCTTAGAGGATTTTTGTTAGTTTTGATTATGTGCTTAATTGAAGTCTATCGGAAAGGTCGGATAAAGGAGAATCACGTTGGAGAAAATTGTGAGCGAGGAGACAAGTTGGAAGCTTGTCGATCTTACAAAGCCAAGGTCTTGCAAAGGATTGTAAGTGCTCCTAGTGTCTATAATCTCTGGATAATCTTTTGATAGTGATTTCTTAGGTTTAGCTGCCTCGGAGAGATTTTACTTTTAGAACATTTTCTAAAAGATTTTTTCTTCGTCACCAAAATCTTTGTGTTTGATTTTACTTGTTTTTGGTGATTGTTTGCTTAGATTTAAATATCCGTTAATTCCGCATAAAATTGTTATATTTTCTCTCTTAAGCATCTTTCACATAGGATCTCTTATAATAAAAGCTTAATTATTCTAGGGATTTTGATGTCATATGTAACGGGTCATGTGGGCTTTGAAAGTAAGGTGTTATAATGCATAGTTTATTAAGTACAAAAAAATGTAACTTGTATGTCACAATATGATATTAGAGTATTTCATAGAAGAATAATATTTTTGATGTATTTCCCCATAAATTGGAAATATTAGAATGAGATTACTCAAAACAATATTACATTATAATATAATTGCAGGTTTAATAACCAGGATGAGGAACTTGAAATGCATTCTAATGTACAAATTTTTTTTCCTTATTTCTCTTTTTCCACTTGTTCTTATTGTTTCCTTGATTTGACAACAAATCTTTAGTTCATGGCGGGGGAAGCAGATCACTGATGTTGTTCAAAATCTATTTCTCTGATTTCATGAACCACGAAACAATTGCAATTTTCGTTATACTCTGTTATGTGGCACAAATCATACAACAAGGGAAAGTAAGACGTAATCATGCAGTTGAAGGGCTCTTGGAATAAGAGGATATCTCCTTAGTAGAATTCTAGAATAAAAGGGTGTCTGCTCAACAGTTACTAGGAGTAGTAGTTATCAATATATGTAGTCGTAATTCATCTAGTTTGTTCTTATCGTAATGCTTATGGGATTGGAATCGACGAATCATATTATCAAGTGTTACTATTATAGTTATTCAGTTTTTTGGGAGATTGACATAGCGAAATCGATAAATCATAAATGTGAAAAGAGAAACTGTGTTCTAAATACACAAAATCAGCACACACATTGAGAAAGAAAATTGATAATGTTACTCACAGCAAAAGATCTGATTATGCCAATACAATTGAACCAAATTTACAGTGTAGTATTCTCTTTACCCTCTAAAAAATCTCGAAAGAGTTGCAAACATTAGTTGCGTGTATTCTGGTTCAATTGACTTGTGTGCTGGTTAGTCAAGAGCAAGAAATGGTCAAGTGGGAATGAGTTTAATTTCCAAGGAGCAAGAAATGGTCAAGTGGGAATGAGTTTAATTTCCAAGGAGAATTCCTTAATTGGACAGAAATTTCCTGAGTGGACTAAATTTCTCCAACCCACTCTCTAAGGCATCATAGGAATATGGAAAAAGGAAACTAGTTGCGTGAGCCACTACAAGGTAAATCAGAAGCCTATATACTAATACTCTTATCATCACACCACCATATATATATATATATATATAGTTGTGTAAAGCCAAGACCCCCTGTTTTTTGTCTCTAACTTTTCCATACTTTCTAACTGAAACTGAAGCTAATTTCTCCATCGTTTGGGCTAACCACACAAGTTAAAAATAGCAGCCATTTGTCAAACTCAATGCAGCCATACCCAAAGTAATTCAAGGTAGAAGCTTCAAATTCCCCTAGTTTCTGAATTATTCTTTTTTTAAGCATAGATTTCTTTTTTTTTTTGGGTTTGTTGAACATGACTCTTCTCTTTGGGAATTCTTTTCTTTTGCTTTAAAGATTGGATTTTTATATGGGGTTTCCGCTTTTGGTTTGTGGGTGTTCTTGTTTTCATTGGGTTTGCTTATCTGGGCTTTGTAGAAGTAAATGGGTAGAAGTTTCTAATCGAAAGATTTGATGTCGAATCAAAGCGCCAAGAAGAACAACTGCAAAAGACACAAGGAAAAACTATTATACATGAGAATGCATTGCAAGCTCATCACCGTGATTAAACATTATCCACTCAAGATGCCAGTTTAGCCAAATACATAACCCTTTTTTTAAAAGCATTTCAGCGTTGTTTTAACATTTTAGTCTCTGTAGTTATACTATAATTAATCCAATGTTATTTTAAGGCAATTTTGTTCTATTATAATGAATTGGATAATGGATGGTGCGAGTTTGAAGGTCATGAATATTTTCAATTTATGGGGAAATATATCATAAGTATTACTCTTTTACAAAAATACTCCAATGTCCTATTGTGGCATACAAGTAACAGTTTCTTATACTAAATAAACTATCCGTTATAACACATTGGTTTCAAAGCCCTCAAAATGGTTACATATGAGAATAAACCACCCCAAAGAATTAGTCTTTTAATTATAAAAGGTCATTTGTGTTGGCCCAAGTCTAATTACCACTGCTAGATCCTTGTTGTAACATAGATTAGAATCAAACTCTTTTTAGTGATGACAGATTAAAATATCAAATAAATAGAAGTACAAAAAACAACGAACACAATTTAGTGAGCAAAAGAAGTTGGTAGCATTTCAAACTGTAGCTTAGGTGGGAACTCATCGCGGTGCCAATGTAAGACTTTCTTAGAGCTCGTTTGAGATTGCGTTTGAGAAATAGAGCTTTTAAGTAAAAAATAAAACATTTTTTTGCAAAAGTTTCATTTTTAAAATTTTGGCAAAAGTGGGTTTTTGACATTTTTTAGGCTTTTTGGATCTTTGAAAGCACTGTTAATTTTTTTTACTAAAGTAGTACTTTTTTCTTCAAACTGACTTTTTGAGTGTTAAAAGCACTTTTAGGCCCCTTAAACACAATCCCAAACAGGCCCTTCGTCAGCCACATAACGTGAAGAATTTGATCATTACATATAAAAAATATATATAAAAAGAAAAATTCATGGAAATCTTGTGGCTAATTAGACGTGTATACCTTGTTCATCACTAAAATTCTACATGGCAGTTTGATCCTCCAAGGTTGACCCTTGCAGACGCTCCAATAAGTCCGAGTCACCGAGCTTGTATATTTGATATCGCTCTCCTTTAATCCTATACCTGAGACGGATAGTAGTTACCTTCTAGATTTTCCAATAATCTTCGCCTCCATTAGATTGCATACATATCACAAATTCTCTCTGCATTTCATAGAAGTCGATAATGTTTAGGCTTTCAAGGTGCTCGTTTCTAGAGGGTACCTCTTTCATTTGTGGGCAGAGCCCAATCTCTAGTTGCTCAAGACTGGGCAATGATCCTCTATCTATTTCCACCATCTTTAATTCGTTCATCTCTCTAAGTGTGAGCCTCTTGAGTTTTCGAAAACCACCACCTTCAAAATGCAACTGCTCCCCATCATACGCATAAGTGAGGGAAAGGGTAATTAGATTTGGCAAAGCTTGGACACACGACAGTGGATATTCCTCTAATGATGTGAAAAATAAGACTAGTGTGACCAGATTTTGAAGCTCTAGAATCCAGTTTGGCAACTTCTTCAATCGCCCTCTTAGATAGATAAGCTTTAGAGATGCTTTAGAAATTGATTCTAAGTCTATAATCTCATCTTCACTAATTGAGCGTACAAGCAAAATGTTAAGGTGGACCATTTTTTGTATGGAGGTACATAGGGCCCTCCCACGTTCCGCACTCATATTTGAAACGCCCAACACCCTCAACTGACTCCACTTTCTGAGCTCTTCAAATAAACCAACCCCATGATGATTTGCCTCAATCATTGATAGTTCTTGCAATTCATTTAAACATCAACACCTTCATGTACTCTTACTCCTCGCACCGAATAAAGGCTACTTTTAATTTTGAAGTCATGAGAATGAGCCATAATCTATCTTAGCTTATCAAGCCTAAATATCTCAATTGGAAGCTCATGCACTAAGGTTTCCATGACATTTAGTGTCTATAGATTATGTAGCCTACCCACAGAATTTGGAAGTATTTTCACTTATGTTCTCCTCAAACTTAAGTACTTCAAATGGAATAAAGTACCCACTTCTTGAAGAAGATAATCAATAGGAGCATCTTCAAAATCTAACACTTTCAAAAGCTTGAACTTTTTGAACAATCTAACTATGAAAGGCCTACGCATTTCATTAATGTTGAAGAGAAAAATAGAACGAACATGAGAGTACTCACTTGTCTAAAAACCATTTTCTCTAGCATTGTGAATTGATAGGCTCCGACTTTTACAATGGAAAGTAGTATCACCTGCTTCAAGAACCTTGAAAGAAATTCAACTTTCCAGCCTTCGATAGGATGGTTTCATGCAGTAGATCATGGATTCTATACTTTCTGAATATCTCATAATTGAGGTCCCCAAATGAAACTTGAACCAAGTTTCTGTGGATGAGCTCCATTAAGTATTCTTCAGCTATGTCTTGCAATGCTTTTCCCTTCTTTCCTTTTATGAAGCCCCCAGCTACCCATAGCCAAAGTAATCTTGTACTTGTGATTGAGTAGTCCTCTGGAAAAATGCCAAAGTGCAAGTAGCAAGACTTTAGGTAGCACGGAAGATCATGATAACCAAGAGAGAATTTTTGTTACACTTGTAAGGTGTGGATTACATTCTAGCTCAGAACTGAGGCTATCATGCAACTTTTTCCATTAAAATGGCACATTTTCCTTTGTTGACAAAAGACCACCTATGGCAACAATTGCAAGTGCCAGGCCTTCACATTTTTTGACAGTGTCCATCGACAGTTTCACCAACTCTTTGGGACAACACCTTTGAAACTCGGACTAGAATGCCTTTCTACAAAACAATTCCCAAGCCTTGTCTTGAGACAGAGGTTGTAGCTTATGGACCTGATCGAATAAAGTTTCTTTACAAGATACACCAATGAGATCACTGCGTGTTGTGATAATAATCCTGCTTCCTCTGTCATTGCATGGTAAAGCATGTTTCACAATTTCCCAAAACTCTGACTTCCAAACATCATCAAAAACCACAACATACCTCTTTTGCAGTAAATATTTCCTCAGTTGGCTGATTAGTGTGATCTCATCCGTCATGTCTATTTGCCCCAGAGCCGTTTCATTTTCATAGTAGACTTTCTTTGTCATGGACATGAGTATCTTCTGGACGTTGTATGACTGAGACACTGTGATCCAAACATGGCAGTCAAAATGTTCTTTCACTAATTCATTCTCATATACTTGCTTAGCAAGAGTTGTCTACTTGTCTTACCAATTCCGCCCATGCCTACAACTGAAATAACATATCATTTAGATACTCCCCCCACCAACCATCTTACGAGCTCATCCCTTGTAGACTCAATGCCCACAACTTCATCTTCCTCAATGAAAAGTGCACCCAGTCTAGGGTCATGGCATGTAACACTAGATTCACTACTAGTTGATCCTTGCTCTAAGGAACTAAAACCATATCTTTCACTTCTTTCCTTGATTTCACGAATTGATATTTTGATATCTTGGATCTTTGTAGCTATGTCATGATGTGGTTTTAATTTTTTGAATAAGTGGCCAATTTTATGGAGGAAAGCAATAAAGCTTTGCTGATGACGATATTGTGCCACGTGAAGAACGTATTCATCAATTACATCTTCTATTCGATAGGCTACTTCTCTCACTTGTTTCACCCATGTTTTGACGTCATCTTGGAGGTCTTCTCTATTTGCATCTTTGAGGAAACACTGGATGCTCTCAAGTTCATCTCTAACGTCCACAACATCTCGGTGGACACCCTTAGCAATTTTGATTCATGATTGATCAATTGAACTAGCTCATTGATGACAAGGGTCACAACAGTTTCTGTCATGGTTTCCTCTCTAATATTGTCACAATCAGAAATGAATTTGGGTTAATTGTCACGCCCCAAGCGCAAAGCAAGACATGACACCTACTTAGAACTTGTATTGTGTTTTTTTTTTTAAGAAGTAATAGAAATATCATTAAAAAAAGAAAACTCAATGCATGAACACATGAACTATAGCTGAGAAACACATAACTAGGAGAAAAAAGAACAAGAAATCTTGAAAACTAAGCAAATTAGTAAAGACAAACGTTGTTGTCCAAAGATAAAGAGTAATGAAAAGCAAATACAATTTATACTAAGCACCGATATTAAATCTATTTGAAACATTTTTTTAAGTTATATTTCATCCAATAACCAACTACTTATACTACCAAATTACTTATAAAACATCAATTAGAGATCAATAAATAATCCAAACACAATAAATCAAAAATCTCATTTCGTCTCTAAGATATATTCTCCCACCAGCATAATATGGGTACATTATAGTTAGAAAGTACAAACTCCAAGTCTCATCTTCCAATAGTGCAATAACTGATACAAAGACATACTTAGGGCGGTAAACGAGCTAATACTCTTATTTTGGTGTATCAAACTTTTATTTCGTTCCCAATTCCATACTCCGTTAGGATTTAACAGTAAATCCTAACAAAAGAGTGTAAAATTCCTAAAATTCCTAAAAGATTTTTTTTTTTTTTTTGTAAAAAAAAAACTCCTAACCCGTGGGTTTACTGGTGGATCTAACCCACTCGTCTTATGGCCCATGGGTCATATTGTTATTAACTTATTATTATTTTTAAAAAAAAAAAAAAAAAAAAACCATCATGGGTGACCCTCCGTTGGTCACAAGGTTACCCACGCGGGTCGGTGTGTTTGTTAAAGGGTTTTAGTTCGATACTGTTGCAAAAACTGATTTATGTGGAAAAACAAAGTGAGAATTTTTTTATTTTTTATCTTAAAAAGTAAGAATGTTTGGTATGGAATAATGAAAAACTTTTGTTTTTTAGTGATTTTTTTTTTATTTAAATAGTAATAAAAAGTAATTACTTTGTTATGCCCCAGATTTAAAATCCTCATTTAAAGAGATTACTTTGAATCATCATATCTCTTAGTAGAGAGAATTAGTAGGCGTACGATTGATTGCTTAGAATTAATATCCTTGTACCACTCCTTATTTGCTTAGAAAAAAAAATAGACGATTGATTAGTAGAGAGAATTATAATTCTCAAATAAAAAAAAATAAAAAAAGTAGAGAGAATTATATGGATTATTTCAATTTTTCTTCCCTTCCCATATTTAGAACACCTTGCCGACACCACCTTCTGAATCATTTTATTATTTTTATTTTATATTATTTTTTCCTCTTCATCCCCTCAATCAACGCACCTTTGTCATCTTTATATTTCTTTTTACCCTAAGCCGAGAACCCTTATCACTTCTCAATCTCCATTATTTTCTTTCCTTATTTTATAATCACAGCCGCCCTTCTTTTTATCATTTCTCCTTTTCCCTTCTTCTTTTCCTTTCTTTTTCCTTTCCTGTTAATTTTTTTTTTGACAGGTCCACACAAGAGGAGGAAGGGGATTCGAGTTAGTAACCTTCGCTTCATTAGGCATGATCCCAATCGATTGAGCTACATCTTGGAAACCCTTTCTTATTAATTTACTCCTTCTCCTTGTCTTCAACGGCAAAACAAAGACAGTGAAATTGTGAGAAGAGAGTTCAAGGGAGACAGAGAGGGTTGGGCGATAGACCTTAAGGAGAAAAGAGAGAGAGAGAGAGCGGGAGAGAAAGTTACTGAAAGAGAGAGGGAGCGGTGAAATTGAGAATGGGTTAGAGTGTTGGATCAAACTTTCACACGGTCAATTCACTTTTATTTAAATTAAATATTTTACGTGTTGAGTCTTTACCTATTAAAAGAGAGTTTGAGTCCATATGTGAGGAGGAGTGGTAGTAATAATTGAGTGACTAATTTTACTTCTTCCTATCAATTTAAGCTTTTGGAATAACTGATAATTTAACAAGGTACCTTCTGTTTGGTTTGGGCTTTGAGGTGGTGGAGACAACTTGAGTCATTCACAAAAAAAAAATTAAAAATTAAAAATTAAAAAATTAAAAAATTAAAAAGTAAAAAAGATAAAAAAAAAAAAATTAAAAAAATTAAAAAAATCAAATTAAGCCATCGTATAACCACGCATTCTTTTCACTACTGATCGTAAAGGAGACGATGATCTTGAAGTATGTGCCCAACTACGTGGTTCCAGCCAAGATTGTTGAAGATCTGGAGAGTTGACCAATGGCTGCTGCTTTGTCCAAGGCATGGCATGGTGGGTAATTGATGGTTGAGTGTTAAGTTCACGTCATGGTCATGTCAAAATATGATAAACATTAATTTAATTTATTTAATTAAATGAGTTAGATTTTTAATTTCAATTCAGTAATTTCACATGGAATTTACAGCTCGTATAAAAAATTAACAACCTAAAAATTGCATGTGGAGTTTAAATTGTGTCGAGATTTAGGTACTAACTCGCTAAATTCATTTTAAATTCGAGTTAATTCACAAGTCAAATCAAAAATCTAGTCCGCAGCTTTTCTGGGTTACTAGCTCAACATGAGTCATTAAGAAGATAACCAAAGGCTTTACTAAATTCGATTATCTAGGTGCTATCAAATTCTCATTTGTTTATAGATTTTGAATTGTTATCTTAATTTTGGGTTTTGGTGATTGTTCTAATGGAAGTCATGATTGACCTTTCACGCGGATTCAAATAGCAGGGGATGCCAAGACGGTAGTTGACGCTGTTAAGGCTGTCGATCCGGACTGGAGCCGAATAGGCCATCTGGTGGAAGATATTCGGATAGCACTCCATTTTTTCCACGATTGGTCGATGGTCTATGTGCAACGTGCAGCAAACCAGGCTGCCCACACGGTGGCTCAGATGGCAACGGATCAACTGTGGGACAACACATGGAGCTCAGATTTCCCTGAAGAGTTAAGTTGGATCTGTGATTACGAGAGGAGTTCCCTGTATATGTGTTGATTATGTTTTTGAGAATGCAATAATATCAGCAATTTTACAAAAAAAAAAAAAAAAAAGTATTGGTACTTTTTATTAGCATTTAATGCTTTTTATTGTCTCGGCTGGAGAACGAAAATCTTGCAAGGGATTCTAGAAAAAATTTCAAAATACTAAGAAAAATTACAGTTTACCCCTATAAAATTGACAGTATTTTTCAATTCGAACACTAAAGTTTTAATTTTTGCAATTCACCCACAAAGTTCCAAATTTTTACAATTTGACCAATTGTATCCAAAGCTTCCCATACTACCCCTAATTTTTATTTTTTTTTATTTTTTATTAAAAAAATTTAAAAAAATTCGGGGCCATCTAGTCATTTTTGCACTCCCAAATTTGTTATTTTCTTTATAAAAAAATAAAAATTAGAGGTAATATAGAAATTTTGGGATAATATTGGTCGAATTGAAAAAAATTGGAACTTTGTGGGAGTGGATTACAAAAATTGAAACTTTGGTGTTCGAATTGAAAAACACTATCAACTTTGGAAGGGTAAATTGTAATTTTCTCATACTAAAAATTAAAATGAACAAAGAACATATTAAGAGCTCACTTGTAAAGTACTTCAACAGGTATAGCATATTGAAACCCTATAGAATTATAACAACGAAAATTGCAATTGTCTCCTAGTTCATGAAATAAGCGAAAAATGGATTTTGTACAACCTCAGTGATTCTGTTGCTGCTACCATCAACTAAGATTTGTTGTCAAACCAAAGCACTAATAATCATAACCGGAAAACGAAGGAAGGAAAACTTTTATATATACATTACTACATTAGATTGAATTTCAAGCTCAATTTTTAATAAGGTAAAAATATTCTTATAAATTCGAAAATAATAATAATAATAATAATTAAAAAAAAAAAAAAGCACCCCACCCTTGGTTTTTCATTTTTCCTTTTATTAATTCTTTTTTAAAAAAAAATTAGAAAAGATTTATAATATCATTATTTTATGAAAATGCTCCAACAAGGTAATATTGTGGCATACAAGTCACAGTTTCTTATACTTACTAAACCATGCCATAAACATTATACTTAATAATGTGGATAATTTTATCATTACATAAAAAATAAATAAATAAATAAATCAAGTATTGTGGCTTAGAGGTTCATGCCTTGTCCATCACAGAAATTGCATGGCAGTTTGATCCTCCAAGATTGACCCTTGCAAATGCTCCAACAACTTTGAGTCACCAAACTTGTATTTTTGATATCGTTCTCCTTTAATCTTATACCTAAAACAGATAGTAGTTACTTTATTGACTTTCCAATAATCTTTTCCTCCATTTGGCTGCGCGTATACGTAGCACAAATTCTCCCTGCATTTAATAGAAGTTGAGAATCTTTAGGCTTTTCAGGTGTTGGATTCCAGAGGGTAACTCCTCCATCTGTGAGCACAGACCCATCTCTAGTTGCTCAAGACTGGGCGGTGATCCCTTATCTATTTCTATCATCTTTAATTTTCTCATCTTGACACGTCACTAATCATGGAATCTTTTGTAGTGAAGTGCAGTGCTTGCTCCCCATCATATGCATGATTGAGGGAAAGGGTAACTAGATTAGGCAAAGCCTGGACAGATGATAGTAGATCTTCCTCAAATATTGATGAGAAACATAAGATTAGTGATACCACTCCATCACTCTCTTGAGAAACCAAAATAAAACAACGTGGATTTAAATTCTGAACTAAAATGATTTGGAAGAATTATGAAAAGTATATTCTTTTTTCTTACTTAAATTTATAGATATAATTAGATGTCATATTTTGTGTTAAGTGTACGTATAACTTGATTATATAATTCTATCAAAGCAAGCAATAAAATTATTTCTCCCTTGCAGGGTTGTAAACTGCCCGAACTGTTAATGAACAGTTCAAACTCAGACTTATCTAAACTCAATTAATTGAATCAAACTTGAATAAAAATTGAGTTCATTTATTCAACTACGTACTCCAACTTATTCCCAAGAAAGTTGAGAGAGAGAGATCACCTGGAGACGAGGTTATAGATGAAAGAATTAGGGTCACTAGATCTTAAAGACTAGGTTATAGATGAAAGACAACATGTTCCCAAGAAAAACCCATGCATCCACTCAATAAATTAAGCTGCAACTATCAACCACACAAAATTCAACTCCATCTTCATCAATTTCTTCTCTTTTTTTTTTTTTTTTTTTTTTGGGATTAATAAGTGACTTTATTAGCAAACAAACCAATAAACAAAGTAACACCAATTACAAGCCTTTTCAACAGGCTGAAAACACGACCTCATAGAGTCCTAACTAGGGCTGTTAAGTGAGCGAAGCGTCTCGTAAGCAAGCTCGGGCTCGGCTCGGCTCGACTCGAATATTAAATGAAGCGCTTCATAAACACAAATCCTGGCTCGAATATTAAACGAAGCAAGCTCGGCTCGACTCGGCTAAGCTCGTGAACAGCTCGTATAAGCTCGAGTGTGTGTGTGTGTATATATATATATATATATATATATAAACTAAGTAATAGATAATTAATTATAAATCTCATAATTATTAAAACATTAAAATTGCATTTATATTTAAGCGTTAGAGAATGAAAAATTCTAGACCCTTCGTGATGAAAGAGAGAGAGAGCAATCATTAAAAAAACCTCGATTCAATTAGAGCAGATACAAACAAAAGGAAAAAGAATCAAGCAGAAACTATTGAGGGAGATTGCGAAAGGCATAAACTATTGATGAATCAAACAGACCCAAACACTATCACTACATGTCTGGTGAGTGAGAGTGAGAGAGTGGGAAATGAGAGTTCAGATGGAAGATCCGTTGTGACTGGTGAGGGGATTGAGAGAGAGACGTTAAAAAAATATTTTTTTGTAGGGTGCGTTGTCCCAATGCAGTCTGAATGCAACCTGTTAACTTCTCTCACATTGTTAAGAAAACATCAATCTCCAAGTTTGTTTATCTATAAAATGATGCATATCCTCTCTCTTTGAAACCAAATGCCTTGCTGTATTGACTCAGGCTCCATACTCGACTAGTCAGGCTAAGCAAATACTCATATGCAAACTAACTTCTTAAGCCGTTTTAAGAGTACTTGAAGTTAAAAAAAAATTTTAAAACAAAAACATTAAATATAAGAGCCAGCTCGCGAGCTGGCTCGGCTCGACTTATTATTAGCTCGAGCTCGATTTTTTTGGCTCGCCCTTGAGCTCGACTCGAGCTCGAGCTCGAGTAAAATTTAAACGAGCCAAGCCTGAACAAGGGAAGCTCGCTCAAGCTCGACTCGTTTACACCCCTGGTCCTAACCAAACCAACTCAAAAAAACCAAAAAGAACACCAAACTGCAAAATAGCTTGCAGACAGCAAAAAACTACAAGCAAACCCAAACTACATCACCATCATGCCTCCCCAAAGGCCGAGAAACCCTCACATAGTACTAAACTCTACCCACAAACCAAACCAGGCACCACAAACTGCAAAACAGCTTACAATAGCAAATCTGCAGGTAAATTCCACAAAGAAGCTAAGACCAAATTCTCTCTAGTCTTAGGAAATTTTCCGTTCCCAGCGATTCTAGTTCTCACTTCCCAAAGAACTTTCTTCAAAATCTGCTCCTCAGAGCTAGGCTAACCAGAGTGCTTGATTTCATTCCTTGTGCGCCATAAATTGTAGATTACAGAACCTAAAACAAAGCAGCAGAGGAGACCTATGAAAGCCTTATTTCCCCATTTGTTGATTCCTAGCTGCAAGACCTCATCCCAGATAACAGAAGAATTGGTTACTTGACAACGATGCATACAAAACTTCCAAATTGGAAGTTTGATTATGACAGAAAAGGCACTTAACCTCAACTTTATATCCCCACTTAATCAAACAATTCCCTGTGAGAAGCCTATCCTGCATAGCAAGCCACAAAATGAAAGCATGCTTGGGAATAGCATGTGGAAACCACACCAACTTCCACCAAACATCCTCATCCTTCTTTTCTCTAAGAAAATCCCAAGTTTCTGAGCTAACATAGGTGCCTTTCCTAGAGACAGTCCACAAAGGTTTATCATGAGGACCAAAACTTATCTCATGAAGCCTAGCTTGAATCTCAACTAGAGCCTCAGACCTAGCTGGTCTCCAAAACTAGTCTCCATTAAGAATGGCAGAAGAAAACTTAGCCTCCACACTATGGGCATTATAAACAGCCCTGTGCCCAAAAACCTCAAACAAAATTCCAGAAGGATGCCAAGAATCCAGCCAAATAAAAATATTCTATCCATTACCAACCTCAAACTTCAAGATTCTTTTAGCAATATCCCTCAACTTTAGGATCTTCCTCCAGCTCCAAGAACAATTTTGAGGAATACTCACACTCCAGAAACTCTTCCTTTTCCACAGATTTTCTTTCGCCCAGGCTACCCACAAAGAGCCAGACCTAGCGAAAAGACTCCAAACATGTCTTAGCATAGAAGTTTGGTTCCAAACTTCCAGTCTTTTCAGCCCCAATCCTCCTTCCTTCTTAGGAAAGCACAAAGCAAGCCAAGAGACTTTAGCCTTTGTAGACTCTTGAATCTTTCCATTCCAAAGAAACCTATTGAATTTCTATTCAATAGCCTTGATGACCCTCTTAGGAAGAATAAAAATGCTAGTCAATAAACTTGCAGACTATACACGACAAATGACAACAATTGGAGCCTGCCTGCATAGGAGAGATTCCTAGAAAGCCAAAAGTCAATGCGTCCAGTAATTCTGTCCAACAAAGCTCCACAATCTGCTGCAGAAAGTCTAGCAGATATAAGGAGAACCCCAAGATACCTAATCGAAAGATGACCTTCATTCATCTTTAATTCACCCAGCAGCAAGTGTTTCACTCGATTTGAAATACCACAACAAAAGAAAGAACTCTTTGAGGGATTAGCTTTCAAACCAGATAACTCTTCAAATTCAAGCAAAGCATCTTGAATGATGTTTATAGACCTCAAACTGGCTTCAGAAAAGATAAGGAGGTCATTTGCAAAACATAGATGAGTAAGTTTATGTTTCAATCATTTAGGATGAAACTTGAAACCTAAACTACCACCAATATGATCAGCCATAATCCTAGAGAAAACCTATGTGGCTAGAACAAACAAATAAGGAGATAAGGGATCCCCTTGCCTCAGCCCCTTCTTTCCTTCAAAATAGCCAACCAAAGTACCATTTAGGCATATAGAAAACCTAAGAGATGTAATACACTCCTTGATCCAGCTGAGGAACTTCATTGGGAAACCAAAGCAATGGAGGCAATGATTCATGAAATCCCAATGAACAGAATCATATGCCTTCATAAGATCAATTTTCAAGGTGCAACAAAGAACCCCTTTCTCTTTGTGATAATTTCTAACAAGTTCCTGGGCCAGCAGAACATTTTCAGAGATACTTCTGTAAGAAATTCCATTTAAAGTATGTCCTTTATGTCACATATATTATTGTGATTATAAAATATACATAATTACGGTGTTCAGTGATTTATTCCAATTAAAGCTTATTTTGTGAAATCAAATATTCTGAATTAAATTATTGATTTAATTCTTGTGGAAACAAATATTTGAATTTATTATTGATTTTATTTTGAGGAATCAAATAATCTGTATTGATTATTTATTTTATTTTTATTTCTTGATGAAATGAATAATTAAGGTAACAACTTTAATTGAGGGTCCTTGACCTACCTATAAATAAGACTTGTGTATTCCATCAATTGGCACTCACTGGAAGGCATAAGTCAAAAGAACCTCTCAATTTTTTTTATTTTTTATTTTTTAGTTTTTCAGATTTTGTTGCTGAATAGTCTTTTTCACATTGCTTGAGCAAAGCAATGACAGGAGGTACTTACATAATTAAATTATTTCCGCTGCTAATTTATATTAATTAGCATTTAATTATATATTGAATTATTACATGTGGTATCAGAGCATTCTCTAGGCCATATTTGCTCGGTCTAATCTTTAGATATGCCTGCTGTAAATTTTTATTTTTGTTTCCATAATATTGATTTTGTTTATTTAATTATTGAAACAAAATATGGTGGGCAGCATGAAACCCACTAAATATGCGTGTTTAGTTTTGGTCCATTTGGATACACTGATTTGTTTATTTTTTTGAGACTTGACCATATTGCCCTTGTGCCGGAGAACCATTTGTACACACCATCGTGAACCTGAGCCGTGGAAGCAAGAGCAGTTGGTGGTGGCCAATTCTTTGGCCATCAGCGCAGAGGACACCGACGAGCTCCAGGGAATCCACTGGGCACCTGTTCCCTTTGCCGTCAGCAGCGGTCTCTGGCCATAAAGGTGACGGCGATGAAGCTGGTTTGGATGACGCCATAGTGCCACGGCTTCTTGCCGGTCGGCGTCGTCTGGGGCTGATGTGCTCGTTTGGGCAGCTGTGCTGGACTGCCACGTAAGATTCTGCTCTTTGGCTATGAACGGGTGGGACAGCTAATACCCCTACTCAGGTTACAGGCGGTTTGCTGCATATAGTGAGGAGCGGTCCATCACGGACCGCCCAAAAGGATTAACGGTGGCGACCGAACGGCTGATGTGGGAGGATCTGTGGTGGAGTGCACCATTTCAGGTCCGGCATTAGGACGCCGCTGCAGGGTGAGAACGACGGTGGAATCGTCTCTATCTCCACCGTTTGCTCGCGTAAGGATGTGCCGGGATGGCAGCTCTTCATCGAGGGTCACCTCTGGCCTTTTGTCATCTAGCCAGAGCACGATCCCTTGGTGGCCGACGCATGAGGAAGGCGGTGGCGGCGACAAGCATGAGGAAGAAGAAAAACTGGGCCGCGGCTAGGGTTTGCGTATTTCTGGGTTGGGGAGTTAAGGATCCGGGTAGGGTTTTTTAACCCATAAGGAAACCGGGTCTAGTGTTTTTTGGGCGACTGCATATGGGTTTATTTTAATCCAAGCCCGATACAATTAAAAAAAAAAAAAAGGGGTAATTAAGTGGGCTGACCCTTAACCTAATAAGGTGGCCCAACCCGATAAAGAAAGCAAACCCAATACAATAGCCCGTACGGATTCAAAAAAAAAAAAAAAAAAAAATTTGGGCCTTGTGCTCTTGTGGGATTAGAACTTGGGCTCTCAAGGTAAAGGGGCCTAAGACACTAGGCCATGCATTTTCATATGCTTTTGTATTGCATTTTAATATATGTTATTATTTAAATTGTTTAGCATTGAAATTGTTATTTCTTTAATGCATGAACTTAAGATTAAATATATTTTTTTTATTTATATTGTTTAAATATAAATTGCTTGATGCCTGGACTTGAGAATAATTAAGTAAGCCAATATGTTGGTGAATGTTTATGGTATTATCCAAAGATTGCAATCGGAAAGCTCTGGCAAGGAAAGTCTTGGGATTTAAGTGTGCCATTGTGCGCCCCCTCACTTTTCTGGGACACTATCTGGTTGTACTTTGGAAAAATAATGTTTATCTACTGACATGTTGATTTTGTCTTTGATTCTTTGGAACTTTATTTTGGCATATATACAGTTGTTGGATGTAAATGAAGTCGTGATTATCATAATAATTTTGGGAGAGCCATAGCATCCCTATTATATAATGATAATTGCATCAAGATTATATATGTGAACTTCATAAAGAAAATTAACATCATGCTGTAATTAATTCATAAATTTAATTACTAATCCCCATAGGGACGTTTTTATTTTTATGACTTAATTAGAATAAGATAGAAAATTTAACATTGAAAATAAAATTTCTCTTAGGCCCACAGGTACGGAAAATTTTATTTTTTAATGCTAAATTTATTAGTCTTATTAATAAAGAGTAAATTTCATGCGTGATGCACCTTTGCCTATAGGGAGGTTGAAATTTACTATTAAATTAACATTGGATAATTTAAATAAAGTAATTTCATAGCAATAAGTATATTTTTTTTCTTGGTTATTGGATGTATTCCTATTGCTTTAATTATTAGTATTTTATGTTCCAATAATTCCTAGTGGTAATTTTTCCTAACTAAAAAGAAAATGTGCTTTTCACTTTGGGGTATTTAGAGACTAAATTGGCGTTTCATGTGGATGAAATCTAGTACGCCACGTGAGATTATTAAACATGAACAATTATAGTGATTTAAATCGCTTAAGTTTCAACGTTCATGAAATCTCATATCAAGGAAAGTATTAGGGTTTTATTCCTTAATGTTTTAGGGCCAAAGAAAGGTCGTTGAGAAACATTTAGTGAGTTCCAGTAAGGCTTTGGCCAACACCCTAATTTTGATTGTAGGCTCAATTAGTGAAGATGAGATTGTAGACTTAGAATCAATTTCTTCGCCACCTCCATTTCTAAAGCATATCTATCTAATAGGGCGATTGAAGAAGTTGCTGAATTGGATTCCAAAGCTTCAAAATCTGGTCACATTAATCTTATTTTTCTCATCATTAGAGGAATATCCACTGTCGTATGTCCAAGCTTTGCCAAATCTAATTACCCTTTCCCTTAATCATGCGTATGATGGGGAGCAACTGCATTTTGAGAAAGGCAGTTTTCGAAGACTCAAGAGGCTCACCCTCAGAGATATGAAAAAATTAAAGATGGTGGAAATGGACAAAGGATCACTGCCCAGTCTTGAGCAACTAGAGATTGGGCCATACCCGCAAATGAAGGAGGTACCCTCTAGAATACAGCACCTTGAAAGCCTAAAGCTTATCGACTTTTATGAAATGCAGAGAGAATTTGTGCTACGTATGCAGCCTGATGGAGGCAAAGATTATTGAGAAGTCCAGAAGGTAACTACTATACGTCTTAGGTATAAGATTAAAGGAGAACGATATCAAATATACAAGCTTAGTGACTCGGACTTATTAGAGCATCTGCAAGGGTGAGTCTTTGAGAATCAAACTACCATATAGAATTTCAGTGATGAACAAGGTATGCACCGCTAATTGGCCACAAGATTTCCATGATTATATATATATATATAAAATTCTTCACATTATGTGGCTGACTAAGAAAGTCTTACATTGGCCGCGCGATGAGTTCCCACTTAAGCTACAGTTAGAAATGCTACCAACTCCTTTTGCTCTCTAAATTGTGTTCCTTGTTTTTTGTACTTCTATTTATTTGATATTTTAATCTGTCATCAGTAAAAATAGTTTGATACTACTAATCTATGTAACGACAAGGATCTAGCAGTTGTAATTAGACTTGGGCCATGGGGGGTGGGGGTTTATTCTCATATGTAACAGTTTTGAGGGCTTTGAAACCAATGTGTTATAATGGATAGTTTATTTAGTATAAGAAATTGTTACTCTTATTTCACAATAGGACATTGGAGTATTTTCATAAAAGAGTTATATTTTTGTGTATTTCCCCATAAATTGGAAATATTCAAGACCTTCGAACTCGCACCATCCATTATCGAACAAAATTGCCTTAAAATAACATGGCATTATAGTATAACTACAAAGACTAAAATGTTAAAACAACGCTGAAATGCCTTAAAAAAAAAAAGGGTTATGTATTTGGCTAAACTGGCATCTTGAGTGGACAATGTTTAATCAGGGAGGAGCTTGAAATGCATTCTCATGTACAATAGTTTTTCCTTGTGTCTTCTGCAGTTGTTCTTCTTGGCGCTTTGATTCGACATCAAATCTTTCAGTTCATGGCTTGGCTTCGACAACAGATCAATGGAATAAGAGGCCATTGAAAGCAATAAAAAAAATGAGTATTATAAGGCACTACTACTGTTCAGTGAGAAGAGGGACTACTTTCTTAATGGATGGCTTTTGCGTGGATACTAATGTGTGCTATTCCCATCACGAAAGCTATAGTCGTTATTCCTAGCTATTTCTCATTTTGAAGAATAACTATTCAACATAGATTGTTATCCTGTGAATAATAAAATAACCAAATGAATGGAATAACTATTCTCCAATATAGCTATTCTATTTTGAGCTCTAACCCGCATACCAACCATACCCTTAATGAGTTCCTTAGTGAGTAGAAAGAAGTCTCATTCTCAACCTACACAGCTAGCTCAAACAATGGGGTACGGTATACATCTCGTGCAAAAGAAAGAGTGGTAGAATTTCATGTACGATGGAATATTACCTTAAATAAGAATGGTGAAAGTGATTAGTATCACATTAGTGATAATAAGTTTAAAATTGTCTCAACATGTTAATGCGGACAAAGCAACAGTGACACAACTCTCCAAATCTTCAACAAAATAAAGCATGTTTAAAATTTGCAGTTGAGCCAAGTTAAATGCTACCATCTTTGTATTCAAATTTGCTGAGATTTGAAAATGAATTGATTAGAAAATTAGAATGGAGGAATTAAGATACTGACATGCATAATTGGATTAGAAAACTTCGGGTTTGAGGGTGATTTTGTTGTGTCAATCCACGTGTCCTCAGTGGCTAACGATCGAGGGAGGTCTAAGAAGTGCCATTTCTCTTCTTATGCCATTTGTTTCAAGTACTTCTCAAGACAAGAGTGTCCCATTCTTCATAACCGAAACAGTTGCAAGTTGCCAAAATTACAACGAAAGATCTGTTGGCAAGAAAGGTCTTGGCGCAGCCTCTTAGACGGCGAGAGATAGAGAGGAAACTCCTCCACAGAGATAGAGAGAGAGAGATAGACTCCAAAACACGACGACGATGGCAGGCAAGCTTAGAGAGGCCAAGAAGGCCATTGCTCCGGATAAGCAAGCCAAGAGGTTGGGTTTTTTGTTTCGTTTTTGGTTATGATGAATATTGAATTTATGAATTATCATGTTTCATATAGCTGCATATATTGATCTTTTGGTTTTCTTTCTTGGGATGTTTTGGTGGAAGATTTTTATGTTTTTTGATTAACTTTGAGACAGGCAACGCAAGTAGAATTGTTTATGATATGATTTGGTAGTACAAATAGTTCGTTCTTGGATGAAATAGAATTGTAACAAAATGTTTCAATTTCCTTGAATATCAGTTCTTACTATAAACAGTCTTTGATCTTCAATAATCTTTATCTTTGGACAGTTGCGTTTGTCTTTTCCAATTTGCTTATTTTTTAGATTTTTTTTTTACCCTTCTACTAATTAGTGTAAGTGTATCTCTTGTATAGATCCTATTTACTTGGGTTACATTTTTTATTTTTAATGATATTTTGATTATTTATATAAAAAAAAAAAAATTTAAAAAAATTATCAACTCTTAATAGGAGTCATGTCCTGGTTGGGGCTTGGGGTGTGACAGTTTAACCCAAATTCTTTAATAACTGTGACAATATCATTCATTAGGTGAAGATCAAACCAGAAACCATGACAGAAACTGTTGTGGCCAATCTCATCAACAAGTTGGTTCAATTGATTGTTCATGAATCAAATTGGCTCAATGGTGTCTACCAGGAAGTTGTGGACATTAAAAATGAACTGGAGAGCATCCAATGCTTCCTCAAAGATGTCGATAAACGAGACCTCCAAGATGGCGTCAAAATGTGAGTGAAACAAGCAGCTTATCATATAGAAGATTTAATAGATGAATACGTTCTTCACGTGGCACAACGTCATCATCAACAAAGTTTTATTCCTACGCTGTCTTAACAATGAGTGTTCGATTGTATCTCTTGGTGTGTTTGATGTTGAGTAATTCTAGAAGTCTTTCTCATATTCTTCTTGTATCCTTCCAAAGCCGATATAACTTTTAAAATTATCATTGGATTAAAATCTAATAAAATGATATATCACAAATTTAATGGTAATACTCTTTGATCTTTGAGGTGACCTTTTTTTTAGGGTTAAATATTATTCCAGTATCTGTGGTTTACATCAAAACCAAATAAGCACCTGGGTTTTCAAAAATATTACAAATGGTGCCTGTGGTACGCCAATAAACCCACTTGGTACCTCTGTCAAGATTCCGTTAAGTTTTTTAACGAAATGCCACATCACCCTTACACATGGGCGCCACGTAGCGTGGTACCTGGGTTTTGGTTGCCACGTCCTATTTTATTATTTTTTAAAAATAAAAAATAAAAAACCAAAAAAACATATTTTATTATTATTTTTTATTTAAAAAAAAAAAAAAAAAAAAACGCTGGGGTGGCCGAAGCACCCCATAGGGGGTGGCCGGTCACCCCGTTTGGCCTGGGGTGGTTCGGCCACCCCCAGCCCGGCCGTCTAGGGGTGGCCGAACCATCCCCAGTGGCCCTGTGTG
Source organism: Corylus avellana (assembly GCF_901000735.1). Taxonomy (NCBI): domain Eukaryota; kingdom Viridiplantae; phylum Streptophyta; class Magnoliopsida; order Fagales; family Betulaceae; genus Corylus; species Corylus avellana. The sequence goes on from NC_081542.1 coordinate 18,853,130, forward strand.
TAGCAACCCAGATTTTTAAAGTCTTATTTTAGAGATATTAAATTGATGCTATGATTATATTAATATTCATATTAGGCAATGATTTTAATTCTTGGAAAATTTATGAGAGTGGTAATTAGAGAATGGTAATTGGTGAAATAATAGGATAGTAAATGGTAGGTATAAGGATGGTAGAATAAGAAGGTAGAATAGTATAGGATAGATAGAATAGTATAGGGTTGGTGAAATAGTAAAATGAGGGTATAATTGTAAATTGAAGATAGAATGAGGGTATAATTGTAAATTGAAGGTAGAATAGTATAGGGTTGGTGAAATAGTATAGGGTTGGTGAAATAGTAAAATGAGGATATAATTGTAAATTGACGATAGAATAGTGTTTGATTTTCTCCTATAAATAGAGCTCTTCTCCTTCAGAATTTTCACCACTCATCTCCTCTCCCATCTCTTGCATATATTCTTCCTTCTTCCGCTTTTTACTCGGTCTTTCTTCTTTCTAAGAGTGTTTACTCAGAACAGAGAGAGAAAGGGCGAGACCAAGCGCTACAAGAAAGAAAGAACACAAGAGAAACCGAGAGTGAGATGAGAAATTTAAGACAAAGAGCTGAAGAGGAAGAAAGAGAGTTTAGGCGAGAGAGAGAAAGAGAGAGAGAAAGTCAGTGAAGGGATTGTTATGGGTATGGACCAACTGCAGCAGAACGGGTTTCAAGTAATTACCTTTGATGATCCATTCATGTAATCCACTGTAAGTATTCTTACTTACTGAGTATGATATTGATATCCAATAATATGGATTTTTGTGGTTTTATAACTTGTCTAGCATTTTGCTATATATGATTCAACAATGATTTATATTGTCGGAAATCAATTGACTCACTACTTCACAGTTTTTTTGTAGTGCTTGCAGAAATGGAAAATCAAGGTAATTATGCAGTTGTGATTAGAGATTCATATTGAGATGTACAGAGATTCCAAGTTGGTTAAGTTTTGTCTAGAGTTTAGACTGTCGGATAGATTTGTATAAATGCCTTGTACGACATAGCTTTGGGTATTTGTATAAAGAAAAGTATTTTAACAGTATTTTTTTTTGTATTGATAATTACAGTTTTTCCGCTATATGAGATTGTTACAAAAATGGTATCAAAGCCACCTAGTAACGCCAGGTCATGTGGTATTGAAGCACTGCATGACGTGGACCTGACGAGGACGTCAGGAGTTTCACCCCGGTCCCATATTGGGAAGATGAGAAGAAGCCCACATTGAGTGGGTAGTTTATAGAGATAGTCATGGGTGCTAAGTCCCACATTGCCTAGTTACTAGGTGAAACTGGGCTTTATAATGAATTCTAGGGAAGCTCCAAATTGACTAGTTCTTTTGGGGTAATAGCGCAGATGTGGCTAGCGCTTTTCCTTGGGATGTTACAAAAATGGTATCAAAGCATTACCCAGCCTGAGATGGTGGGAGTGTGCACAAGCCTATGAGGGTCGCTAGTGGACACACGTTGGTGATGCCAAAAGTGGGTTATATTATAATGGTGTCAGTTAAGACACAATGAGATGTATAAGGGCCAAAAGTTAAGGGCCGAGAATGAAGAAATTCCCTGAGGATTGCCAACGGTGACACTGGTGCCCAAGAAGAGTGCTTGTAGAGTCTCACATCGCCCGGGTATGGAATATGTTATGATAGTTATTTATGAACAGATTGAATTTAAAAATTTTTATAGTAACTTGAGTAAGTTATGGTTCAAGTGTGATTTGTTTTTAATTTGGGTTGCTCAATTTGGAAATAGGTGGTAATTTATGAGCTTTAATTTCGAGGACGAAATTCTAATAAGGAGGGAAGATTGTAGCAACCCAGATTTTTAAAGTCTTATTTTAGAGATATTAAATTGATGCTATGATTATATTAATATTCATATTAGGCAATGATTTTAATTCTTGGAAAATTTATGAGAGTGGTAATTAGAGAATGGTAATTGGTGAAATAATAGGATAGTAAATGGTAGGTATAAGGATGGTAGAATAA
>NC_081542.1:18855251-18873111 GCF_901000735.1 Corylus avellana
ATAGAAATTGAAATTGAGTTGGACTCTTATGTTGTCACAATTTTTATGGTTTTTATTAGTTGATTCTTTTGTTTTAGGTTTTTTATTTTAATTTATTTGTATATATTTTTCAGTACGTAGAAAAAGAAGAAGACGGGTTGCTCAACCGGTTTTGCAGGACGAGGAAGACAATCAGAATGTTGGTGCGGACACCGTGCCCAAAACTGGTAAAAAAAAAAGTGGACGTGGTGGTAGGCCACGGAAGAAGAAAGTGGAAGAGGATATTGATGAAGTTATCAAGGAGTTGTTGACTGACTTCGAAGCAACAGATGGCGAGGATGAGGACCTTTTCTATGATGCTGCTGAGGTCAATAAAGAGAATGATGGGACGTCGAAATGGTGGGAAAAAGTTGACATTAACATAGGTGATAAAGGAGCCGATTTTGGGGAAGAGGAATCTGCTGATGAAAGTGATGGTCTTGCAAGTTTGCAAGAAAGTGATGCTGCCGAGGTTGGAAAAAAAAGGAAGCGGTATAGACAGTTCAATCTGAAACATGACTTGAAGATTCCAGTGACGTTTGAGCTTGGGGATCAATTTGCAGATTCAAGTTCCTTCAAGATGGCACTGAAGACGCATGCTGTGCAAAAAGGGTTTGATTACAACTACAAGCACAATGACACGAGTAGGGTGAGTGCAGTCTGTAAATTAGACCATTGCTCATGGAGGATTCATGCCTCTACTGATGCTACCAAGACTTCTTTTCAAATTAAGACGTACTACCCGGTTCATATTTGTGGTAATCAGTACGAAAACTCCAGATGCGATGTTGAGTATCTTGTTCGTGCTTAAAAGAGGGACTTCAAGGATGACCCCACGTGGACACCATATGCATTGAAACAGAGGGTGAAGAGAGACCTTAACATCGATGTTCCTATTGACCGTTGCTATAGAGCGAAGAAGGAGGCATTGCATCAAGTTTTTGGTAGGCACTCTAAGCAATATCGCCTCACACGGAGATACGCAATGGCAATACTCAGTACGAACCCTGGTAGTAGTGCTTTTGTACACAGAGATGGAGTATTCTTTCAGTGGATGTATATTTGTCTTGATGCATGTAAGAAGGGGTTCAGACATGGTTGTCGGCCCATAATTTGTTTAGATGCTTGTCATCTAAAGGGGGAATATGGGGGGCAATTGTTGTGTGCCATAGGCAAGGATGGCAACGACGACATGTTCCCCATTGCAATTGCTGTGGCTGAGGCAGAGACAAGAGATTCATGGTAGTGGTTCATTGCCATTTTATTGGAGGACTTATGCGGGCCAGAAGGTGGACTTGGTTGGACTATAATGTCTGACAGACAGAAGGTATTTAGTGTAAAATACTATTTATGTTCTTATTGTGTTATTTTATTCCTTTATGTTGTTCCATATAATTTAACATAAATTTATGTGTGTAGGGGCTTGGAATTGCAGTTGAGGCTGTGTTGCCACATGCTGAGCATCGCTTTTGTGTTCGGCATCTACATGCGAACCTCAAAGCGAAAGGCTACACCGGGAAAGCTATGAAGGATGAGTTGTGGGGGGCTGCACGTGCAGCCAATGTTTATGCGTTTGACCATCACATGCATAATATATTGTCAATGGATAAAGGTGCACACGATTACCTTAGTGGTGTACCGAAGGCATCATGGTCCAGACATGCTTTCAACTGCCAAACCAAAAGTGATATGTTATTAAACAACTTGGCCGAGAGCTTCAACGCGTGGATTAAGGAAGCTAGGATTAAGCCTATACTGACTATGCTTGAAGAAATTCGTCTGCAAATAATGGCACGCTTCCAGCAGCAAAGGAATGGAATCCGGTCGACGCACTACACAATATGCCCAAAGATCCAGAAAAAATTGGAGAGGTCAAAAAGTGGTGCAAGGAATTGTATTAGTCGGTGGCAGAATGAGTTGGAGTTTGAGATCGAGGACATATACGAGCCACGGCGTTTAGTCCGGTTAGATCATCGCACATGCACATGTGGAAGATGACAGGTGAGTGGGATCCCTTGCTCACATGCTTGTGCTGCAATTTACATGCATAAACAAAAACCAGAGGATTATTTGGATGATTATTACAAGATGGACAAGTATATGCAAGGATATGCAGCTCGAGTGTATGGCATGGAAGGTCCACAGACATGGCCAGCTGATGATCCATGCGATGAAATCCAGCCACCTATAATTAGAAGGGCTCCTGGTCGACCAAAGATTAGTAGGCGAAAGGCTGCAGATGAGCCAACTAACCCCTACAAGCTAACCCGTAGTGGATATATTGTTAAATGTGGAAATTGTGGGGGTTTAGGGCATAATTATAAAGGTTGTCATTTACCTTTGAACCCAGACCGGAAGAGGTGGAAACCGAAGAAATATAAGCCGAAAAAAGATGCTACTCAAGCACAGGTAAAACAAATACATTTTACAACATAAGGTTCATATTCCAAAATTTGTTAACTTAATTATTATTGTACAAGTAATATAATAATTATTGTTGGTATTTGTCTGAATGTTTGGTTAAATTATTGTAGGGATCACAAGCTCAACCCCACCCAGAAGCAGAAGCCCACGGATCATCACAGCCAAGTGTACTTACACGTAGGGCTACTCAGTCACAGGTAAAATTCAAGTTTTTTTTTTTTTTTATTAAGAAAACTCTTATTTCCCGATGATTCCATAGCTGCTCACTAATATATGAAAGTTTGCTAAAATTGGTGGTGGGTACTATTCACAATTCTGGTTGAGATTATGGTATATTTCAATTAAATTAAGCTCGAATTTGGGTTAGTGTGAAGTGCATTCAATAAGCTGCTTTGAGCTGCAGCATTGTAAAGTAAATTAAACCAATGCTGCTTTGAACTGCAGCATTGGTTTAATTTTTTACTCGACAGTGATGGAAAAGGCATCGGATGCTTTGGAGTTTGCAGGCCGGACTTTAAGATAATTTCCTGGGTATGTGGCGACCAATGGATTGTCCTAAGTCATCACCATACAAGTGTCCCACATCATTAATTCCCAATATTGTCACCAAGTTCTTCAATTCTACGGCTGTCAAAAAAATTAAAAATATATATATTACTTGTCATTCTAAAATGAGGAAAAACCAAAAGGTATAACTTAATATTGGTTTGTCCTATTGTTGGCTTGTAACTTTTAATTTTGCTCTGCATCTCCAGCAATAATCCTTGTTATAAAAAAAAGCTAACTTTACTATAATAGAAACTGGTTATTGAGATGTGATTTTGTCTTTGCTTATGTAATGGATGAACTCAGTATAGCTATTTAGGATAAGGTCCGATGGTGTATGCATTTTTTCAGAAAACATTGATGATACTATAATAGAAGCTAACTCTACTTATCAAAAAATATATAATCAATAAGTAATGGGAGCTAACTCTAAGCTGGAAGTTTGGGAGGGTGCTTTAAGTTTAAGGTTAAGGAGGGTGCTTTAATCTTTGATTTCTATTAGAAAATTGTCTATTTAAAGAAGTGTTTGTAGAAGTAATATAATAATTATTTGGAAATGCTTCATAATCTTTTCCTTTTTTTTAACGCATTTTTTGGATCCCAACATGAACGACAGGCAGAGGTAGAAGCCCCCGGGTCATCACAGCCAAGTGTACGTACACGTAGGGCTACTCAGTCACAGGTAAAATCCAAGTTTTTTTGTGATTAAGAAAACTCTTATTTCACGATCATTCCCCCCCCCCCCTTTTTTTTTTAAACGCATTTTTTGGATCCCAACATGAACGACAGGCAGAGGTAGAAGCCCCCGGGTCATCACAGCCAAGTGTACGTACACGTAGGGCTACTCAGTCACAGGTAAAATTCAAGTTTTTTTTTTTTTTTATTAAGAAAAACTCTTATTTCCCGATGATTCCATAGCTGCCCCCTAGTATCTAAAAGTTTGCTGAAATTGGTGTTGTAATTTAGTAAATTAGTCTGCGGTTTTTTTTTGCACTTAAAAAACTCATATACTTGTGCTTAATTTGTAATATTGACAATGATTTCCGGTTTTTTTTTTTTTTTTATATGTTGGTATTTGTCTTAATTATTATTTTTGTTAACGCATTCTTTGAATCCCAACATGAACCACAGGCGGAAGCAGCAGCGGAATCATCACATCATGGTAGTACACGTAGGGCTACACGTGTACTAAGAAGCCGAGGAAGTGGTGCCACACAATGATCACATTTATCACTTACAAGATCTCTTCATTTTGCCTTTTTCCCGTATACCTATTTCATAATCAAGTGATATGTCGGCTTTTTTTGTTTTATGTTTGTAATATAAAAAACAATTGGGGGATTCATTTTGGGACTTTATGTGCTTGTAAAATTCAATGTTGTTCATGAAGCATTAAACGTGCACTGTTGTATATTGAATTATATTTTGGAATTTCGTCATGGCAATTACCAATTCCAGATTGTATTAGTGGACGGATAAAATTAATTCTGTCTGCAAATTCTACTGTAGGGTTCAATATTTCAGACTTAAGAGCAACATACAAATAATCATAAATCACCGCATACAAATAAAACTAATGCATGGAAATAGTTGTTCCAAAAAAGTAATCAGCCAACCTGATAATTACGAACAATCTGGATTTTTACATAATTGTTACATAGAAGCCATAACCATATATCCACGTGGACAACATAGCTCAGTAAACAATATCCTTGACAACAACAAAATAGATAGTCTATTCCACTGATAATAATCTAATTGCCTCATTCTCATGGCTCAATGCCCCATCAACCTTAGACAAATCAACAGTACACAAATCACCAACAAAAAAACCAACAAATATGTTTGGATCTTTAGTTGTCCCCTAAGTAATGACACTTCACATTTCAGGGAATGAACTTGTTTATACAACGCAGGTAGGACCTCCCTTCCGCGAGCACAAGTTTCTTCGTCATACCATTAGAAAAAACGACATTGGCCAACTTTCTGTAATTACACAAAAAAATCTGATAATTACGAACAAGTACGAAGTAATAACTATTTGTTAAAACCAAATTATCCAAATTCAAATACCTTTTTACGGTCATACATAGCACACCCATAGAATCGCCTCCCAGGATTTTTTATAGTAGTGGATGTTATAATTGGGCTTGTAAGTCCGCACCTACACTGCACAGGTTTCATATCCTCTTTCACCGATGATGTTATAGATGCCGACGACATTGACTGTTCATTTTATAGTAAAACCCACAATTATTAGAAGTAATCACAGTTCCCTAATGGGTTTCACTAAATAAAATTCACAAACCTTTTTCATCTTCCCATCGTAGAATTCGCTTTCATTGTATCCTATCCCGAAATCTTTCTTCCTCCTGTTCATCTTATAATATGAACCTAACAATATATAACTGACATGTGAGAGAATAATTAAGATCATAAAAGAAAAATAAAATCAAGCTTCCCAAAAAATTATTCTCACTTCAATTTGTAATCTAAACAATACTGGGAAAAAAAATGTACCATAAACCCTAAACAAAAGATAATCACATTGTTTAAAATGTGATTCCCCTGCAGAAATAGTACTGCTCAATTTGTAATCTAAACAATACTAAGTTGTTAGTGTAGTAGCTGGAGATGGTATATGAGCATAGGCGGCTCCCTACAAACATGCAAATATGCAGTGTAATCAAACATGCAATAAAAAGAAATTAGCCGTAACATCCAACCACGTATATAATACTGCTCAATTGTAGAATGATGAAACTTCCCTAAAAAAATTTACGAAGTCATCAAAACCCAACCAACCACAATCTATCATATCCCAACAATAATACCACTTTTTTCTCCATTGAAAAATACTTTTCTTCCAAATGTTAATACTAATATGATTAACATTTCTTCCAGTAATTGACCTTTCTTCTTATCAACTAAAAATGTGGCAAAAATATTGGAGGACCTAAAAACAAATACATGCATAGAAAAGTATGGCATGAACTATTAGGTAAAAAAAAAAAAAAACCAAAATTTCAAAAAATACTGCTCAATTGTAGCATGATGATGCTGGCGTAAACTATGCACAAAGAATTCCTATTTTCATGTCCTCGACAATCCACCATTTGAGTAGAGAAGCAAAAAAATCAAATAAATAGTTATACAGATGAAAAAATCCCCCTTGACCAACTTGCCAGTTCACACGAAAAAACAACTGTCTCATTCCAGGACCACAACCAAGGTGGACCACACCCACTGCCAATCAACAATAATATTGGCTCAAAATCGCAATATTCGACAGATGTTGGACAAACAACAGGTTGGGGATGAGGTTTCAACCAAAAGCTTCCAACACAACAAAAAAATTCAAAAAACAACTATTAAAGGCTTCCATTTCAGTCAATCAACAAAACCCACAAAGAAATTTCGGAAAATACCTTCGTCGAAACTAGATTTTTCCGATTCAAAATATTGTGATTTGACGGAAACCTAGCCTGAAAAGTGACGCCGGAATGGGTGATTTAACCGGTGGGTACTGTCGCCGGTGGCCTCTGTCGCCGGTGGTTCTGTCTTCGGTGGGTTCTGTCGCCGGCAGGGTCTGCGTCGGTGGCGTCTGCGTCGGTGGGTTGCCGCTTGAGGTGTATCGGAAGGCTTGTATTTTGACCGTATAAAACTTGAGAGTTTCAAAGAAGAAGGCCTCAATTTTAAGCCAAACTCACCGTTTTGGATGGTCCAAAACGGTGAGTTTTATATCCTACGTGTCCAATGTGAACACGTAGGATACAAAATTCTACTGAGGTGGACTTAAGTAAAACGGTGCGTTTAACTCAAATAACGGAAGTTAACAAAAATTAACGGTAAGGAGTTTTTAAGTAGTCTCGAGTGACCCAGGGATTAAATTTCCGAAAAAAAATACCCAGGGAGTTTTTTAAAAAAACGCGTTTACCTAAGGATTTTAGATATGATTTCCCTAAATTAAATATGAAAAACTCATTGACTCCCAAATTCTTCTCTATCTTTTATCACCCCTAATAAAAGAACACAAGCCAATAATGACCACTTTGAATGCTTGATTAGTACCTCAATTTCTTCTTCTAACCTAATAACAGTGTCTTAGATACAAAAACATCAAATAATGTTCATTTGTTTACAATTCAAGATAAGTTCTGTGTTTCTCATACCAAACCTAACATTTCATACATGTCCATCAAACCCTTAAAAACTTTTATGGACATCTTATTACCATATCTGTATTACTATTATTATTATTATTATTATTTTGATGAACAAACATCTTAGTACTGTATTGAAGGGAACTCCCAAATGCACGATGTTGTGCCGTTAACCACTAGAAAAACTACATGATTGTGTTTCAACAAACATCTTCCAGTTGTAACGACCTATAAAAAACACTAGCTCCATTTACGCTATCAGTTTAAAAGAATTAATCAATTAGAAATTTTTCTAAGATTTCTTTATAAACCACTCACTATATGTAGGCAATTTCTCACCTTTTCAACTTAGGATCAGGGTGTTTCACCAATTCTAAGGTGTAGACAACCATTGTGTTGCACAGGAAATAAATACTTGTCAGGTTATGCACAAGCAAGCCCATGATACTCAATTCAAATAGCAACAATAGTATTGCCAAACCAGCTGTTTAGCGTTCAAATAAAAGAAATAATCTTACAGCGGATTCTGCAATAAGTGTTAGAAATACCATCCTCTACATTCAGGCCTTGTTTGGTTTACGGAATAAATATTCAATTAGGAAACAAAATAGCTATTACTAAGACTAGAGGAGAGTTGAAGGAAATAATTGTTCTTATTCCTTAGTTTGATAACAACACACATGTTTTAAGTGAAATTAAATCAAAATTACTAAAAAATACATCAATATTTCTTTTTTTTTTTTCTTTTTTTTTTTAACTTAATTAAAAATATATATAAAATTAAATGGGTGGCCGACCACCCACTCATCAGTGGGTCGTCGCACCAACCCCAGAGCCCTTGGGGAACCATCACGAGGCGCTCCAGCGTTGGTGCTACCACTCCCAGCCTCTTTTGTTGGTGGCTGGCCACCCTAATGGGTGGTTGGCCACACCAACTTTATTTTCCATTTTTTTTTTCTTGATTTTTCTTTTGTAAGTTTGAAATAGGAAGAAGAAAATTGGGGTATTATTTTAAACAATGCGGCCTATTCCTTTTTGTATGCGATTAGTTATTCCCACACGAATAACTATTCCTAGGAATAGGGACCCTTACCAAACAAAATAATGATAATTTCATAAGAATAGTAATTCCATTCTAAGAGTTTATTCCGCAAATCAAACAAGACCTTAATTATTCAAAATCCAAAGAAACATTAGAAACTCCTACTCAAATCTGATAGAAGCATACCTCCCCCCATTGTAAGAATCGCTTTGACCATTTTATTCAACTATTTTTCGTTCTTCTTTCACGAATACTATGCCACTCATATTTCCTTCTTCCAACTACTTCTCATAAACGTAAACACCCACAATCTAAATCTTCCCCCTTTGAAGCAAACCCAATGAAAACAAGAACACCCACAAACCAAAAACAGAAAAACCCACATAAAAATCCAATCTTTAAAGCAAAAGAGAAGAACACCCAAAAAAGAAGAGTCACGTTGAGAAAGAACATTGCAGAAACTAGCTAGGGGAGTTTGAAGCTTTTACCTTGAATTACGTTGCGTATGGCTACATTGAGCTTGACAAAAATGTTGCCAGAGGAAGGTAGCTTGCGGTGGCGAGATGGCTGGCTGCTGTTTGCTGTTTTTAACTTGTGTTGTAGGGTACCCCAAACGATGGAGAACTTAGCTTCAGTTTCAGTTTTTGAGTTAAAAGAATGGAAAAGTTAGAGGCATATTGGCTTCTGATTTATAACTATATGGTGGTGAGTAGTTATGCTTGTGATTTACCTTCTATTGGCTCAACTAGTTTTATTTTTCCATATCGTATGATTCTTTGGAGGAATTTCTGTCCAAAAAGTATTTCTCCTTGGAAAGTCATTCCCCTTTGACCATTTTTAGTACGTCACTACAAAAATTAATGAGAAACGGTCAGTTTGTCAAGATCCCAATTTTGGCTCTGGAGATTAATGAGAAACTGTCAATTGATCAGGGGTATTTGTAAAATAGGGATTGGCTGCTGGTTTAAAACCAACTGATATATATTAAACTTAATTAATTGAATAATATAGCATGAAGAATAGTGTTAGGAGAACTGTCAGTTTAAGCTAAATAACATATCAAATTCCAAAACGCTAAGAGCCAATCAAATTCCCCACCAAAAAAAAAAACCTTTAAATTTTATCCCATGTAACATAATAAAAAAGTCCGAGGAGAAATTCATAAAATGCTCACATGTTTAATTTTCCATGTAAAATTCATCTAGAACATTGATAAATTATATTTTTATCAAGTTGCAATTATATATATTCGAATCGTCAAATCAACAAGTCAACAATTCCCCGTAAGTAATATCAAGTAGTGCATTTAACAAGTGCATGTCATTTTCTCAACGCACAAGTAAAAGAAAATATCCATCAATATAAAAATCATTTGACGTACATTCATGCACAAGGTTTTAGAATAGCATTTAAACTAAATTTCAAATAAGAAAAACCGACACCACCTATGAGTGAGAATGATGGAGGTGAACACCAATTTCAACCACATAAGTGAGATTAATTTACCTTCCTTTTTGTAAATTAAATAGTCAAACTAGCACCAAAAAATAATCAAACAACCCACAAGCAAATTGCGCACTAAGATTTTTTCTTAAAAAGTCCTCCAATGCGAAAAGAAAAACCCCAGGACCTAGTCTAGTTAAATATTCTACTATTAACGATAATGAGTTTATAATGTCTTTTCTAGAGAAATATCTAGAGTCTACAAACACGTCAAGAATACATGCATTAAGTCTTAGATTAAACATGAATCCGCCACTCTAAAAGTGGATTTCAACAAGAATAAAGAAACATCTCACCTAGTGGGCATGAGAAATTAAGCAACTGTAGAAGAAATCCAATGATTGACCTAAAATTTCATCAAGATCTAACCACAAACGATTATGAGCTAGTCTCAACATACCATATAATAGAATGAGTTGTATGGTATGTCATTTTGACTTAAACCCATGGATTTCAATCAATTATTTTATGTTAAATATTCATATTTTATTTTTGGGTTAAATTCACTTTACCCCCCGAAGTTTCAGGAGTTTTTCAATTCAAACCCCAATGTTTAAAAATTGGCAATGTACCACCCTAATGTTTCAAAAATTTTCAATTCAAACCCTTCGTTACTAATTTCTGTCTAATTTGACGAAAATCATCTCACGTGCGTCTCACGTAGGATTTTGATGCTCTCTATTCCAATTTTGCCCTCATTAAAACCTATGAAATTACGTAATTACCCTCGTTAAAACCTATGAAATTAAGGGTAATTACATAATTTCATAGGTTTTAATGAGGGCAAAATTGGAATAGAGGGCATCAAAATCCCATATGAGACGCACGTGAGATGATTTCTGTCCAATTAGACAAAAATTAGTAACAGAGGGTCTGAATTGAAAATTTTTGAAACATTAGGGGGGTACATTGCCAATTTTTAAACATTGGGGTTCGAATTGAAAAACCCTTGAAACTTTAGGGGGTAAAGTGAATTTTTTCCTTTATTTTTAGGGAAAAATCCACTTTACACCCTGAAGTTTCAGTGGTTTTTCAATTTGAACTCCAAAGTTTAAAAATTGGCAATGTACCCCCCTAATGTTTTAAAAATTTTCAATTTAAACCTTCCGTTACTAATTTCCGTCAAATTTGACAGAAATCTATGAAATTACGTAATTACCCTTAGGCTTTTTTAAAAAACTTTCCGTCCAATTTAACGGAAATTAGTAACGGAAGGTTTAAATTGAAAATTTTTGAAACATTAGGGGGGTACATTGCCAATTTTTAAACTTTGGGGTTCAAATTGAAAAACACTTGAAACTTTAGGGGGGTAAAGTGGATTTTCCCCTTATTTTTACATCTATGGATATGAGACTTAATCTATTTAAGTCGAGTAATTTTAGAAGTCCCTATTGTATCAGTCTAAAAATGAGGTGGCTTTTAAAATTACCATTTGATCAAAATTCAATAATGATCAATCACAAGCCCAATGGTGATTTTAAGAATTACATCATTCTTGAAGGAACACAAGAGTGACATAAGAGGACTTATAGCATTAATTACTTGTTTAAGTCAACTAATCATTTTGATCTTCAACGTATATATTCAACATTGTTCTTTTTCAACCATATATATATATATATAGTCCCTAATTGTTGATTGATTTCAGGCATCAATTAGAATATCGAGATTGTGAAGGGGACGTGTAGGTTTAAATAAAATAAAAAATAATGAAAGTAAAGGACCATTAAGGCTCATGATGCATGCTAATGAATAAAGGTCAGAAGTGACCTTTTTCTTGCTAAATAATTAAGCTTTTCAAGGGTTGGGTTCAACTACGTTGAATTGGGCACAAGTGACATACTTTCCAAACCACCCACAATGTTGAAATACTTGCGTGTATATATATATATATATATATATATATATATATATATAGTAGAAGATATTAGAGGGAGTCTCAAATAGATTGAGCTGTCTGGGATTAGGTAATTAGTTTGGCAGATTATATATTGAATATCTATTTGCTGTAGCCTTTACCTAATTACATGCTATTGACTTCTAGTGCGCAGCCAATGACTATTTTTGCTTTGGAAGATATATATGCATTTCAGTATCTTCATTCCTCCATTCTGATTTGCGAATCCTTCATTTTCAAATCTCAGCAATTTTCACGACAAACATAGAGTACTATTTAACTTAGCAAATTTTCAAATGCTTTATTTTGTTGAAGACTTGGAGACTTGTGTCGGTGTTGCTTTGTCCATGCTGACTCCTTGTAGTCAATAATATATATCGAGCGAGTCCTTGGTGTGGGCCGTGTGGCAACACACGTTAACATGTTGAGACAGTTTTAGAACTACTTGTGAGATTGCATTTGAAAAATAAAGCTTTTAAGTCAAAAATCGCTTTTTGGCAAAAGCTTTATTTTTAAACTTTTACCAAAAGTGTGTTTTGGTCATTTTTAGGCTTTTTAGACCCTTAAAAGTGCTTTTATTTTTTTTACCAAACGAGTACATTTTTCTTCAAACGGACTTTTTGAGTGTTAAAAGTATTTTTAGGCCCTTCAAACTAAATCCCAAACAAACCCTTCAACTTAGAGAATAACTTCTTTATGGGTGTGGCACAAACCCACCCCAATGTGTCCACCAATGATGAGTTGACTCCTCAGCATGGAGCATATTAGAAATATAAACCCAAAACACTTGATTATATTAGGTTTCTTAATGTCACACTAATCACTTTTACATTATTATTTAAGGTAATATTTCATCGTACATGAAATTCTAACACTTTTTTCTTTTGCACAGGCCATATAGCCCATTATTTTATAGATATTGAATTGTTGGTATCTTAATTTTGGGTTTCGGTGACTATTCGAATGGAAGCCATGATTGTTCTTCGACATGTGAATTGTGAGTATTTGTACTTCTTGTTAGCATTTAATCCCCGATGCTTTTGAGTTATTAAAGTTGAAGAATTGGCTGATGCTTCACAGTCTTGGCTCAAAATTGCTCAGAATTGCAAAATATTGCAAGAGATTCAAGCAAAAATTTCAAAATGCTTTAATCCTATACCTGAAATGGATAGTAGTTACATTTTTGACTTTCCAATAATCTTTGTCTCCATCTGGCTGCCTAATCTAACGATGAGAAACATAAGATTAGTGTGACCAGATTCTGAAGCTCTGAAATCCCGTTGGGCGCGCAACTTCTCCAATCGCCCCCTTAGAGAGATATGCTCTAGAAATAGAGGTGGTGATGAAATTGAACGTATAAAAGGTCCGTGAATGGGCAAGGCTACGATGGCGAATAAAGATTGCATATTGGGGTAATGGTGAGGTAATTCAAAGACACCATCTCCCAAAAAACTGAATACTTATAACCTTAAGTATTACAAGACACTGTTGATAAGAACAGAGTAGATGAGTTACTACAAATATTGATAACTACTATTAGTAGTAACTACTGAGGAGACACCCTCTTATTCAAGAAATCTACTGAGGAGATATCCTCTTATTCCAAGAGTCCTTCAACTGCATCACTACTTCTTACTTCTCCTTGTTGTATGATTCCTGCCACGTAACAGAGTATAATGAAAATGTCAATTGTTTCCTGGGTCATGAAATCAGTGATCTATTGCTGCCACCATGAACTAAAGATTTGCTGTCAAATCAAAGAACCAATAACAACAATTGGAAAAAAGAAAGAAAGATGGAAAATAAATTTTTTTGTGAAATCATACCTTGTCTTTCATGGAACCACAAGGCAGTTTGATCCTCCAACACTCACCCTTGCAGACACTCGGACAAGTCTGAGTCATTAAGCTTGTATATTTGATATTTTTCTCATTTAATCCTATACCTGAGACGGATAGTAGTTACCTTCTTAACTTTCCAATAATATTCGCTTCCATCTGGCTGCATACGTAGCACAAATTCTCTATGCATTTCATAGAAGTCGAGAATCTTTAGGCTTCTCAACTGTAGGAATCCAGAGGGCACCTCCTCCATTTGCAGGCATGGCCCAATAGCTAGCTCCTCAAGAACAGGCAGTGAACCATTGTCTATTTCCACCATCTTAAATCCTTTCAACTCTCTGAGTGTGAGCTTCTTGAGTTTTCTAAAACCACCTTCCTCAAAATGCAGCTGCTTCCCATCATAAGCATGACTAAGAGAAAGGGTGATTAGATTAGGCAAAGCCTAGACACTTGACAGTGGATCTTCCTCTAATGATGAGAAAAATAACACTAGTGTGACAAGATTCTGAAGCTTTGGAATCCAGTTGGGCACCCTCTCCAATCTCCCCCTTAGATAGATATGTGCTAGAAATGGAGGCGGTGATGAAATTGATTGTAAGTCTATGATCTCATCTTCACTGTTGAGCCTACAAGTAAAATGTTAAGGTGGACCATATTTTGTATGGAGTCACACAAAGCCCTCCCACGTTCTGCAGTCATATTTGAAATCCCCAACATCCTTAACTTAATCAACTTTCCAAGGTCTTCAAATACACCAACCCCATGATGATTTGCCTCAATACTTGCTAGTGTTTGCAATTCGTTTAAACATCCAACCCCTTCATGTACTTTTACTCCTCGCATTGAATAAAAGCTACTTTTAATTTCAAAGTCATGAGAATGAGCCAAAATATGTCTTAGCTTATAAAGCTTGAATATCTCAATTGGTAGCTCACGAACTCCACTTTCCACAACATTTAGTGTTTGTAGATTCTCTAGCCTACCCACTGACTTTGAAAGTATACTCACTTTTGTTCTTCTCAAACTTAAGTTCTTCAAGTGGAACAAATCGCCCACTTCATCAGGACGATAATCAATACGACCATCTTCAAAATCCAACACTTTCAAAAGACTAAACCTTTTGAACAATTTAACAATGAAAAACTTGGGCATTTCATTAATGTTGAAGAAAAAAACAGAACGAACTCGAGAGTACTCACTTGTGTTAAGAACATTTTCTCTAGCATCATGGTTTCATTGGCATCGACTTCTTCCATCGAAAGTTGCGTTGCCGACTCCTAGAACTTGAGATAAATTCAACTCTCCAGCCTTTGATAGGATGATTTCACCCAGCAAATCATGGATTCTGTACTTTCTGAGGATCTCATAATCAAGCTCACCAAATAAACCTTGAACCAAGTTTCTATGGATGAGCTCCTTCAAGTATTCTTGCGCCACGTCTTCTAAGGGTTTTCTTTTCTTTTCTTTTATAAAGCCCTCAACCACCCATAGTCGAAGTAATCTTGGACCAGTGATTGAGTAATCCTCCGGTAAATTGCCGAAGTACAAGAAACAAGACTTTAGGTAGCATGGCAGATCATGATAGCTGAGAGAGAGAATTTTTGTTATACTTGAAAGGTGAGGATTGCATTCTAGCTCAGAATTGAGGTATCATGCAACTTTTTCCATTCTAATGGCACCTTCTCCTTTGTTGACAGAAGACCACCTATGGCAACAATTGCAAGTGGCAGGCCTTCACATTTTCTCACAATGTCCATCAACATTTTCACCAATTCTTTCAGACAACACCCCTGAAACTTGCTCCAGAATGCCTTTTTGCAGAACAATTCCCACGCCTTGTGTTGAGATAAAGGTTGTAGCTTGAGGACATGATCGAAAAAAGACTCCTTACAAAAAGCACCGATGAGATCACTTCGTCTTGTGATGATAATTCTGCTACCTCTATCATTGAATGGCAAAGCATGTTTCACAATTTCCCAAAACCCTGTTTTCTAGACATCATCAAAAACTACAACATACCTCTTTTGTTGTAAAAATTTTCTCAACTGGGTAATGAGTGTGATCTCATCTGTCATGTCTATTTGCTTGAGAGCAGTTTCTTTTGCTTGGTAGATTTAGTCTATCATGGACATGAGTATCTTCTGCACGTTGTATGATTGAGACACAGTGATCCAAACACGACAGTCAAAATGTCCCTTCACTGATTCATTCTCGTATACTTTCTTAGCAAGAGTAGTCTTGCCAATTCCGCCCATGCCGACCACCGACATCACAGAGCATTTCGATGCTTCCCCCACCAACCAGCTTACAAGTTCATCCCCGGTTGACTCAATACCCACAACTTCATCTTCCTCAATGAAAAGTGCACCCACTCGAGGGTCATGCCATGCAACATTTGCTGCATTATTACTTGATCCTTGCCCTGAGGAACTAAAATCATAGCTTTCACTTCTTTCCTTAATTTCACGGACTGATGTTTTGATATCTTGAATCTTTGAAACTATGTCATGGCGTGGTTTTAGGGTTTACAATAAGCGGCCAATTTTGTTGAGGAAAGCAAGAAAACGTTGCTGATGATGACGTTGTGCCACGTGAAGAACGTATTCATCTATTACATCTTTTATATGATAAGCTGCTTCTCTCACTAGTTTCACCCACATTTTTATGCCATCTTGGAGGTCTCCTTTATCGACATCTTTGACAAAACTCTGGATGCTCTCCAGTTCATCTTTAATGTCCACGACTTCCTGGTGGACACCCTTGAGCAAATTTGATTCATGAACGATCAATTGAACCAACTCGTTGACGAAAAGAGCCACAACAATTTCTGTCATGGTTTCCTCTTTGATCTTCACCTAGTAAATGATATTGTCACAATTAGAAAATAACTTTTTTATTTTTATTTTTTATAAGCAATTAAAATATCATTAAAAATCGAAATCACAGCTTAGGTACATATGAATTAGAAGGAAAAAAATAATCTGAAAATCCTGAAAACTAAGCAAATTAGGGATTGGAAGACAAACACAAATGTCCAAAGGTAAAGAGTATTAAAGAACAAAGACTATTTATTCTAAGAACTAATATAAAAAGTACAAATAACTAATTCATGAACATACTTTTTCAAACCTCTACTTCTAACCAGACTGCAACAAATAATCCCAACTCGAGGGACCTCCTACTAATTCTGAAAATATATGTGTATTAAAAAAAAAAACTAAAAAAATGAGCTAATTCCCCATAAGCAGCATGGATAATTGGGTTATATTCAATTCTAAAACACAATGAGCCAATAAAATTCCCAACAAAAGAATATTTTGACTATATACGAATTTATCCAAAGTAACATGATAGAGTAATCACTGTTATGCCACAAAGACACCAATTATCAAATGCCCAAGGATAAATTCATAAAATTCTCACATGTTTAATTTTCCAAGTAAAATTCATAAAAATAAAAATTGATAAAGTATATATATTTACATCAAGTTGCAATGATATTTGATACCACAAGTCAACAAATCTTGCACATAGCTGTTGAAATTATTGACCTATGATACCATAAGTCAACAATTCTTGCACATATAGATAAGACAGGACAATATTCAAATTTCCTACAAATTCTTTCAAAACACCCCATCAGTGCACATAGCTGTTGAATTCTTGCCAATCTTTCACCACCCTCAACAAAAGTACACAAGCCAATAATGACAACTCTGAATGCTTTATCAGTGGCTAAATTTTAGCTAAAGGATTACTTTTTTTATTCATATAGCTGAGCACTATAGTTTATAGCAGCTCAACAAAAGTCTTCTCCATTCCAAAACATATATACAAAGAATTGAATTCCAAAAAATTAAGACTTTAAAGGAAAGAAAGAGAAAAAGAGAAAGTCATATTAATTGCACTCCTAAAGCAATTACTAAACTAATAATTTCACCTCAGATTAAAACCAACGTATGCGCTAAGTTCTTTCAATAAAATAAATTTCGTTTTGCACAAATTAAATTATACATAAAAGAATTGAATGTAACTCAACACAAAATATCACATCCATTGAAATTAAATATCTCATAACAAATATAAATTTTGCAAGTCGTTTGAAAAAATATTAAGGCCAAAAAGCAAGAAAGAATGATTTAAAATTAAAATTATTTAATTAACTATTTAAACTTTAAAAAAAGGGTCATACCTAAATTTATCGCTTTAAACCTCAAAATCTATTAAGCAGCCCCCATCATATATGCTTAAGCAAGCTCATGATACTCGAGCCAAATAGGAACAATAATAATAATATTGCCATGCCTTCTTCTTAGCTTCCGTCAAGAGGAGATTCTGTAATAAGCGTGAGAAACATCAGTGTTAGTTTTAGTTTGACTTGGCTGGATTTGTGTGAACAAAATACATGTGGTTAACATGTTCGGTT
>NC_081542.1:18873211-18882698 GCF_901000735.1 Corylus avellana
GATGAAATAAAGAATGATTCTCATTTCATTACCTAATAATTCTTATAGACATCCAAACGATCAAGATTAATAATATCTTGAGAGATAATATTAGAAGAAACTAATATAATATTGCCAATAAGACATAGCACGCGACGCCGTTAAAAACCCACATTCACAACTAAATACAATATCACTAAAAATCAAAATTTCATTTTCTCAGCAACCAAAAAGACAGTAGAACCCAAAAATTCACACTATTACCAAACAGTCATTAGAGTTCGAAATTTCTTAGCAACAAAAAAGCCACTGGATCCAGCCTTTTCGTTTTTCCTCCAATTTCTTAGAAACCAAACAAACACAAGACGCAAACTTTTTCACACTCTTACCTCTCTATCTTTACGAACTCCACTCACAAAGCTCACTCGAAAACCAGAGCTCCAAACGCAGCGTTTTCAGGCTCGAAAGCCATTGGATCCATCATGGGAGGGAGGGAGAGCAGCGGGAACGAAAGTTGGGAGAGCAGCGGGAGAGCGATCGAGAGTGAGAGTGATGAGGGAGGTGAGTGAGAGGGGTGTTAGGGATTTTGGTGTTTTGGAGGTTTGGGGAAAAAAGACGCGGTTTATGAAATTTTTGGTTCGAAAATTTCAGAAACCCCGCCACTGGATGGCGCTATATTTTTCGCACTGCCTCAAATAGCGGCGACCCTAGAGTCGCCGCTATTGAGGGTAATTTTTTTTTTTTTTAAAAAAAAAAATTATACTTACAATTTTTTAATTTTTATTTATTTTATTTATTTTTGTTTTTCTTTATTTTCTCTTGTAATATGTTTTTTTATTATTATAATATTAACTAATAATTTCCATTTAATAAATTTTTATGATAAAGATCATTAAGTTGATATTTATCTTATAATTAATTATAAGATCAATACAAAATCCAAAGATAATATAAGATTAATATAACTAATGCACTAAGATAATATAAAAAGCTTATAGTTCAATTGAATGTTCGATTGAACCTTCAATTGTATCCAGTTTGATCAATCAATTGATCTTATCATGATCAATATAATTAATTCACTAGGATCTATCGGATGTTTGATCGATCAATTGATTCTATTACGATCAATCGAACTAATTCACTAGGATCGATTGGATTTTCGATTAGATGTTTGATCTTATCACGATCAATCGAACTAACTCACTAGGATCGATTGGATGTTTGATCGATCGGATTTTCGATCCAACATTTGATTGATCATTTCATCCTATCATGATCAATCGAACTAATTCATTAGGATCGATCGGATGTTTGATCGATCATTTGATCCTATTACGATCAATCGAACTAATTCATTAAGATCAATCTCAGTCGAACTAATTCATTAGGATCGATCGAATATTTGATCGATCACTTGGTCCTATCACGATCAATCAAATTAATTCAGTAGGATCGATCGGATGTTTGATCGATCATTTAATCCTATCACGATCAATCGAATTAATTCAGTAAGATCCATCGGATGTTCGATCGATCATTTGATCAATTAATTATATATATGAATATATATTATATACATACTTGTTAGTTACTATATACTAACTTAGTATTACTATTAAGTTAAGTGGTAGATCACATGATCTAAAGATTATGTGAATTGTAATTAGAAAAAAAAAAAAAAAAAAAAAAGATTATGTGAATTATTATATCATATGATCATAATTCACATAATCATATGATATAATAATTTTTATTGTGCATCAATTTTATTTTTTTTATTTTTTTATTTATTTTTCTACCTACTCTTTAGCGTCCACAAAGTCGACCCTAATACTTAACTATTAGGGGCGATTTTCAAAGTCGACCCTAATACTTAAGTATTAGCGTCCACTTTTAGTGGACGCTATTGTGCATCAATTTTATTTTTTTTATTTTTTTATTTATTTTTCTACTCACTCTTTAGCATCCACAAAGTCGACCCTAATACTTAACTATCAAAGTCGCCCCTAATAGTTAAGTATTAGCGTCCACTTTTAGTGGACGCTATTGGTCATCAATTTTATTTTTTTAATTTTTCTACCTACTCTTTAAGTCGACCCTAAATACTTAACTATTAGGGGTGACTTTCAAAGTCGCCCCTAATAGTGAAGTATTAGCGTCCACTTTTAGTGGACGCTATTGGTTATCAATTTTATTTTTTTAATTTTTCTACCTACTCTTTAGGGTTGACTTCAAAGTCGCCCCTAATATTTAAGTATTAGCCTCCACTTTTAGTGGACGCTATTGGTCATCAATTTTATTTTTTTAATTTTTTTTTTATTTTTTTACCTACTCTTTAGGGTCGACTTAATACTTAACTATTAGGAGCGACTTTCAAAGTCGCCCCTAATAGTTAAGTATTAGCGTCCACTTTTAGTGGACGCTATTGGTCATCAATTTTATTATTATTTTTTTTTTAATTTTTCTACATACTCTTTAAGTCGACCCTAATACTTAACTATTAGGGGCCACTTTCAAAGTCGCCCCTAATAGTTAAGTATTAGCGTCCACTTTTAGTGGACGCTATTGGTCATCAATTTTATTTTTTTTATTTTATTTTTCTACCTACTCTTTAGGGTCGACTTACTTAACTATTAGGGGCGGCTTTCAAAGTCGACCCTAATAATGTGTCTTTAGCGTCCACTTTTAGTGGACGCTATTGGTCATCAATTTTAATTTTTAATTTTTTTTAAATTTTTCTACCTACTCTTTAGGGTCGACTCTATTGATCTTTTATTTGATTTTTTTTTTTAATTTTTTTTTAATTTTTCTCCAGCTTTTAGCGTCCACTTGGTATAGTCGACGCTAAAAGTTTTTTTTTGGCCGCTTAAATTTTTCCCGCCCCTTGAATAATTCCCGCGTGTATATTAGGGTCGACTTATTAGCGTCCACTGTAAAGTGGACGCTAATAGTCAACCTTTCGACCCATTATTAGCGTCCACTTTGATGTGGACGCTAATACTTAACTATTAGGGGCGACTTTCAAAAGTCGCCCCTAATAGTTGAGTATTAAGTCGCCCCTAATAAGTCGTCCCTGATGAGTAACTTTCTTGTAGTGAGAGTATTAAAGAACAAAGACTATTTATTCTAATAACTAATATTAAAAGTACAAATAACTAATTCAAGAACATACTTTTTCAAACCTCTACTTCGAACCAGACTGCAACAAATAATCTCGAATCGAGGGACCTCCTACTAATTCTGAAAATATATGTGTATTAAAAAAAAACTAAAAAAAATGAGCAGCATGGATAATTCGGTTATATTAAATTCGAAAACACTATGAGCCAATAAAATTCCCAACAAAAGAATATTTTGACTATATATGAATTTATCCAAAGTTACAAAATAGAGTAATCACTGTTATGCCACAAATACATCAATTATGCCCCAAAGACACCAATTATCAAAAGCCCAAGGATAAATTCATAAAAATAAAAATTGATAAAGTATATATATTTACATCAAGTTGCAATGATATTTGATACCACAAGTCAACAAATCTTGCACATAGCTGTTGAAATTATTGATATTTGATACCATAAGTCAACAATTCTTGCACATATAGATAAGACAGGACAATATTCAAATTTCCTACGAATTCTTTCAAAACACCCCATCAGTGACCTACATAGCTGTTGAATTCTTGCCAATCTTTCACCACCCTCAACAAAAGTACACAAGCCAATGATGACAACTCTGAATGCTTTATCAGTGGCTAAATTTTAGATAAAGGATTACTTTTTTTATTCATATAGCTGAGCACTATAGTCTATAGCAGCTCAACAAAAATCTTCTCCATTCTAAAACTTATGTACAAAGAATTGAATTCCAAAATATTTATACTTTAAAGAAAAAGAAAGAGAAAAAGAGAAAGTCATATTAATTGCACTCTTAAAGCAATTACTAAACTAATAATTTCACCTCAACTTAAAACCAATGTATTCGCTAAGTTCCTTCAATAAAATAATCATTAAAATAAAATAAATTTCATTTGTGCAAATTAAATTATGCATAAAAGAATTAAATGTAACTCAACACAAAATATGACATCCGTTGAAATTAAATATCTCATAACAAATATAAATTTTACAAGTCGTTTGAAAAAATATTAAGGCCAAAAAGCAAGAAAGAATGATTTAAAATTAAAATTATTTAATTAACTATTTAAACTTTTAAAAAAAAAGGTCATACCTGAATTTGTCGCTTTAAACCTCAAAATCTATTAAGCAGCTCCCATCATATATGGTGGTGTGATGATTAGAGTATTATTATATAGGCTTCTGATTTACCTTGTAGTGGCTCACGCCACTAGTTTCCTTTTTCCATATTCCTATGATGCCTTAGAGAGTGGGTTGGAGAAATTTAGTCCACTCAGGAAATTTCTGTCCAATTAAGGAATTCTCCTTGGAAATTAAACTCATTCCCACTTGACCATTTCTTGCTCTTGACTAACCAGCACACAAGTCAATTGAACCAGAATACACGCAACTAATGTTTGCAATTCTTTTGAGATTTTTTAGAGGGTAAAGAGAATACTACACTGTAAATTTGGATCAATTGTATTGGAATAATCAGATTTTTTGCCGTGAGTAATATTATCAATTTTCTTTCTCAACGTGTGTGCTAATTTTGTGTATTAGAACACAGTTTCTCTTTTCACATTTATGATTTATCACTTTCGCTACGTCAATCTCCCAAAAAACTGAATAACTATAATAGTGATACTTGATAATATTATTCGTCGATTCCAATCCCATAAACATTACAATAAGAACAAACTAGATGAATTACGACTACATATATTGATAACTACTACTCCTAGTAACTGTGGAGAAGTGTAAAAGATAATCCCTCATCAGCAGTTTTGAATTCAAATATTCAAGATATACAAGATAAGATGAATGTTTAAATACAACCTCTTTAGATAAGCTAATATCATTTTTTAATTAGTTAAAGATAGGATTGTAATCCTAGAGCAAGTACATGCTGTTACATTGTAAACAGATTTAATCTATATATAAAAACTGCCTATACCAATTGAAGGTAAGGTAGCAAAGTAGAAATTCTGGAGTATTAACATGGTATCAGAGCTCTAAAAGACCAACGTCAAATTTTTTGTTTCCCTGTTTTTCTTCTCTTCCGCAAACCTCACCTCTCATGGCTTCCACTGTTCCTACAACTTCTATCATTATTACCTTCACAAATTTCAACCCCATTATGCTCACTCAAGATAATTACCCTACATGGCTACCTCAAGTTGTCCCTCATCTTAAAGGTGGCAATTTGTTTGGTCACGTCGATGGCACCATTCCCAGCGCACCACCTACTGTAACCATTACAAAAGATGGAGTTTCTTCCACTAAACCGAATCCAGCGTTTCCGCATTGGAACATGCAAGACCAGGTCATTCTTGGCTATTACTTTTGCCCTCTCAATCAAGATGATCTCTCACATCACGCGCTGCACCACATCCAAGCACGCCTGGACCACCTTGGAAACCCTGTTCAAGGCTCAATCCAATGCTCGTCTCCTACAAGTGCAATTACAATTATCCACTTTGAAGAAAGGAAATTTGTCAATTGCTGATTATTATCACTACTTTCAGACGCTTAGTGATGCTCTTGCTGCCGTGAATAAACGCTCACTAATTTGGAGCAAGCATTCCTTCTCAGAGGACTTGGATCCGAATATGATCCATTTATCACCTCTGTTACAACTAGAGTTGAACCTCTTTCTATAGAGGAAATTTATGGTCATTTACTGGCTCATGAGATGCGGCTAGAACAGATACAGCCCACTCTTGACATCTCCGATGCTGGTGTGAATTTTGTCTCTCGGAATTCCAGGCATCATGGAGGACGTGGTGGATGTGGCTCCTACCACTCATCCGGCTGATCCCACTTAAACGGCCCATCTAGAAATTATCGTGGCAGGGGGCGACAATACTCATCATATTCTAGTCATGGATTATCAAGCCGTGGTTCTTCCACTACACGGCCCCTTTGCCAAATCTGCAACCAAAATGGCCATGTCGCTTTGGATTGTTACTAACGATATGATGATCAGCCATCAAACCATAATCAGCCTTCCAACCGTGATCAACCATCAAATTGTGAGAATCAATTTCCAATGCAGGCTTAATTCTCTGCACCATCTGGTGGCCTAGATCCAAACTGGTACCCTGACTGAAGAGCAACCCATCACCTCACATCTGATCTCAAAAACTTGACCTTCCATTCATCAAACTACAATGGATTTGACCAAGTTCACATGAGTAATGGTAAAGGATTAAACATCCAGAACATTGGTGACACCCTACTTTCATCTCCCAAAGCCTCTTTTTTGTTACACAATGTTTGACATGTTCGTTCAATTACCAAAAATTTGCTTTCTGTTCACAAATTCACTCTTGAAACAAATACTTACATTAAATTTCATCTATGTCATTTTTTTGTGAAGGAACAGGGGTCAGGGAAAATTCTTCATCAAGGCCGGAATGATGGTGGCTTATACAAGCTCCCTGTCACGGCTTCTCCTCATCCATCACCCTCCAGTAGTCATTCATTTTCTTCCAAAAATAATAGCAACTGTGGCACGTTCAAGCACTGAAGCTGAATACAAATCTTTGGCCAACACTGCTGCTGAACTCTCATGGCTAAAATCTCTATTGGTTGAACTTGGAATTGTTATCTCAACACCTCCAATTTTGTGGTGTGACAATATAGAGTCAAAGTATCTTACCTCAAATCCAGTTTTTCATGCTCGAACTAAGCATGTGGAGATAGATTTTACTTTGTCCGGGGGGACATGGTAGCATCCAAATCCATTGGTATTCGTTTTATCTCAACAAAAGGCTGTTGTGCAAAAATATACCTAAATTAATAGGTAAATAATTGTACGTTTTACCCGCAAGTGCACAAGGTCAACAGAGTAGTATATGGTGCAAGTACATGATCGATCCCACGAGGATTGTGATTTTATTTAGAATTAATTAAGAATATCAAATTGTCACAAGTTTGATATTGAGAAAAAGGTAATAAAAAAGATAATAAAGATAATGAAGATAACTGAAAAGGTAAAGGTAAAGGCAAGGCTATGATATCCACCACTAATTATGCTCAATTAATATAACAATATGCCAATGATCCAATCATATTATGAATACCTAATGTTTGCCAACCTAAGGGTTAAACCCTAACTCCTTAAGCTATTGATTTTCCTAAGCAACGAGTTAGGCACTTGGTCCATACCCTAACTCTTTTCTTTCCTAAAGGATTTAGCATGGTCTATACTAAGTTGTTCTTTAGAAAAGCATATGTTCTATGGAAATCGACAAACACATAAGGCCTAGGGCATGGATACATACTCCCGGTTCCCTATGTTGATTAACCCAAGAATCGCGGTGTGGATTATTTTGTTACTTAAGTTAAACCCAAGACTCGGCCACCCAAATTGATCTAACTAACTAGTCCATACCACATGCATATAATGGCCAGTCACATGCATATGAGGAATTAATGAAAATAGGAATTAATCAAGTTAAGCAACATAATATGATTATCACAAAGGAGCCAATATTGAAATATTAATTTAACATAACTAGGGCTTCAATCTAGCCCTACTAAATAAATTAGCTACACATAGAGTTGATGTTAAACATCTTCATAAAATAAAAGAAAAGAAAAGAAAGAATAAACCCGAGACTTGACTTGAGAGCTCCTATTCTTCTCCCTTCTTCAAGCCTACCCATTCTAAAGGCTTAGGAGTCTATTTATAGGCTTTAGAAGTCCTTGGAAAAGTAGTAAACCCTAGGGTTTTCGCAGGGTTTCGATCCTATTACAATTTGGAGTTTGAAAAACCCTAATATGGAAATAGGGACAATGTAGCTGCCACTTGGAATGCCTCCTGCGCACGGGTGCGCTCGATCGCAGCCCGTATGCGCTCGATCGCAGGTCTGTAATTGATCCTTCTTTAGCCTGTGCTCGATCGCTCTTGGCCTGGCTCGTGCAGCATCTCCTCTGGTATTGTGCTCGATCGTAGGTACCCTGCGATTGATCGCAGTACCAGGGAGCTCCAATTTTCCCATATTCTCTTTTTTGAGCCTAAATCACCCAGTTTTACTTCACTTTCTTCCAAAAGCCTGTAAAAACATCAAAAACACAAAAAGGAAGTAAAATGACCTAATTAACCAAAACCAAAGGATTAAAACATGTAAGATAAGGGCTGAAAATCTGAATATTTTAGCGCTTATCACACCCCCAAACTTACATATTGCTAGTCCCTTAGCAATACAAAACAAAAAACAGGAATGAAAAAATAGAAAACAAAAGATAAATCCATCTTTCGTGGGATGTACGATTGCATTTAGCGTATGCAACAAGCCTTTTAAACCACTAAGAATTCCCTAGTGGACGAGTGAAGTCTCGTGAGGGTTTTCCAGAAATGTTACCCACAAACATCATGCACAGTTCATGTCATCCCAAAAATTAAAGCATCACTTCAAGATCATAATTTTTATTCATTAGCAAGCTTAAAAAGATGAACTCCATCTTCATAATGAATTGGAATCTCAAAGTGCAATTACTTACAAAGGACATGCTAAAATATCACAAGTTTGAAAACAGTGTAAAGTGAATTAGCACAAAATTATTAGGCTTCCAAATCTTTCCAATATGTAAATGTTTCCAAATCTCAAAATTCACTGACATTCCTATTAGAATGACACAAGGCATATTTCTTCTTCTTCTTCTTCTTCTTCTTTTTTTTTTTTGGTCAGGTTGTGCAATGTTGGTTCTCTTAAGCTTTCTAATTGACCCTTGTAGCGAGTGTTAAGTCAATGGCTCCCAAACCAAAACCCCTAAGGACCTACTAACTCGAGTCAAAAAGGCTACAAAACTAACTAACCATGACAATGATCAAATCCAAAATTTTCACCTTTTGACGTGAACACTCAGTACTTTGAAACAAGAGGTCCAGTTACTCAATGAAAAGCCATCAATGATCATTTATTTCACTCCTTTTTTTTTCTTTTTTTTTTTCAATATATATGCCAAGCGTCATCTAATAAGTCATCCAATTTCATCCAAGGTGCAAAAACACACATTAAACCTTATGTCATTCCTCACAAATTATGTGCTAATGTGCCTGTGTGATTAGATCAAACATGTGATTTTCAACTGGCCTAAGCAAGTAACCGAACTAACAGATTCACTCATCAAATCATGTGTTCAAAATTTTTAAGCTCACTGATGAATTCAAGCCACAATCCTTTCTAGATCAACCTAAAATTTTTCAAACAACACACAAAACAAACAACATGAAATTGGGACAAAGTGTGTGAACATGTGTACCCATACCCCCAAACTTAAATGACACATTGTCCCCAATGTGTCTAGATTAAGGAAAGAATGTACCCGGGAGATGGTGGACATAGTCTTGGAAAGCATGGCTCGTAGCACACCCC
>NC_081542.1:18882798-18889742 GCF_901000735.1 Corylus avellana
TTTCAGCCACCTCTTCACTCCTCAATAAGATAGCTTGCTCATGATAGTAGGTGCACTCTTCCTCCATGTTTTGTCCATTGGGATTTTCCATCAACTGACTTTGACACTCTTCTTCTTGGTATTGTTGACGCCAGTTGATGGGAGATGCCCTCAGCTCCCTAGCCAATTTTTCCACTTGTACTTCTAGTCTTTGAATGGCTTGATCAGTCTTGGTATTGAATTGTTTTTGATCAGCCGTTGATTGCTGTTGTGAAGTCACAAATTGTCGCAAAAGACTCTTCAGGTCCTCCTCTTCTGGGTCTTGGGCTGGCTGAACTGTTTGTTGGGAATTGCTTTGCTGTCCTTGAGGGTTCCGAATGTTCCTACTGTTACTCCATGAGGAATTGGGGTGCTTATGCCACCCTGAATTGTAAGTGTTGGAGTAAGGATTGTTCTTGGGAGGATAAGTGTGTTGTCCCACATAATTGGCTTGCTCTTGATCTGCAGATGAGTACAAAGAGCAGGTCTCTGTAGTGTGATCTAAATGAGAACATATGACACATACCTGGAATTGGGTGGCGGGCTGATTGGGAGAGATGTTCTGCCTAGCCATGGAATTAACAAGTATATTTATTGTCTTCTGCAAGGCAGCTAGCTGATCTTGTAGTGGTGGATCCGATTGAGAGGAATATGAATGATTTCTAGGAGCTTGAGCTTGCCATGAAAGATTGGACTGTTGGCTCCATGTTGGGTTATAGGAATCAAAATAGTTGTCGTTCCCCAGTCTAGAGAACGATGTGTTCATATACTCATAATGTTTGTTAGAAATTTGTCTCATTCTAGGACATTCTCTAACATGATGATAAGGGTCATGGCATAAAGAACACGGTCCATGGGGTGTTGGAATGCCACCCCACATGT
This sequence comes from Corylus avellana, assembly GCF_901000735.1. Taxonomy (NCBI): domain Eukaryota; kingdom Viridiplantae; phylum Streptophyta; class Magnoliopsida; order Fagales; family Betulaceae; genus Corylus; species Corylus avellana. The sequence goes on from NC_081542.1 coordinate 18,883,699, forward strand.
GTGAAATAAAAAAATAAAATACCAAAAAGTTAAAATTAAAAAGGGAAAATAGAAACGAAATTCAAAAAGAAACCTTACTAAGATGCAGACTCAAGTGACCCTGCATGAAATAAAAGAAAAAAAAAAAAATCAGATCTATAGTTAGTGCAATAACTGTGCTGCTCTCTGGATGTGCGATCGATCGCATTGTGAGGTGCGCTCGATCGCCCTGGTTGGGAGATCGATCGCACCTCCAGAAGCACAGAAATTGCGGAAAAGAGTATAAAAACAGAAAAATTTAAAACAAAAATAAACTAAGGAAAATAATTCCAAACAAAATCAAACAATCCCCAGCAACGGTGCCAAACACTTGTTGTGGAAAAATATACCTAAATTAATAGGTAAATAATTGTACGTTTTACCTGCAAGTGCACAAGGTCAACATAGTAGTATATGGTGCAAGTACAGGATCGATCCCACGAGGATTGTGATTTTATTTAGAATTAATTAAGAATATCAAATTGTCACAGATTTGATATTGAGAAAAAGGGAATAAAAAAGATAATAAAGATAACTGAAAAGGTAAAGGTAAAGGCAGGGCTATGATATCCACCACTAATTATGTTCAATTAATATAACAATATGCCAATGATCCAATCATATTATGAATACCTAATGTTTGCCAACCTAAGGGTTAAACCCTAACTCCTTAAGCTATTGATTTCTCTAAGCAACGAGTTAGGCACTTGGTCCATACTCTAACTCTTTTCTTTCCTAAAGGATTTAGCATGGTCTATACTAAGTTGTTCTTTAGAAAAGCATATGTTCTATGGAAATCGACAAACACACAAGGCCTAGTGCATGGATACATACTCCCGGTTCCCTATGTTGATTAACCCAAGAATCGCGGTGTGGATTCTTTTGTTACTTAAGTTAAACCCAGGACTCGGCCATCCAAATTGATCTAACTAACTAGTCCATACCACATGCATATAATGGCCAGTCACATACATATGAGGAATTAATGAAAATAGGAATTAATCAAGTTAAGCAACACAATATGATTATCACAAAGGCGCCAATATTGAAATATTAATTTAACATAACTAGGGCTTCAATCTAGCCCTACTAAATAAATTAGCTACACATAGAGTCGATGTGAAACACCTTCATAAAATAAAAGAAAAGAAAAGAAAGAATAAACCTGAGACTTGACTTGAGAGCTCCTATTCTTCTCCCTTCTCCAAGCCTACCTAGTCTAAAGGCTTAGAAGTCTATTTATAGGCTTTAGAAGTCCTTGAAAAAGTAGTAAAGCCTAGGGTTTTCGCAGGGTTTCAGTCCTATTACAATTTGGAGTTTGAAAAACCCTAATATGGAAATAGGGACATTGTAGCCGCCACTTGGAATACCTCCTGCGCACGGGTGCGCTCGATCGCTCCTGGCCTGGCTCGTGTAGCATCTCCTCTGGTATTGCGCTCGATCGCAGGTACCTTGCGATTGATCGCAGTACCAGGGAGCTCCAATTTTCCCATATTCTCTTTTTGAGCCTAAATCACCCAGTTTTACAGCACTTTCTTCCAAAAGCCTGTAAAAACATCAAAAACACAAAAAGGAAGTAAAATGACCTAATTAAGCAAAACCAAAGGATTAAAACATGTAAGATAAGGGCTGAAAATCTGAATATTTTAGCGCTTATCAAAGGCCAAGTAGCAGACGTCTTCACCAAGCCTTTGTCAGCAAGCCGTTTTTCTACACTCCGTAACAAGCCCAGAGGTGTTGCACCCCCACTGAGCTTGAGGGGGCGTGTAATGGATAATCCCTCATCAACAGTTTTGAATTCAAATATTCCAGATATACAAGATAAGAGGAATGTTTAAATACTACCTCTTTAGATAAGATAATATCATTTTGTAATTAGTTAAAGATAGAATTGTAATCCTAGAGCAAGTACATGATGTTACAATGTAAACAGATTTTATCTATATATAAAAACTACCTATACCAATTGAAGGCAAGGTAGAAAAGCATAAATTCTTGAGTATTAACAAGGAGACACCCTTTTATTCTAGAATTCTACTAAGGAGATATCCTCTTATTCCAAGAGTCCTTCAACTGCATGATTACGTCTTACTTTCCCTTGTTGTATGATTTGTGCCACATAACAGAGTATAACGAAAATTGCAATTGTGCCTTGGTTCATGAAATTAGAGAAATAGATTTTCAACATCAGTGATCTACTTCCCCCGCCATGAACTAAAGATTTGTTGTCAAATCAAAGAACCAATAAGAACAAATGGAAAAAGTGAAATAAGGAAAAAAAAATTGTACATTAGAATGCATTTCAAGTTCCTCACCCTGGTAATTAAACCTGCAATTATATTATAATGTAATATTGTTTTTTGTAATCTCATTCTAATATTTCCAATTTATGAGGAAATACATCAAAAATATTATTCTTCTATGAAATACTCTAATATCATATTGTGACATACAAGTTACAGTTTTTTATACTTAATAAACTATGCATTATAACACCTTACTTTCAAAGCCCACAAAACCCGTTACATATGACATAAAAACCCCGAGAGTAATTAAGCTTTTAATATAAGAGATCCTCTGTGAAAGATGCTTAAGAGAGAAAATATTACAATTTTATGCGGAATTAACGGATATTTAAATCTAAGCAAACAATCACCAAAAACAAGTAAAATCAAACACAAAGATTTTGGTGACAAAGAGGAAAACTTTTAGAAAAGGTTCGGAAAGTAAGACCTCTCCAGGACAGTCAAACCCAGGAAATCACTATCAAAAAATTATCCAGAGATTACAAACACTAGGAACACTTAGAACCCTTTGCAAGACCTTGGCTCTGTAAGATCGACAAGCCTCCAACTTGTCACCTCGTTCACAATCTTCTTCAACGTGATTCTCTTTATCGGACCTTTCCAATAGACTTCAATTAAGCACACAACAATTTGGCTCAAAACTAACAAAAATACTCTAAGAGGAATCAATTTGGCTCACAACAAAATAATTACTTAAGCACAGCCTCATACGAATTTTAGGGTTCTGAAATTCGTGCCTATTTTATAATGATGTATAGATATTAGTACATCAAACCCTAGACCTGAGCCCACTAAAAACATGTTTTTGAGCATAATAGGTACGGCGTGTTCGGACAGGTTAATGGGCTGTCCAGACAGGGCCTTACGGAGCAAAAACAGAGTTTCTGGAATTGCTGTCCGGACAAGGGGAGCGCCTATCCTGCCAGAAACTGTAGAGGGTGAAAATCAGCAATCACCAGCAATTTGGAAATTTCGTCGATCCTTCATCAACAACTTCAATCAATGGGTTTTTGTGGTTCGATTGAGCTGAAACTTTGCAGGGACGTTCATGACACATGAATCTACATTATGAACGGTGGAGATTCGATTTGATCATTTTATATTAGTGTTTGAGCCCTTGAACAGTAGCCTCCGCATTTTGGAACCGAACTGAGCCAACAAAAATACTAACACTCTGTGATGGCCCAAGTCTAATTACAATTGCTAGATCCTTGTTGGAACATAGATTAGTATCAAATTGTTTTTAGTGATGAAATATTAGAATATCAAATAAATAGATGTAAAAAAATAACAAGGAACACAATTTAAAGTGTAAATGGTTGTGGTAACATTTCAATCTGTAGCTTAGGTTGGAAACTCACCAGCAAATGGAAGTCTTATTTAGCCAGCCATATAATGTGAAAATTTTTACCGTTACATATAATTAAACTAAAAATAAAAAATAAAAAATCAAGGAATTCTTCTGGCTTTGAGGTACATACCTTGTCTTTCACTGAACTGCAAGGCAATTTATTCCTCCAAGACTCATTCTTGTAGACGCTCCAACAAGTCTGATTCATTGAGCTTGTATATTTGATATCATTCCCCTTTAATCCTATACATGACACGAATTGTAGTTACCTTCATGACTTTCCAAAAATCTTGGCCTCCATTAGGTAGCATATGCAGCACAAATTCTACTTGCATTTCATTGAGTAGTCCTCTGGAAAAATGTAGCCCACATTGCCTGGGCATGGAAAAGATGATATGTTTATATGGAATATTCTCTCTCTCAATGGTATGAGGCCTTTTAAGGGTAAACCCAATAATAAAACCGTGCAGGCTTGGCTCAAAGCGGACAATATCATACCACTTGGAGCAGGGGTGTAAGTACAAATAACAAGACTTTAAGTAGCACGGAAGATCATCATAACTGAGAGAGTGAATTTTTATAATACTTGTAAGGTGGGGATTAACTTCTAACTCTGAATTAAGGCTATCATGCAACTTTTTCCATTCTAATGGCACCTTCTCCTTTGTTGACAAATGACCACCGATGGAAACAATTGCAAGTGGCAAGCCTTCACATTTTCTGACAATGTCCATTGACATTTTCACCAATTCTCTAGGACAACACCCCTGAAACTCGCTCCAGAATGCCTTTTTGCAAAACAATTCCCAAGCCTTGTCTTGAGATAAAGGTTGAAGCTTGTGGATCTGGTCGGAAAAAGATTCCTTACAAAAGGCACCATTGAGATCACTACGTGTTGTGATGCTAATCATGCTGCCTCTGCCATTGTATGGCAAAGCATGTTTCACAATTTCCCCAAACTCTATTTTCCAGACATCTTCAAAAAACACAACAAACCTCTTTTGCTGTAAATATTTCCTCAGCTGTGTAATTAGCATGATCTCGTCTATCATGTCTATTTGCTCGAGAGCAGTTTCTTTTGCTTTGTAGATTTGGTCTATCATGGACATGAGTATCTTCTGCACGTTGTATGATTGAGACATAGTGATCCAAACATGACAGTCAAAATGTCCCTTCACTGATTCATTATCGTATACTTTCTTAGCAAGAGTTGTCTTGGCCATTCCGCCCATGCTGACCACCAACATCACAGAGCGTTTCGATGCTTCCTGTGACGACCTGCTTGATAAAAGCATGATTAAAAAAATTTTCTTTTAAAAACCAATAACCCACAACTAAGCAGATTGTCACAGTGGCATGGTGATACAGCAGTATGCCACGAACCCATGCATTAACCTGATTGACAATATCACAAGTCTCACAAAGCTAATGCATTGTCCATGATTAATCAGAGTTTATATCTTTGCAGCGGAATATAAATAACATAGACATAAGTTAACACATCAGAGTTGATTAATACATCTAGGTGATTAAAGCTTACATACAAAAGAATGGCTAAAGAAAGTGTCATATGCGACATGAGCCATATACAAAATACCAACATCTAAGCATATACATAAATGCTCTAACAAAAATGACTAATAACTAGTCCAACAGAATCAACCCCCGATGCATCTAGGCCTCAAACATCGTGGCCCAAATACATGGCAACATGATCCTCATCTACCATCTCTGTACCTGCATACACAACATTATCTGCACCATGGGAATCACCACCACCCATGATGCAGGCGGATTTCATGAGCCCGCCGTCTCCATATAATAGAGACGCTCAGCAGTATAAAACTCACTAGGCTTTCAAAAGAATCATCATTTGAAAACATACTAAATCAGTTGTGAAAGTATACGTAAGCCTGATCTTCTGCTCTCGAAACATGCGCATACTAACCCATCTAACTTTATACATACTTACAAATTATATAGCTTAGCAATAATACATATGGAAAGTCACCATGCATCGTCTATCCATAACGATATACATACGCACGGTTCCATCTCCCATCTCGTATGCATACCAATACGTCTAGCATAAAAATCATCATATGCAACAATGCAAGCATCATATATCATCATCATCATCATAACATTCATATGCCATGCAAACTCATGTTCATCATTGTCATTCTTGTTTCTCTGTGTACCATTTGTCCCTGTCCTTGCTCTGCTTGCCTCTACTTGTGCCATCTACAGAGTAAGGTCAATCCTTGTTTTGCTTGCCCCTACTTGTGCCATCTACAAAACAAGGATCGTTCTTACTTTGCTTGTTGCTACTTGTGCCATCTACAAAGTAAGACCATTTACCTTTCCTT
>NC_081542.1:18889842-18901326 GCF_901000735.1 Corylus avellana
TGACATGACACTTAGCTACTTAGAACTTGTTTTGTGTTTTTTCCAAGAGTAATAGAAATATCATTAAAAAAAGAAAATGCAATGCAAGAACGCTTGAACTATACATGAGAAACACATAAGTAGGAGAAAAAAACAAGAAATCCTGAAAACTAAGCAAATTAGCAAGAAAGGCTAATTTCATACAAGAAAGGCTTGATTGAGCCGTGGCAAAACAATGGTTGGTGTGGGATGCATCGAGGGGCGATAGTAGAGGTGCTAGCTGCGAGGGCGTTCGACCATAACCCTTTGTTTGTAAGCTTTTATAACAATAAGAAGTGCAGGGATGGAGGGAGGCGGGGTTTCAAATTTGAAGATAGATGGTGGCTCGACCCAGAGTGTGGCAAGATTATAGAGGAGGCATGGAAAGGGCATGGATCTCAAGGGGGCGCTGAAGATCGTTCGTAGGAATTTGGCGCAATGCCAATTTAGCCTTGTAGGGTGCAACAGAAGAAAATATGGTAATGTGGAGAAGAAGATTAAGGAGAAGACAAAGCAGTTAACGGAACTCCAAAAGAGGGAAGGGCCTATCAATCAATTAGCGATCAAACAATTGTAGCTAGACATTGATATTTTGATGGAACACGAAGACATCAAATGGAAACAAAGAGCGAAACAGAATTGGTACCAATATGGGGACCGAAACACACCTTTCGTTCATGCTTGGGCAAATCATTGGAGGAGGATTAATCATATAAAACGGGTTAAAGATGAGGTAGGGATTGAATGGTCAAAAACTGAGGATATTAGTCAGGCCTTTATTCAATTCTATAAGAAGTTGTTCACTACGGAAGGCTTGGTGGGAGTGGACGAGTGCTTGGAAGGATTGGAGACCCAAGTCTCGTCTGAGATGAACGAGTGGCTATTGAGACCTTTTGTGGTTGAAGATGTTGAAAGAGCTTTATCCCAAATGCATCCTTTAAAGTCTTCTGGGCCTGATGGTTTTGCAGCTGGGCTTTACCAAAAGGCATGGGTCATGGTCCGAAAGGAGGTATGTGATGCAGTCCTTGACTTTCTTAATAAAGGTATTTTTGAGGCTGAAATTAATTCCACCAATATTATTCTAATCCCAAAAGTGAAAAGTCCCTCTCGCATTACTAAATTTCGGCCCATTAGCTTATGTAATATCACTTACAAGCTCATTGCATAGGTGCTTGCTAATAGATTGAAGAAGGTGTTGGCGGATGTCATATCTTCTAATCAAAGTGCCTTTATCCCAGGGAGACTGATCACGGATAATGTACTTATAGCCTTTGAGGCTTTACATACTATGGACACCCGAATGAAGGGGAGGGAAGGGTATATGGCGGTAAAATTGGACATGAGCAAAGCTTATGGCAGGGTAGAATGGAATTTTCTGGAGAATATCATGAAGAAGATTCGGTTTGCAGACAGATGGGTTCAAATGTTAACGACTTGTGTGCGAACTGTGTCTTACTCAATTCTCATTAATGGAGCACCCTATGGTAAGATCAATCCCTCAAGAGGGTTGAGGCAAGGAGACCCACTATCGCCATATTTTTTCATCCTTTGTGCGGAAGGACTAAGTACAATTCTTCATAAGGTTGAAAGGGAAAGGGGGATAACCAGGCTACCAATTATCCAGGGAGGAACGAAGCTAAATCATCTTTTCTTTGCAAATGATAGCATGCTGTTTTGCAAAGCAAATATCCTTGAATGGCTATGTATCCAAAGGGTCTTAGAGGTGTATGAAAAAGCTTCGGGTCAAAAGCTGAATAGAGATAAGACCAACATTTTCTTCAGCTGCAACACGAAGAATGAAACAAAGGCATAGCTATTGTCGGTGGCGGGGGTCAATGCCACTCAAGCATATGAGAAATATTTAGGGTTGTCGTCACTAGTTGGACGATCTCGGACATGCGCTTTTGCAGGGATTAAGGGGCAGATTTGGGACAAAATGAATGGGTGGAAAGAAAAGTTCCTCTCACAAGCTGCCAAAGAGGTGTTGCTCAAAGCAGTTGTCCAAGCAATACTAACCTATACTATGAGTGTGTTCCGATTGCCAAAAACCCTCTGTCGAGAAATCAATGCCAAGACGGCAAAATTTTGGTAGGGGCTTATGGAGAACGACAAGAAGATGGCTTGGATGAGTTGGGATAAAATGGGAAGATCGAAGGAAGGTGGAGGTTTGGGGTTCCGAGATTTGGAGTGCTTTAATATGGCTTTGCTTGCGAAGCAAGGATGGCGGTTTATCAAGCAACCAAATTCCTTGGTAGTTCAAATTTTCAAGGAAAAGTATTATCCCAATGGATGTTTTCTTGAGTCTCCTTTGGGAAAGCGGCCGTCGTACGCCTGGAGAAGTATATGGGATGCAAAGTATATTCTTCAAGAAGGTATGGTGTGGAGAGTGGGAAACGGGCAAAGTATAAAGATTTGGGGAAACAAGTGGATTCCTTCACCCTCAACATATGCTATTCAATCTCCGGTCCGAGTGCTTAACCAAGAGGCAAAGGTGTGTGACCTAATGGATCTTGATTCTCAATGGTTGAATATTCCCCTTATTCAGGAAATTTTCCACAGGGACGAGGCGGAGTTGATTTGTGGTATGGCTATATGCCCTCTTACTCAACAAGATCACACAGTTTGGGTAGGTAACAAAAATGGCTTATTCTCTGTGCGTAGTGCTTATCATTTGGCGAAGGAGATTAACCAAAGGGCTGCGGGACTTCCACTTCTTAGTCTATGGCTCACCTATGGAAGAGGATTTGGCAAATTCGTGGCCCGAGAGTGGTGAAGTTGTTTCTTTGGCAGGCATGTGGCAATATTCTACCTACAAAGGAGAATTTGTACAAACGGAGTATCACGAAAGATCCTATATGTTCGTTGTGCAGGGTTGATGTGGAGACAGTTGGACACGTTCTATGGAGTTGCCCGACAGCTAGGGACGTTTGGTCGGTATGTAGTTCAAAAATCCAGAAAGCCACAACCGATGAGGATACTTTTGCAATATTCTGGATAAGCTGATGGGCCGATTGGATGACACTGAGGTTGAATTAGTTGCTTGTACAGCTAGACATCTATGGTTAAGACGAAATAGGCTTGTTTTCGGTGAGGAGCTGACACATCCGAAGACAGTTTATCAAAATGCAGTGGACCAGCTGGAAGCATATATGAAGGCTGCACAAAACGCACTTGGCACATCTAGGCAGATGCGAACCGACATGATAGAAACATGGAAAGTGCCAGATACAGGGGTAATAAAGATTAACTGGGATGCAGCTATAGATAAGCAAAGGAAGATGATGGGATTGGGAGTGGTGGTAAGAGACCATGCTGGGGATGTTAAAGCCGTCAAATGCATAACGCGTCCATTCATATTTGATCCTACGGTGGCAGAAGTGGCAGCGGCTTGGGTTGCAGTGGACCTAGTCCGTCAGTTGGGGCTTAGTAATGTGGAGTTTGAGGGTGATTCCCTTATAGTAGTGAAAGCACTGAGTAATGAAGAAAGGAGTTGGACAAACTATGGCCATCTACTGGAGGAAGTGAAGATTGTTCTTAATAATTGCCACTTTTGGGAGGCTTCACATGTTAAATGTTCAGCTAACGAAGCTGCTCACCGGGTCGCTAAAATGGCAGTTGTTTAAGATGTTAACCAGCTTTGGATAGATACCATTCCTTTATGTATTAGAGAGATTGTACTTGCTGAAAAGCTTTCCCATGAGTAATGATATTCTACCCGTTACCTTTCAAAAAAAAAAAAAGAGCCTTTTATCCATATTTTATTTTGGATTTCGTTTCTCATGCATTTCAATGCCATTCGAAGAAAGCAGTCTTTTGATAATGTCTCTTTTAATTTTTCAAAGTACCCTTTTCAACTCTTCTTTCATCTTTTCTATTTTCTTCACCCTTCTTCTTCCATCGTCGTAAGCCTACAACTTATTGAACTTTCTACTTCTAACTAGACCCCAACAATCAGCGAACTGAGTATCTTAATAACTTGAAGTACCTCACACATATTTCCTTCATCCAACTACTTCTCATAAATTAAACGCAAACACCCACAATCTAAATCTTCCCTTCTGAAGCAAACCCAATGAAAACAAGAACACCCACAAACCAAAAACAGAAAAACCCACTTAAAAATCCAATCTTTAAAGCAAAACAAAAGAATACCCAAAAGGAAGAGTCATGTTCAACACCAAAAATAAATAAATAAATAAAAAATAAAAAAATCTATGCTCACAAAGAACAATAATTGCAGAAACTAGGGGAATTTGAAGCTTTTACCTTGAATTAAGTTGGGTATGGGTCCATTTTGTGGATGATTCAATTAATTTTTGCAATCCAGCTGCAGTACTCTAGGACATCCGGATTACTCTTGACTAACCAGCACACACAAAAGTCACTTGAGCCAAGCTATACTCGCAGTTAATGTTTGCAACACTTTTGAGATTAATTTGGAAGAGGGTAAAGATTAGTAGTTTGAAGAATAGTAAACTGTATTTCTCTGGTCTATCATGTTTGAAAAAATCTAAACAGATAAATATCACAATTTTATGCCGAATTAACGGATATTTATCAAAGCAAACAATCACCAAAATATGAACAATCACACACAAAGATTTTCGTGACGAAGAGGAAACCTTTTAGAAAACGTTCTAAAAGTAAAACCTCTCCGGGGTAGCCAAACCCAGGAAATCACTGTTAAAAGATTATCCAGAGATTACAGACACTTATAACACTTACAACCCTTTGCAAGACCTTGACTCTGTAAGATCGACAAGCCTCCAACTTGTCTCCTCGCTCACAATCTTCTTCAACGTGATTCTCCTTTAAGAGGAATCAATTTGGCTCACAACAAAATAATCACTCAAGCACAGCCTCACACGAACTCTCTAGGGGTGAAAATTCATGCCTCTCTCTTTTATAATGATGTATATATATATCAGTACATCAAACCCTAGCTGAGCCCACTAAAAACATGTTTTTGGGCATAATAAGTACGGGGTGTCCGGACAGGTTAATGGGCTGTCCGGACACGGCCTTGCGGAGCAAAAATAGAGTTTCTGGAAATGCCGTCCGGACCCGAGGAAGGCCTGTCCGGACCGGGCATGCAATCAGCATTCTGGAAATGCTGTCTAGTCTTGGTCAACACCTCCGATCGATGGGCGTTTGTGGTCCGATTGAGCTGACATTTTGCAGGGACGTTCATAACACATGAATCTACATTATGAACGGTGAAGATTGGGTTCTGAGCATTCTATATCAGTGTTTGAGCCCGTTAACAGTAGCCTATGCATTTTGGAACTGAATTAAGCCAACACAAGAACTAACAACTCCCCCTTTGGCAATTCAGTGACAAAACCAAAATGCCGAGCCAATCCCATCATCTCCCCATATTTACTCCCCCTTTTTGTCACAGAATGACAAAAGGTCTTCATGTTTCCTGAAATACTTCACAAAATACATCAAGGCATATGTGGAACAAGAAGACATAAATAAAACTCATGAAAAAAAAAATGACATAGAATGCGTGATCATAAAGAAACATCAGCAAAACGCCCCCTCAATGTATGACTCAATTAACAACAAGAAACTGGAAATGCAAAACATGTTACTCCCCCTCAAAAGTCGAATGAACACACATGATATACACATCAATGACTCATGTATTGCACAATGAATATCCCAAACATGCTCAAAATATGCAAAATATACATGAGACTAGAAATGGCAAGAAACTCATATTGCTTAACCCAAGCAAAGAAAAATGTTCCATTCAACCCATTCTTGTGTGGTGTGTGTGTAAGCTATCCAAAGAGAAAAGTTTTCAACTTACAAAATGAGGAGAAAGTTTCACCATCATGAGGTTTTGACAAGTATATCAAATCAAAAGTCAAACCTTATCATACTAGGGCCTAGCCACTCTCATCCTATACATTTCTCTTTGTAAAACATTTTGCACAAGTTTGACACAGTGAAATAAATTCCTTTTGGAATATGATCTTTTGATTTTATTTGTTTCACTATTTTGTTTATTTTTCTCTTTGAAAAAATGTCCTTAAACTTTTGGCGCTTATCACAAAAGAGAAAGCAGGAATTTTTAAGCCCTAGGTTCAACTAGCATATGGTCAATTTGAAGAATATGACAAGTCAAAAACCTCATATGGTTACCTAACAGACCTCACAAATAAAGTGAAACAAAACCTTAATTTAAGCTTAACTGTGCACAAGAGATAAAGCATAGCAAAATGTACCACATAAGCTCAGGCTTTAGGTAACCACAAAAACAAGTCCATTGACACAAATTTTCATCTCATGCATATTAAGAACATTCCAAGACGCAAGGAATTAAATTCATAAAAAGCAACATGAGAAATTAATGAACTATCTAGGTGCATATGACAAAATAAAGAGAAGAAAAAAAAAAAACAACCAAAGTAAAATATTTTTGTCTTTTTGTTATTTTTCACAAAAGAAATGCACACAAACAAAATACAATTTCAAAACAAAATAAAACAAAAATGCAATGAAAAATGAAAGACAACATGCTCTAGGATATGCAAAGATATGCAAGAAAATCAATCCTAGGCATGTGGGTGACTCACCTAACATAAGGTGAGATCATCACCACTCCCCCTCAATTGGTGAATGGTATCATCCTTCCTAACCCAAACTTGAGAAATCTTAGGTCTAGACTTATGACTTTGCTCAAACTTATCTAGCCTAGATAGCACTTCTCTCATCATTATGACCAAACCCTCACTTTCTTTCCTAGAATAGGAATTTTCATTTATATGCACATGAGGTGTCAAATTAAAACAGTAAGGTCGAATGTGACCCACTTTGCCACAATGATAACATGTAGGGACAAACCTTTGAGAAGGTAATTTCCTAGGAAGATGCACGACTCTAGGTGTAGGGTAAGATGCATGAGGCTCAATGTAGATTTTCTTACCTTTCTTACCTTGAGGAGTCGGAGCAACTACTTGCTTTTCTTCACTTGAAGATTCTTCTACTTTCACTGGTTTAACAAAAACAGTCTTTGAAGTAGAAGACGGTTACAAGACAAAGAAGCAGTTTTATCAAATCCTAAGCCAGATCTGTCGCTAGATTGCTTTTGAATATGCAAAATTTTATCAAGCTTTTCACTAGAGAATTTACTCAAGTGATTTCTAGATGCAATCAAATCATTTTGAATGAATTTATTTTTAGTAATTAACACATGATTTTCAGATTTGAGAGTATTGCAAACAACATGTGAATTACTCAAAGATTTCAATAAATTATTCCTTTCAAGCTCAAGATTCTTAAAATCCTTAACAATTTTCAAGTTAGTATTTCTAAGCATAGAAAACTTTTCCATTAAATTGTTAAAGGAGTTTTGAAGATCATTAACCCTATTTGATTCATTATCAGAGGCAGACTGAACATCTGATTGATTAGAATCATCAGAATCATAGGATGCAACAAAAGCCATATAATTAGGAGTTTCTTCCTCATCAGTGTCACTCAAGGTAATATTGAAGGCTTTTTGGTATTTTAGCTTATTACTCTTGAGATTAGCACAATCATTGCGAACATGACCATAGCCAGAACACTCATAACATTTTGGACCACGTGGGTCTCTTTCATTTCTTTCCTAAGTACTTCCTTTTTGTTTTCCAAATCTCTTGGAAATTCTATGTTCATTCTTATAAAACTTTATAGCTATCAAGGCAAGTTCCTCATCATCTGGTGATTCGTCATCAGATAACTCATCAAAATTCTTCCTAAGAGTTCTAAGGGCAAGATCCTTATTTTTCCTAGGTTGAGGCAAAGAAAACTCATAAGTCTGAAGGGCACCAACTAACTCTTCTATCCACATGGTTTCCAGATGAGTGCATGACTCAATGGTTGTTACCTTCATTCTGAATCTTTCAAGGAGTGATCTCATGACCTTTCTAATAATCTTAGTGTCAGAAACTTTCTTTCCTAGATTTATCATGGAATTTCTAATTTCACTAAGTTTACCAAAGAAATCATTAAATGTCTCATCCTCTAACATTTTAATTTCCTCAAACTTAGAAACTAACATTTGAAGTTTTGAAGCTTTAACAAGATTTGTTCCTTCGTAAGTAGTTTCTAGGATCTCCCATGCATCTTTGGCACTATGACAATTTAAAATTCTAGAGAACTCAGTTTGTGAAATTGCCAAGCATAGAGCATTCATAGCTTTGTCATTCGCCATACGAGTTTGTTTTTCATCATTAGACCATTCAGCTGTCGGCTTATCCGGAGCTTTAAATCCAGATTCAATGACATGCCAAACACCTATAGATTTTAAGAAAAATCTCATACGGGACTTCCAATAGCCATAATTTGATCCATCAAAATTAGGCACAGTGTTAAGGGTTTGAGACATCTTAAACAATAAACAAAGATCACACTCAGGAATTTAATCCTTCACAGAGTGAACCCGCTCTGATACCAATTGAAAAACTCTAAACAGATAAATATCACAATTTATGCGGAATTAACGGATATTTATCAAAGCAAACAATCACCAAAATATGAACAATCACACACAAAGATTTTGGCGACGAAGAAGAAACCTTTTAGAAAATGTTCTAAAAGTAAAACCTTTCCGGGGCAGCCAAACCTAGGAAATTACTATCAAAAGATTATCCAGAGATTACAGACACTAGGACCACTTACAACCCTTTGCAAGACCTTGACTGCGTAAGATCGACAAGCCTCCAACTTGTCTCCTCGCTCACAATCTTCTTCAACGTGATTCTCCTTTATCGAACCCTTCCGATAGACTTCAATTAAGCACACAATCAAAACTAACAAAAATCCTCTAAGAGGAATCAATTTGGCTCACAACAAAATAATCACTCAAGCACAGCCTCACATGAACTCTCTAGGAGTGAAAATTCATGCCTCTCTCTTTTATAATGATGTATGTATATCAGTACATCAAACCCTAGACCTGGGCCCACTAAAAACATGTTTTTGGGCATAATAGGTACGGCGTGTCCGGACAGGTTAATGGGCTGTCGAGACACGGCCTTGCGGAGCAAAATGGAGTTTCTGGAAATGCGGTCCGGACCCGGGGAAGGCCTGTCCGGACCGGGCATGCAATCAGCATTTTGGAAATGTTGTCCAGTCTTGATCAACAGCTCCGATCAATGCGCGTTTGTGGTCCGATTGAGCTGAAATTTTGCAAGGACGTTCATAACACATGAATCTACATTATGAACGGTGGAGATTGGATTCTGAGCATTATATATCAGTGTTTGAGCCCATGAACAATAGCATCTGCATTTTAGAACTAAATTAAGCCAACACAAGAACTAATAATGTTAAAAGCAAAATAAGCATACAACCTCTTCTTTTCTTCGGCCAACCAAAAGTCTGGTCCACTAATATTCAATTAACCGCCAATCAAGGAAAAAAGGGTCATCTGACGCCGAGTGGAAGTTTGGGCTTTGAACTTCAACATATATATTCAACATTTTTCTTTTCCAACCACAAATAGATATATATATATATATATATATATATATATATATATATATATATATATACGCATAGTCCCTAATTGTGGATTGATTTCAGGCATCAATTAGAATATTGAGATTGTGAAGGGGAGGTGTAGGTTTAAATAAAATAAAAAATAATGAAAGTAAATGATCAATACGGCTCATGATGCATGCTTATGAATAAAGGTCAGAAACACACATGTTTTTTTTTCTTTCTTGGTAAATAAGCTTTTCAAGGCTTGGGTTCAACTAGGTTGAATTGGGCACAAGTTACATACTTACCAAACCACCCACAATGTTGAAATACTTGCGTGTGTGTATATATATATATAGTTGAAGATATTAGAGGGAGTCTCAAATAGATCGAGCTGTCTGGGATTAGGTAATTTGGCAGATTATTGAATATCTATTTCCTTTAGCCTTTACCTAATTACATGCTATTGACTTCCAGTGCGCAGCCAATGACTATTTTTGCTTTGGAAGATATATGCATTTCAGTATCTTCATTCCTCCATTCTGATTTGCTAATCCATTCATTTTCAAATCTCAGCAATTTTCACGACAAACATAGTACTATTTAACTTAGCAAATTTTCAAAAATTTGCTTTATTTCGTTGAAGATTTGGAGACTTGTGTCATTGTTGCTTTGTCCATGCTGACTCCTTGTAGTCAATAATATCGAGCTGAGTCCTTGGTGTGGCAACACACGTTAACATGTTGAGACAGTTTTAGAGCTTGTTTGGGAATACATTTGAAAAATAGAGCTTTTAAGTTAAAAAGCGCTTTTTGGCAAAAGCTTCATTTTTAAGCTTTTGCAAAAAGTACGTTTTAACCATTTTTAGGCTTTTTAGACCCCTAAAAACGCTTTTAATTTTTTTACCAAACGAGTACATTTTTCTTTAAATTGACTTGTTGAGTGTTAAAAGCATTTTTCGGCCATTCAAACGCAATTTCAAACAAACCCTTAAACTTAGAGAATAACTTCTATACGAGTGTGGCACAAACCCACCCCTTTGTGCCCACCAATGATGAGTTGACACCTGAACATGGAGCATAATATTAGAAATATAAACCCAAAACACCTAATTATAACAGGTTTCTTATTTTTTTTATTTTTTATTTTTAAAGAATTTGCAGAGGGAGGGGGTAAGGGCGGCTCACCGCCACCCCGCCCATTTGGGGTGGCCGGCAACTGGCAAGCCACCCAAAATGGGCGGAGGTGGCCGCGCGGCCATCCCTGGCAGAGTTTTGAGGCAGTCTTGTTGACATTCTCCTTTGCTAGCTTATGAAAATGGCAAAATCAATCTTCATAGACAATGGCATAAGAAGAGAAATGGCCCTTCTTAGACCTCACCTCGTTAGCCACTGAAGACACGTGGATTGATACAACAAAATTATCCTCAAACCCTAAGTTTTCTTATCCAATTATGCATGTCAATATCTTAATTCCTCTATTCTCATTTTCTTATCAATTCATTTTCATATCTCAGCAATTTTGATGACAAAGATGGTAGCATTAACTTGGCTCAGCTGCAAAATAGCAAATTTTCACATGCTTTATTTTGTTGAAGATTTGGAGAGTTGTGTCACTGTTGCTTTGTCCGCATTAACATGACGAGACAATTTTAAACTTATTGTCACTAATGTGATGCTAATCACTTTTGCCATTATTATTTAAGGTAATAATCCATCATACGTGAAATTCTACCACTCTTTCTTTTGCACGAGACGTATACCCCATTGTTTGAGCTAGCTATGTAGGTTGAGAAATGACTTCTTTCTACTCGTTAAGGGAACGGTTGGTATGGGGATTAGAGCTCAGAATAGAATAGCTATTCTGGAGAATAATTATTCCATTCATTTGGTTACTTTATTATTCATAGGGTAACAATCTATGTTGAATAGTTATTCTTCAGGATGAGAAATAGCTAGGAATAACTATAGCTTTCGTGATGGGAAT
>NC_081542.1:18901426-18904044 GCF_901000735.1 Corylus avellana
AAGGCCCAACGATATAAAAATCTATAAATTCCTTTTTTATATGGTGACCAAGTAATTTGTAGCTGAGAACAATCTGTAAGATTCAATATAAACATTTTAGCCTGATCACTGAGTGCCAATCCTTAATAGCGGTGCGATTTAGTCATTATTAAAATCTGTAACATAATACCGACCTCGTTACACAATGTACCATATGGAATGAAAATTAGTCAGATATGCAGATCAGAAACAGTGATATTACTAGTTAAGCTCTTCATAAACAGTTATAGGAAAATATTACAAAAGTGATTTAGATATAATGTACAACAAAGTAAGAAGCATAATTAAGAGAGACAATACAAAACCAAGGAGGTTGCACTTTGCCATCAATTCTTTGTAACTTCTATCAGAAAATGGATGGCAGAGATTTAGATGAGAAAAGCATAATTAAGAGAGACAATACAAAACCAAGCGTAACAGGAAATTATTTATTATTACATATAAATATTATACAAGCACAAGGCTCATCAATATCCATAGTGATGTTAAATCAATAAATCTTAATTGAGAGCAAATCACTCAACCAGAACTAGACAATTTGCTCCATTCATGTATTGAATCAATTGCAAAATGACATTAGATAATCTACCTATTACGCGTGACTAAGGATTTCCGTAAAATGTCTATGGTATCTTTGTTGTTGGCAGCATTACCAAAAGAGGCAAGCTTTAAAACCTCCTCTTCATCGAGATCCAGATCAGAAACCCTGCATTATGAACCATATAACCATGTGAGCAACAAAAAATTTATACATATAGCCGACCAAATATTGAGAGATTGATTTGCACATAGTGCAGATGCACTCACAATTTGAATGCTGCAAGCTCTTTGGCCAAACCCATATTCTTTTCTTGCAACCTCAAACATTCCAAAGTTGATTTATGAAGCTCCTATGACAGAATTGACCAAAACTTTAATCCAAAATCTAATAAACCAATTGAACCCAGAAAAGAAAAAAAAAAAAAAAATCTAGAACAAAAACTAATAGCAGATAAGTTCAAGTTTGTTTCATTTCAAGTTTCCTGCCATTTTGTAGAGAACATAGAACCATTATAAGCAAAACCTCCTTAGTATTTTTAGTACCCTCAAGTCCTCTATTTTAACCCTAAAATTGTGCTTATAAAGATCTCCAAAAAACCTTAACATTCTGTCTAAATCAGCATAAATTGTTGCTCGAAATCCAAAAATTCCAACACTCATATTGGGTATTACCTCTCCAAGAAATTAAGAAAACCAATCTCCTAAAATCAGTATACAACAACCTTTGAAATCTTCCTGTGAGCTCCTGTTTGGCCAGAAATCTAAAGCCTGAGAAGTGAGAAAGGGAAACTTGTTTTATTAGAATCAAATGATCACCACATAGACAATAGGCCTATTCATGTATACAGCAAATTATCTCACTCCATACAAAGACATAAAACAGAGTACTTGTACCAAAAGAAGGAAAAATTCTGTTATCGCTAGAATAGGGTTTCAAAAACACACAAAAAAATGAAATAAGTTATGAACTATTCTAGTATTAAATGGAATTAACTTCCACCAACAAGTGAATGACAATGGGATTGAAATAACTTACCCATTGTTATTTGAGTCCTTTAGCGCCACAATTCTTTGCACATCTTCCACTCATTCCATCCCTTATACACTTAAAATGAAATATTGTTATATAATATTACTCTCTTGCATTGTTTACTCAACTTGATAAACATGTCAAGAGAGGTTCACTAACTCAAACTTCTTAAACATGTCAAGAGAATGTTTTTTTAAGGAAAATAAAATGACAATAATTTAATAAGGAACTAAAGCCACCAAGGCTTGTTGGTCCAGAGAAACAGACTTTTCCCTGTTGGTTTTGGAGTAGCTGGTGTTCATGGTGCTTGAAGGGGAATAGATGAAAGCCATTGATATGCAATCCGCTTTCTCATAAACACAAGGGGATTCCGGCCATGGGGTTAGTGAGGTAAACATTCAAGCTTTCTCTTATGATTTTCGTGTTATCCATGGGATTAGAAGCTAGAAATTGTGTGGATTTGTGGGGCTTTGATTTGGGTCCGAAAGTTACGGTTCTTGGAAGGGATTTTTGGAGATTTTGTTAATCTCTAGTTTCTCTTTAAGGTTTTGTTCTACCCATTGAATATCAAATCATAATGATTTGGGGAATTTTAATAAGGTCCGAAAATTAGGGAATTTTAATTAGAAGCCTAATTCCTAAAATTAGCTTGGGGTTTTTGTGTGTAGTGGATTGCTATACATTATTCAAGTTTCGGGTTATTTAATTAATGGGTTGAAACTCTAATCTTACCTATTGGTAAAGTATGAGCATAAACCCTAATTTTATATAGTTTGAATTAATTTGGAGCTTTTGGTATGTGAACACTAAGAATGTTGTTTGAATGAATTAATTATATTTAAAGTGTTAATTAATCCTAGGTTTTCATGGGATTCCATGAAAATTGATACCTATGGGGTTTAGGTTCTAATATGATATTGTAAGTGTTTATGAGTATTATAAGTTAGGGTGAACGACAATGGGAATGAATATATATATATATATATATATATATATATATATATATATA
>NC_081542.1:18904144-18909942 GCF_901000735.1 Corylus avellana
ATTATTTTTTTTTCTTGTAAAGTTCCTACTGTCTTTTTTTTTTTTTTTTTTTTTTTCATTACTGTTTAACTATTGAATTAATAACTAATTTTTTTTTTATTACCTTAAACTTTTAAAATAAATAATGCATGCATATTAGAACAGAGGTCCCTAACTATCAAAAGGCCATACTTGAATATGTAAAATTCATATGAGTCTCACATATTTAGAGATAAATTTATTAAAGAAAAAAATAATACAAAACAAGAAAAATAAACATTTTTATTGATTAAATTATTAAATTATTCTCTTTTTATGTATTTAAAATTTTAAAATAAATGGTGACCTAATACTTGTCTAATGCTGACTTACTTTTGAATGAATATGAAATTTTCATCGATGCCGAGAAAGACTTGAAGAATGACTGTGAAAAGAAAAAACAAAATTTATAACATAAATTTACTGTTTATAATATAATCTCTAAGGAGACACAAATTTATAACTATTTATTTATTACATTTCCTATTCTGCTATTCAACCTGACAATTTCCTTTTGGGTCCCTTTTATTTTGGGTCTCATGATGCCAAACATTATTAATAGTGTTTTCTTGGTCCTAGTATTTCCATTGAGGATGCTACAAACGATTTTACAAAAACCTTTGCAGCATCATAGATATAAACATGTCTTTTATATATATATATGCTGCAGAGTCTTATGTACTTACATTTCTACCCTGTAAGATAGCATGCATTTGAGTTAATATATGAAAAGTGGTGTTTGTCAACAATTTAGCCAATAACCACTAATCGTAACGTCTTTTCACTCTTAAAGTGATAGTGAACTATATGATGGTCTTGGGATGAGATGGAAAATACAGAACTTTTCGTTAATCGTAAACAAATAAACTAAGACACTATTAGCAGAAGAAATTAATTAAGGTACTGACCAAGCATTCAGAGTGGTCATTATTGGCTTGTGTGCTTTTGTTAGGAGTGGTAAAGGATAGTGAAGCATTTGACAGCTATGCATGTGCACTAATGGGGTGTTTGGAAGAATTTGGAGGAAATTCCAATGCTATCATGTCTTAGTTTGGGGTAATTTTAGAAGTCACTCTTGTGTTCTTCCAAAAATGAGGTGGCTTTTAAATTTACAATTTGATCAAAATTCAATAGTGATTAATCACATGCACAATGATAATTTTAGAAGTCACATAAATCTTGAAATGACTCAAGAAAGGGACTTCTAGTGTTACTCCTTAGTTTAAGGCTTCACAAGTTTAGTTTGGTTGAGGCTTTACGAATTAGGGCATATTTATTGTTATGTTATTATTGTTACTCATAGTATTGGTTTTTCTTATTTTAAATTTAGTTTATTAGAATAAATTGTAGTTTTTCAAGCTTTTATCAGTTGTTATAAATAGTTTTGGGCACAAGTAAGTTGTTGTTACAACTTTTGGAAGACAACTTGGTTTGGTAGCAAGCGAGGTGTGTTGCTTAGCTAACTGATTGTTGAGATACTTAGTTAACTGATTGCTGGAGTCTGGTTAGACGTAGAGGTTTCAATAAGTATGTCGTTGTATTTGTTAGAGTTGGAGTTTGTAGTTTATAACTACGTTGGACCCAAACTATTCTACTGGGAGAATATATCTTAGAGAAGAATTAGGATTTTTGGGTTATTGTGTTTGGCAGTTACGGAGTACTTTAACTAGAAAATTTATTTTGTTAATTTTCTAGAAAATTTATTTTGTAATTGACGAAGATTATTGTTAATTTTTTGCACGACTTACGACCGGTGGAAAGAACGCGTTGTTTATACATTGACTTTTGAGTTGTATTGTTATTTTATTTATTCTTATCTGTGGTTAAGATAGCATCACCACGTACCATATAGTTGTGTGAAGCCAAGACCCCCTGTTTTGTGTCTGAAACTAAAGCCATCTCACCCCCTGCTAATTTCTGCATCGTTTGGGCTACAGCACAATTTAAAAACAGAAGCCATCTCACCACCCGCAAGCTACCTTCCTCTGCCAACATTTTTGTCAAACTCAATGCAGCCATACCCAATGTAATTCAAGGTAAAAGCTTCAAATTCCTCTAGTTTCTGCAATGTTCTTTTGAGCATAGATTTTTTTTTTTTTTGGGTGTTCTTGAGCGTGACTTTTCTTTTCTTTTGCTTTAAAGATTGGATTTTTGTATGGGGTTTTCTGTTCTCGGTTTGTGGGTGTTCCTGTTTTCACTGGGTTTGCTTCAGAGGGGAAGATTTAGATTGTGGGTGTTCTTGAAGCTTCTCTGGGCTTTGTAGAACTAAATGTAGATGTCGGTGTTTCTGATGCTTATTGCAGAATCTGCTGTAAGATTATTTCTTCTAAATGCTAGCTCTTGAAGCACGCTAAGAAGCAGGTTTGACAATATTATTGTTGCTATTTGGCTTGAGTGCATGACCCTGACATCATCATGCATTTGGGAGTTCCTTCCAATTAAATACATAAAAGTTTATAGGTTTTTGATGGGCATGTATGAAATGCTGGATTTGTTATGGGAAGAAATTGAGTTACTGATCAATCATTCAAAGTGGTCACTATTGACTTGTGTACTTCTGTGAAGGGTGGTGAATTATAGGGAAGAATTCAACAGCCATGTATGTGCGCACTAATGGGGTGTTAATTTGGAAGAATTGAGATTTTTGAGATATTGTGTTTGGCAGTTATGGAGTACTTTAACGAGAAAATTTATTTTGATATTAAGTTTTGTTGGATTATTTATAGGTCTCTAATGGACGTTTTTTTAGGTAATTGGGTAGCACAAATAGTTGGTTCTTGGATGAAATAGAATTGTAAGAAAATGTTTCAGTTAGGTTTAATATCAGTTCTTAGTATAAATAATCTTTGTTATTCAATACTCTTTACCTTTGAACATTTGCATTTGTTTTTCCCAATTTGCTTAGCTTTCAGAATTTTCTTATTTTTTTTTTTCTCATTTTAGCTTGGTGTTTCTCTTGTATAGTTCATGCGTATCTGGGTTACGCTTTCGCTTTTTATTGATATTTTGATTTCTTATAAAAAAACAAAAACAGTTCTTAGTAAGAGTCATGTCTTGCAATGTGCTTGGGGTGTGTCAGTTAACCCAATTTCTTTTCTAACTGTGACAAAATATCATTCACTGGGTGAAGGTCAGAGAGGAAACCATGACAGAAACCGTTGTGACCCTTGTCATTAATGAGCTGGTTCAGTTGATCGCTCATGAATCAAAATTGCTAAGGGGTGTCCATCGAGATGTTGTGGACATTAGAGATGAACTTGAGAGCATCCAGTGTTTCCTCAAAGATGCAGATAGAGGAGACCTTCAAGATGGCGTCAAAACATGGGTGAAACAAGCGAGAGGAGTAGCCTATCATATAGAAGATGTAATTGATGAATACATTCTTCACGTGGCACAACATGGTCATAAGCAAAGTTTTATTGCTTTCCCCCATAAAATTGGCCACTTATTCAAAAAATTAAAACCACGTCATGACATAGCAACAAAGATTCAAGATATCAAAATATCAATCCGTGAAATCAAGGAAAGAAGTGAAAGATATGGTTTTAGTTCCTTAGAGCGAAGATCAAGTAGTAGTGAATCTAGTGTTACATGCCATGACCCTAGAGTGGGTGCACTTTTCATTGAGGAAGATGAAGTTGTGGGCATTGAGTCTACAAGGGATGAGCTCGTAAGCTGGTTGGTGGGGGGAGTATCTAAACGATCTGTTATTTCAATTGTAGGCATGGGCGGAATTGGTAAGACAACTCTAGCTAAGAAAGTATATGAGAATGAATTAGTGAAAGGACATTTTGACTGTCATGTTTGGATCACAGTGTCTCAGTCATACAACGTCCAGGAGATACTCATGTCCATGATAAAGCAAGTCTACCATGAAAATGAAATGACTCCATGGAAAATAGACATGATAGACGAGATCACACTAATTAGCCAGCTGAGGAAATATTTACAACAAAAGAGGTATGTTGTGGTTTTTGATGATGTTTGGAAGACAGAGTTTTGGGAAATTGTAAAGCATGCTTTACCATGCAATGACAGAGGAAGTAGGATTATTATCACAACACGAAGTGATCTCATTGGTGTATCTTGTAAAGAATCTTTATTCGATCAGGTCCACAAGCTACAACCTCTGTCTCAAGACAAGGCTTGGGAATTGTTTTGTAGAAAGGCATTCCAGTCCGAGTTTCAAAGGTGTTGTCCCAAAGAGTTGGTGAAACTGTCGATGGACATTGTCAAAAAATGTGAAGGCTTGCCACTTGCAATTGTTGCCATAGGTGGTCTTTTGTCAACAAAGGAAAAGGTGCCATTAGAATGGAAAAAGTTGCATGATAGCCTCAGTTCTGAGCTAGAATGTAATCCACACCTTACAAGTGTAACAAAAATTCTCTCTCTTAGTTATCATGATCTTCCGTGCTACCTAAAGTCTTGCTACTTATACTTCGGCATTTTTCCAGAAGACTACTCAATAACGGGTGAAAGATTACTTTGGCTATGGGTAGCTGAGGGCTTTATAAAAGAAAAGAAGGGAAAACCATTGGAAGACGTGGCAGAAGAATACTTAAAGGAGCTCATCCATAGAAACTTGGTTCAAGTTTCATTTGGGGAGCTTGATTATGAATTATTCAGAAAGTACAGAATCCATGATCTATTGCATGAAATCATCCTATCAAAGGCTGGGGAGTTAAACTTCTGTCAAGTTCTCGAAGCAGGTGACACAACTTTTCCTGTAAAAAGTCGATGCCTATCAATCCACAATGCTAGAGAAAATATTTTTGAAACAAGTGAGTGCTCTCGAGTTCGTTCTGTTTTTCTCTTCAACATTAATGAAATGCCTAATTCTTTCATAGTTAAATTGTTCAAAAAGTTCAAGCTTTTGAAAGTGTTAGATTTTGAAGATGCTCCTATTGATTATCTTCCTCAAGAAGTGGGTAATTTATTCCATTTGAAGTACTTAAGTTTGAGGAGAACAAAAGTGAAGATACTCCCAAAGTCAATGGGTAGGCTACATAATCTGCAGACACTAAATGTCGTGGAAACCGTAGTGCGTGAGCTACCAATTGAAATATGTAGGCTTTATAAGTTAAGGCAGATTTTGGCTCATTCTCATGACTTTGAAATTAAAAGTAGCTTTTATTCGTTGCGAGGAGTAAAAGTACATGAAGGGGTTGGATGTTTAAACGAATTGCAGGTACTATCAATTATTGAGGCAAATCATCATGGGGTTGGTTTATTTGAAGAGCTTAGAAAGTTGAGTCAGTTGAAGATGTTGGGTATTTCAAATATGACTGCAGAACGTGGGAGTGCTCTATGTATCTCCATTCAAAATATGGTCCACCTTAAATTTTTGTTTGTAGGCTCAATTAGTGAAGATGAGATTATAGACTTACAATCAATTTCATCTCCACCTCCATTTTTAGAGCATCTTTCTCTAAGAGGTCGATTGGAGAAGTTGCCTAGTTGGATTCCAAAGCTTCAAAATCTGGTCACACTAATCTTATTTTTCTCATCATTAGAGGAACATCCATTGTCGTGTGTCCAAGCTTTGCCAAATCTATTAAACCTTTCCCTCAATCATGCTATGATGGGGAGCAACTGCATTTTGAGAATGGTGGTTTTCAAAGACTCAAGAGGCTCACCCTCAGAGAGATGAAAAAATTAAAGATGGTGGAAATAGACAGAGGATCACTGCCCAGTCTTGAGCAACTAGAGATTGGACCATGCCTGCAGATGAAAGAGGTACCCGTTGGAATCCAACACTTGAAAAGTCTAAAGATTCTTGA
>NC_081542.1:18910042-18914978 GCF_901000735.1 Corylus avellana
CGGAAAGTTGAGTCAGTTGTGGGTGTTGGGCATTTCAAATATGGCTGCAGAACGTGGGAGGGCACTATGTACCTCCGTACAAAAAATGGTTCACCTTAACATTTTGGTTGTAGCCTCAATTAGTGAAGATATGATTTTAGACTTATAATCAATTTCTTCTCCACCTCCATTTCTAAAGCATATCTATCTAAGAGGGCGATTGAAGAAGTTGCCGAACTGGATTCCAAAGCTTCAAAATCTGGTCACACTAGTCTTATTTTTCTCATAATTAGAGGATTATCCATTGTCGTGTGTCCAAGCTTTGCCAAATCTAATTACCCTTTCCCTCAATCATGCGTATGATGAGGAACAATTGCATTTTGAGGAAGGCGGTTTTAGAAAACTCAAGAAGCTCACACTCAGAGAGATGGAAAAATTAAAGATGGTGGAAATAGGCAGAGGATCACTGCCCAGTCTTGAGCAACTAGAGATTGGGCCATGCCTGCAAATTATGGAGGTACCCTCTGGAATCCAGCACCTTGAAAGCCTAAAGATTATTGACTTCTATGAAATGCAGAGAGAATTTGTGCTACGTATGCAGCCTGATAGAGGGGAAGATTATTGGAAAGTCCAAAAGGTAACTACTATCCGTCTCAGGTATAGGATTAAAGGAGAACAATATCGAACGTACAAGCTCGGTGACTTGGACTTATTGGAGCGTTTGCAAGGGTCCGTTTTCGAGGATCAAACTGCCATGTAGAATTTCAGTGATGAACAAGGTATGCACCTCTAATTATAACCACAAGATTTCCATGATTTTTTATTTTTTATTTTTTATTTTATTTTATTTTTTTATATGTAATGATAAAATTCTTCACATTATGTGGCTGACTAAGAAAGTCTTACATTGGCCACGCGATGAGTTCCCACCTAAGCTACAGTTTGAAATTCTACCAACTCCTTTTGCTCTCTAAATTGTGTTCCTCATTTTTTGGACTTCTATTTATTCGATATTTTAATCTGCCATCACTAAAAATAGTTTGATACTAATCTATGTTAGAACAAGGACCTAGCAGCTGTAATTAGACTTGGGCCAATATAGAGGACCTTTTATAATTAAAAGATTAATTCTTTGGGGGGGGGGTTATTCTTACCAATGTGTTATAAAAGAGTTATATTTTTGATGTATTTCCCCATAAATTGGAAATATTCAAGACCTTCTAACTCACCCCATCCATTTTGCAATTAATTATAATAGAACAAAATTGCCTTAAAATAACATTCATTATAGTATAACTATAGAGACTAAAATGTTAAAACAACGCTGAAATGCTTTAAAAAAAAGGGTTATGTATTTGGCTAAACTGGCATCTTGAGTGGACAAAGTTTAATCAGGGTGAGGAGCTTGAAATGCATTCTCATGTACAATAGTTTTGCCTTATGTCTTTTGTAGTTGTTCTTCTTGGCGATTTGATTCGACATCAAATCATTCAGTTCGTGGCTTGGCTGACAACAGATCAATGGTGTTGTAGAAAATCCATTTTGCTAATTTCAAGAACCCTGGAACAATTGCAATTTACTTTATAATTCTATGTTGTTTCATGCTATACCAGTTTAAGTACTTTACAAGTAAACACTCCATATGTAAATTAGTTCATTTTAAGCATTTAGAAATTTTTGCTTGAATCCCTGGCAATATTTTCCTTCTCTAACCGGGACTGTAAAAACGTTGTGCAATATTGAGCCAAAAACCCAGAAGCATGAGTGATTAAATGCTGCTAATAATAATAAGTTCTTACAAAAAAAAAAAAAATGCTGCTAATAAGAAGTACCAATATTCACAATTCACATGTCAAAGAACAATCATGGCTTCCATTCGAATAGTCACCAAAACCCAAAATTAAGATAAACAACAATTCAAAATCTGAAGGAAAAAAAAAAATAAAAAAAATCCACCAAATGAATTAAAATAAGAACTGGGTGCTTGAAATGAGAATTTGATGGCACCTAGACACTGAATTCAATAAAGCCTTTGATTATCTTCAACACAGCTACAGAATAAAGCCTTTGATAATCTTTTGCCTGCGAGTCCCACATGAAGGTGACTTGGTAATCCAATTAGTCTTACGTGAATAGAGTCCTGCCTGGAGGGGAATATATTCAGCTGATCACTTCCGTAGCTCAATTGAGGACTTCTTCTATCATGTAATTATTTCACCTTCATTATCTGTTAGTAGTATTAGGACTCTTTACGCTCCTTTATGAATAAGCAGATAGCTATATAAGCTGTAATGTACTCCCAAAAATATCAATTGATCAATGAAGAGTTATAATTTTTAAACTATGTGCTTGAGTGAGATGCTTGCTTTTGTTTGAGATGAGATTGCTAAGGTTGAGCTGTTTTTGTGTTCCATGCTGAGATGTCATTCTTTTATTGGAAGGCACAAAGAACTTAGTTTGTGACCGTCTTTATAGAAGTTAATTCCTTTTCTTTCGGGTCTCTGTCACCTCAAAGCACAAACCAAACGGAATCTTGACCTGTTTAGCCTACCCTTTTTTCCTTGTTTGGCGGCCTACTGAATAATGGACCAGACTTTTCTTTGGTCAGAGGAAAAGAGGAGGTTGTATGCTTAATTTGCTTTTGAAGAGTATGATAGACCAGAAAAATACAATTTTCTGGTCAAAAGGGAATGAGTTTCCAAGGAGAATTACTTAATGGACAGAAATTTCCTCTTCCAACCCACTCTCTAAGGCATCATAGGAAAATGGAAAAAGGAAACTAGTTGCATGAGCCACTAGGAGGTAAATCAGAAGCCTATATAATAATACTCTTATCTGTGGTTAAGATAGCATCACCACGTACCATTTAGTTGTGTAAAGCCAAGACCCCCTGTTTTGTGTCTGAAACTAAAGCCATCTCACCCCCTGCTAATTTCTGCATCGTTTGGGCTACAGCACAAGTTAAAAACAGAAGCCATCTCACCACACGCAAGCTATCTTCCTCTGGCAACATTTTTGTCAAACTCAATGCAGCCATGCCCAATGTAATTCAAGGTAAAAGCTTCAAATTCCTCTAGTTTCAGCAACGTTCTTTTGAGCATAGATTTTTTTTTTTGGGTGTCTTGAGCGTGACTCTTCTTTTTGGGCATTCTTTTCTTTTGCTTTAAAGATTGGATTTTTATGTGGATTTTCTGTTTTTGGTTTGTGGGTATTCTTCGTTTCGTTGGGTTTGCTTAAGAGGGGAAGATTTAGATTGTTTGTGTTCGAGTTTATGAGAAGTAGTTGGAAGAAGGAAATATGAGTGACATAATATTGGTGAATAAGGAACGAAAAATAGTTGAATAAAATGGTCAAAGTGATTCTTACAATAGGGGGAAGTGATATTTCTCTGGTCTTCGTAGAACTAAATGGAGTTGGATTTTCTGATGTTTATTTGTTGCAGAATCTGCTGCAAGATTATTTCTTAATTATTTTATTTTGTTGGAAAGTTCCTACTGTTTTTATTTTTTATTTATTTTTATTACTGTATAACTATTGAATTAATAACTAATTTTTTTTATTAGCTTAAACTTTTAAAATAAGAAATGCATGCATATTAGAACAGAGGTCCTTAACTATCAAAAGGCCAGACTTGAACATGTAAAATTCATGTGTGATTCTCATATATTTAAAGATGAATTTATTAAAGAAAAAAATAATACAAGACAATAAAAACAAACATTTTTATTGATTAAATTATTCTCTTTTTATGTATTTAAAATTTTAAAATAAGTGGTGACCTAATAATTGTCTAATGCTGACTTACTTTTGAATGAATATGGAATTTTCATGGGATGCCGAGAAAGACTTGAAGGATGAATGTGAAAAGAAAAAACAAAAAGGAAAGACTTGAAGGATAACTATCGGAAAATAAATAAATAAATAAATAAAAGGAAGACCACATGGTTGGTTTTCAAAAATAAAACAAAAAGGAGAGACTTGAAGGATAACGAAAAGATATCTTTAACCGCGGCAGTTGCTCTAGCTTGTTTATTAGTTGCAGCTGCAGAGTCTTAAATCCAATTGCTGCCACTATATATTTGCTTAATTTGCTCTCCTCGAGTTTATCAGGTTCATTTTACTGTTTATAATATAATCTCTAAGGAGACACAAATTTATAACTATTTATTTATTACATTGCCTATTCAACCTGACAATTTCTTTTTGGGTCCCTTTTATTTTGGGTCTCATGATGCCAAACATTATTAATAGTGTTTTCTTGGTCCGAGTATTTCCATTGAGTATGCTACAAACGATTTTACAAAAACCTTTGCTGCTTCATATATATATATATAAACACGTCTTTTTTTTATATATATATATATATATGCTGCAGAGTCTTACATACTTACGTTTCTGCCCTGTAAGACAGCATGCACTTAAATTAATATATGAAAAGTGGTGTTTGTCAACAATTTAGCCAATAACCGCTAACCGTAACCGTCTTTTGACCCCTAAAGTGATACTGAACTATATGATGGTCATGGGATGAGATGAGAAATACAGAACTTATCGTTAATTGTAAACAAATAAACATTATTTATGTGTTTGTATCTAAGACACTATTAGCATATTAGCAGAAGAAATTAAGGTACTGATCAAGCATTTAGAGCGGTCATTATTGGGTTGTGTGCTTTTGTTAGGAGTGGTAAAGGATAGTGAAGCATTTGACAGCTATGTATGTGCACAAATGGGGTGTTTGGAAGAATTTGGAGGAAATTCCAATGCTATCATGTCTTAGTTTGGGGTAATTTTAGAAGTCACTCTTGTGTTCTTTCAAAAATGAGGTGGTTTCGGCCACCCCCAAGGCTCACTGGGGGTGGCCGAGCCACCCCCAGTGGGTATTGGGGGTGGTTTCGGCCACCCCCTTGGAGCCCAAGGGGGTGGCCGAGCCAGCCCCTGGTGCCCAGGGGGTGGC
>NC_081542.1:18915096-18944203 GCF_901000735.1 Corylus avellana
CTTTGGCCATGGGCGTGGCTCGGCCACCCCCCGTTTTTTCCTTTTCTTTTTTCTTTTTTTTTTTTAAAAAAAATACATTTTTTTTTTTTAATTTTAAAAAAAATTAAATAGGTGCCACGTGTCAACATCTGATTGATCCATGTGTCAGTCTTAACGGTCAACTAACGGATGGACTAAATTGGTCCTTTATCAAAACCCTAGGGGGGTCCTCTGATAAAAATGAAACTCCAGGGGGAAAAAAATAAAGTTGGCAAACCCTAGGGGTACGAGGTATTTAACTCTTTTATTTATTCTTATCTGTGTTTAAGATAGCATCACCACGTACCATATAGTTGTGTAAAGCCAAGACCCCCTGTTTTGTGTCTGAAACTAAAGCCATCTCACCCCCTGCTAATTTCTGCATCGTTTGGGCTACAGCACAAGTTAAAAACAGAAGCCATCTCACCACCCGCAAGCTACCTTCCTCTGCCAACATTTTTGTCAAACTCAATGCAGCCATACCCAATGTAATTCAAGGTAAAAGCTTAAAATTCCTCTAGTTTCTGCAACGTTCTCTTGAGCATAGATTTTTTTTTTTTTTGGGTGTTCTTGAGCGTGACTCTTCTTTTCTTTTGCTTTAAAGACTGGATTTTTATATGGGGTTTTCTGTTTTCGGTTTGTGGGTGTTCCTGTTTTCACTGGGTTTGCTTCAGAGGGGAAGATTTAGATTGTGGGTGTTCTTGATGCTTCTCTGGGCTTTGTAGAACTAAATGTAGACGTCGGTGTTTCTTATGCTTATTGCAGAATCTGCTGTAAGATTATTTCTTCTAAATGCTAGCTCTTGAAGCACGCTAAGAAGCAGGTATGACAATATTATTGTTGCTATTTGGCTTGAGTACATGACACTGGCAGCATCATGCATTTGGGAGTTCCTTCCAATTAAATACATAAAAGTTTATAGATTTTTGATGGGCATGTATGAAATGCTGGGTTTGTGATGGGAAGAAATTGAGTTACTGATCAATCATTCAAAGTGGTCACTATTTGAAAAACTCTAAACAGATAAATATCACAATTTTATGCGGAATTAACGAATATTTAAATCTAAGTAAACAATCACCAAACACAAGTAAAATCAAACACAAAGATTTTGGTGACGAAGAGGAAACATTTTAGAAACCGATATAAAAGTAAAACCTCTCCAGGACAGCCAAACTCAGGAAATCACTATCAAAAGATTATCCAGAGATTACAGACACTAAGAACACTTACAACCCTTTGCAAAACCTTGGCTCTGTAAGATCGACAAGTCTATAACTCGTCTCCTCGCTCACAATCTTCTTCAATGTGATTCTCCTTTATCGGACTATTCCGATAGACTTCAATTAAGCACACAATCAAAACTAACAAAAATCCTCTAAGAGGAATCAATTTGGCTCACAACAAAATAATCACTCAAGCATAGCCTCACACGAATTCTAGGGTTCTAAAATTCGTGCCTCTCTCTTCTATAATGATGTATATATACCCCCGACAAAACCCTAGACCTAACCCACTTAAAATCACGTTTTTGGGCCAAAAACTTACAAGGTGTCCGGACAGGTTAATGGGCTGTCTGGACAAGGCTTTGCGGAGCAGAAACAGAGTTTCTGGAAATGCGGTCCGGACCCGGGGAAGGCATGTCCGGACAGGGCATGCAATGGGTCAAATAGCATTCTGGAAATGCTGTCCAGCCTTGATCAACAGCTCGGATCGATGGGAGTTTATGGTCCGATTGAGTTGAAATTTTGTAGGGACGTTAATAACACATGAATCTACAATATGAACGGTGGAGATTGGATTCTAAGTATAAACAGTGAAGATTATATCAGTGTTTGAGCCCATGAACAGTAGTCTCTGCATTTTAGAACTGAATTAAGCCAACACAAGAACTAACACTATTGACATGTGTACTTTTGTGAAGGGTGGTGAAGTATAGGGAAGAATTCAACAGCCATGTATGTGCGCACTAATGGGGTGTTAATAGGGCTGTAAACGAGCTGAGCTTGGGCGAGCTTTGGCTGTCCAAGCTCGGCTCGTCTATTTTGGAGTCAGGCTCGAGCTCGAGCTCGAGTCGAGCCTGACTTTGCTGCTCGAGCTCGGCTCGACAAAGTATGCACCTTGCTCGAGCTCGAGCTCGAGATCGACTATTTTGCTCGATCTCGAGCTCGAGCCTGGCTCGAGCTCGACTTTGTTTTTTTGTTATTTTTTTGGGTAATTTAAATGTATTAAATTACAAAAATCATCCAGAATATTTTACACCTTAAAATACTAAAAAATACTAAACAAACATATCAGATTAATGTCAATCTTACAATTAAAACTAACAAAATCAACTAAAATGCTAAAGAACATTAAACAAATACAACATATTAATCCCAACATTACAATCATCCATACAAAATCAACTAAAATGTTAAAAAACATTAAGCAAACATAACATATTAATCTCCACCTTACAATTCCATACACAATCAACTAACATAATCAACTAAAATGCTAAAGAATATTAAACAAACATTACATATTAATCTCCACCTTACAATTCCATACACAATCAACTAACATAATCAACTAAAATGCTAAAGAACATTAAACAAACATTACAGATTAATCCCAACATTACAGTCATCCATACAGAATCAACTAAAAGTCTAAAATGCTAAAAGACATTAAACAAACATTACAAATTAATCCCAACATTACAGTTATCCATACAGAATCAACTAAAATGTTTAAGAACATAAAACAAACATAACATATTAAACTCCACCTCACAATTCCATACACAATCAACTAAAATGCAACATTGTACAATAACAATTATTTTCCATCTGGCAGATCAATCTCCACCATCTCATCATCATCCGTATCCTCCACCTAATATAACAAATGCAAAGTAATTAGTTCAAATACAACATTGTCTATAAGCATGTGAAGTGAAGAAAAGTTTTGCTATCGACACTGAAGTCCTATGGCATTGTCTCTGTTAATTATTTACCATACACACAACTAGTATTTTGATGATCAGGTCAAATGACTCATTTAGATGGCCCTGAAAAAATACAAGCAAAAAGAACATGAGCTACTTACAGTAAGAAGTGTGAAGGGGGTAATCTTCCGTTCCACCGATAAACACAGCAAAGAAATGTCTCACCAGCAAGATTACTGTAAACTGCAAATTAAATCAACAATTAATTAGCCTAACTTTAAAATGTGTCGGCAGGTTGTTCAAACTTCAAAGCATAGAAAAGCTAAAGAGTAATTAAGAGTAGCCTTTTAATTTAATTAAGAGTAGCCTTTTAAACTAAAGAGTAATTAAGAGTAGCCTTTTAAACTTAAAATGTGTCAGCAAGATTAGTTATATAATTAAGAGTAGCTTTTAATTTAATTTTTATTTTTTTATAAGGTAAGTAGAGTAGCTTTTAAACACAATCAGACAAAATTCATGCAAAACATACAAAGTCCTCCGCAAGCCCACAAGGGTCAAGTTATATTAAGGATAGTATCCTATTTTTATTTATTTCAGCAAGGAGAATAAAAGCAGAGCAATAAGTTTTTATACCCTTTCTGCAGTTTTCTCTATTTTTTTCCCCCCTTAGCATATTCCTCCAATTTCTCTCTACTTCTGACACAAACTTGAAAAATACAGTGAGAACTTGTATGCAACTACTAAAGTGAACCAAATACAATCTCAAATCTCAATATTCAGAGACTAATTTTGTGCAATGTGATGTGATGTAAGCAGCAAAAAGGAGCTAAACAAACCAAACAATTTACGTGCACCAAAACCTGCAATGGAAGCTTCTATGAAAAATTTCAAAGAGTAATATACAGATGAGAAGCATTAAAGTTTTTAGATAAACTCAACAAAAAGCTCAAATCTCAAACACAATCAGACCAATCTAAATAGCATACTACTTTTTCCCTTCCAGAAGGTCGACAAGGTCAACTAAGCTATTTCTTAGAAAATGGGTCAATCACCCAAGTTCTCCCATCAACCAAAACAATGAATAAAACCAACAAGAACTAAAATACAAAACCCCCCCAAAAAAAAAATCACAGTAATTACCACCCGTGTAGCGAAACCCCAAACCACCGACCACCCAAGAAGAAACGGAAAAAGAAATAACCCAAAGAGAAAAGAAAAACCCATAAATCTTCTCACCTCCTCCGCCTCCGATCCGCGGCGTACTGCGAGTCTGCGAGAGTGAAACGACCTCCGAGAGCGGCGTGGATAGCGGGGTTGGCAGCGGCAAGTTCCTGGAAACCGGGCACGATCCGTTCAGCTTCAGCAGGGCGTCAAGGTGTGTGGTTGCTGCGGTGATGGTGGTGGTTGTTGTTGAGGGCACTGGGTAGTGGTAGGAGCGGCAACAGAGATAGGCGGCGAGGAGGATGGTGGAGACAGTGAGAGGAGAGGCGAGACTCGAGAGAAGAGAACGGAGAGAATAGAGATCAGATTTAGGTTAAATTTGGGTTCTCTGATTTGCAGCCGTTAGATTTGGAAAAATAATTAAATTTTAAATATTAACGGTTTGATTTGTTTCTACTCTGATCTGCTGTGCTTGTTTAATATGATCCATTGATCATATAAACGTTTTCAACATTTAATATTACTCGTCAGATTAGATCAAACAAGGCAAGCTTACGGTGTCTCTGTTACACCATATACATTTTTCTTAGTAAATGCTTGATAGTTGTCATCCATTAATATCATCCAACGGCTATTAGATCATCAAAACATTTTGGACGGCTACGATTACACTAATATAATTATATTCCATATATCAAATTCAAAATTCAAAATTTGGGAATTATGAATAAAAATTGTGTTATGTAGTATTATTTAGGGAAGTTTGTTATTTTAATTTCAATAATTACAATTTTAAAAATTGTGTTTTTTTAATCGCGTATTTTTTTTTCTTATTATTGTAGATTAATTATTTTTTAAATCACAATGTAAAACGCTTTATGTTTATGTCACACACTTACACACACTAATCACTATTATCATATTACATATAGTATTATTTAGTTAATATGTTAAAATGTTAATGCTTAACACGGGTCAATTATATAATGTCAATATTAATATATATTATATTTTATATGTAAACATTTATATACTTTTTATGGGTATATGGTTGTATCATTATCTAATTTATATGGGTAATGGTTATGGGTCAATGTTAATTGTTATAACTTATAAGAACTTATATTATATGTTCTTAAGTACTTCTTATTATCACGATTCATGATATATGATTTAAATTCAAATTGTTAAGTTTTTATTTACCGTAAATTGTGATTATAATGTATAAATTATAAGAAACATATTAGTTACTTAATTATTAATCTTTTTTTTTTTTTTTTGAAATAAATACATTCTAATTTCATTGATAATAATCATGAGTATAATGCTCTTACAGTCGTACATCGCAGGACCACAAAGCCCTAAAAATGCAAATTATAGCCGAAGCTATAAGGATACAACATCACCTAAAACCTTCGCTAACCTATGACTAATTTTCAGTTAATTTTAGTCCACTCGAAGGTTTGGACTAAAATTCACATCCACGACCTAAAAGATCTGGATCAAAGTTCAGTTCACATCCAAGCAGGCAGATCAAGTGGCCAAGCCTAATTACAAAAAACAGAAGCAAGAAAACCGAAATACTCAAACTCTAAGTAATAAATTCATATGATCTAATGGTCGTACACTCATACTTAAATTTTATGATCATATTATCTCACAATTAATATTAATATTATCTTAGATCTAAGATCATGTGATACATCATATATGTTTTATAAGAATAAAGTATATAATTATAATGTATTGATTAAATAACACAATAACTTATGTAAATATACCATATGATTATATAATGATTAATGATTATGTGATATATACGATTCCAATTTCCAAAGTATAAACTATCTAATTATAATATTTGTATTAAATGACACAATAACTTGTGCGGTTGTACACTTGTACTATATAATTATATCATATGATAAAATGATTAATATATATATATATATATATG
This sequence comes from Corylus avellana, assembly GCF_901000735.1. Taxonomy (NCBI): domain Eukaryota; kingdom Viridiplantae; phylum Streptophyta; class Magnoliopsida; order Fagales; family Betulaceae; genus Corylus; species Corylus avellana. The sequence goes on from NC_081542.1 coordinate 18,921,165, forward strand.
TGTGTGTGTGTGTGTGTTTATATTAATATATACATATATTATATATATAATATATATACACACATATATATAAATAACAAAAAAAAAAAACAAAGGTATATAATATATTTGTTATTATTGAGTAAATGAGTAATATTGATTATATATTGTTATTTATTACTTAATAAAAAATATACGAGCCGAGCTTAATAAGCGAGGCGAGCCTTATACGAGCCGAGCTCACGAGTTAGCCGAGTCGAGCCGAGCTTGTTTCGTTTAATATTCGAGCTAGGATTTGTGTTCACGAAGTGCTTCACTTAATATTCGAGTCGAGCACGAGCCGAGCTTATGCGAGCCGAGCCCGAGCTTGCTCGCGAGACGCTTCGCTCACTTAACAGCCCTAGGTGTTAATTTGGAAGAATTGAGATTTTTGAGTTATTGTGTTTGGCAGTTATGGAGTACTTTAACGAGAAAATTTATTTTGTTATTAAGTTTTGTTGGATTATTTATAGGTCTCTAATGGACGTTTTTTTAAGTAATTTGGTAGTACAAATAGTTGGTTCTTGGATGAAATAGAATTGTAAGAAAATGTTTCAGTAAGGTTTAATATCAGTTCTTAGTATAAATAATCTTTGTTATTCAATACTCTTTACCTTTGAACATTTGCATTTGTTTTTCCCAATTTGCTTAGCTTTCAGAATTTTCTTATTATTTTTTCTCATTTTAGCTTGGTGTTTCTCTTGTATAGTTCATGCGTATCTGGGTTACGCTTTCACTTTTTATTGATATTTTGATTTCTTATAAAAAAAAAAACAAAAATAGTTCTTAGTAAGCGTCATGTCTTGCTATGTGCTTGGGGTGTGTCCGTTAACCCAATTTCTTTTCTAACTGTGACAATATCATTCACTAGGTGAAGGTCAGAGAGGAAACCATGACAGAAACCATTGTGACCCTTGTCATCAATGAGCTAGTTCAGTTGATCGCTCATGAATCAAAATTGCTAAAGGGTGTCCACCGAGATGTTGTGGACATTAGAGATGAACTTGAGAGCATCCAGTGTTTCCTCAAAGATGCAGATAGAGGAGACCTCCAAGATGGCATCAAAACATGGGTGAAACAAGTGAGAGAAGTAGCCTATCATATAGAAGATGTAATTGATGAATACGTTCTTCACGTGGCACAACATCGTCATCAGCAAAGTTTTATTGCTTTCCTCCATAAAATTGGCCACTTATTCAAAAAATTAAAACCACGTCATGACATAGCTACAAAGATTCAAGATATCAAAATATCAATCCGTGAAATCAAGGAAAGAAGTGAAAGATATGGTTTTAGTTCCTTAGAGCAAGGATCAAGTAGTAGTGAATCTAGTGTTACATGCCATGACCCTAGAGTGGGTGCACTTTTCATTGAGGAAGATGAAGTTGTGGGCATTGAGTCTACAAGGGATGAGCTCGTAAGCTGGTTGGTGGGGGGAGTATCTAAACGATCTGTTATTTCAGTTGTAGGCATGGGCGGAATTGGTAAGACAACTCTTGCTAAGAAAGTATATGAGAATGAATTAGTGAAAGGACATTTTGACTGCCGTGTTTGGATCACAGTGTCTCAGTCATACAACGTCCAGAAGATACTCATGTCCATGACAAAGAAAGTCTACTGTGAAAATGAAATGGCTCCAGGGCAAATAGACATGACGGACGAGATCACATTAATCAGCCAGCTAGGAAATATTTACAGCAAAAGAGGTATGTTGTGGTTTTTGATGATGTTTGGAAGTCAGAGTTTTGGGAAATTGTGAAACATGCTTTACCATGCAATGACAAGAGGAAGCAGGATTATTATCACAACACGCAGTGATCTCATTGGTGTATCTTGTAAAGAATCTTTATTCGATCAGGTCCACAAGCTACAACCTCTGTCTCAAGACAAGGCTTGGGAATTGTTTTGTAGAAAGGCATTCCAGTCTGAGTTTCAAAGGTGTTGTCCCAAAGAGTTGGTGAAACTGTCGATGGACATTGTCAAAAAATGTGAAGGCCTGCCACTTGCAATTGTTGCCATAGGTGGTCTTTTGTCAACAAAGGAAAAGGTGCCATTAGAATGGAAAAAGTTGCATGATAGCCTCAGTTCTGAGCTAGAATGTAATCCACACCTTACAAGTGTAACAAAAATTCTCTCTCTTAGTTATCATGATCTTCCGTGCTACCTAAAGTCTTGCTACTTATACTTCGGCATTTTTCCAGAAGACTACTCAATAACGGGTGAAAGATTACTTTGGCTATGGGTAGCTGAGGGCTTTATAAAAGAAAAGAAGGGAAAACCATTGGAAGACGTGGCAGAAGAATACTTAAAGGAGCTCATCCATAGAAACTTGGTTCAAGTTTCATTTGGGGAGCTTGATTATGAATTATTCAGAAAGTACAGAATCCATGATCTATTGCATGAAATCATCCTATCAAAGGCTGGGGAGTTAAACTTCTGTCAAGTTCTCGAAGCAGGTGACACAACTTTTCCTGTAAAAAGTCGATGCCTATCAATCCACAATGCTAGAGAAAATATTTTTGAAACAAGTGAGTGCTCTCGAGTTCGTTCTGTTTTTCTCTTCAACATTAATGAAATGCCTAATTCTTTCATAGTTAAATTGTTCAAAAAGTTCAAGCTTTTGAAAGTGTTAGATTTTGAAGATGCTCCTATTGATTATCTTCCTCAAGAAGTGGGTAATTTATTCCATTTGAAGTACTTAAGTTTGAGGAGAACAAAAGTGAAGATACTCCCAAAGTCAATGGGTAGGCTACATAATCTGCAGACACTAAATGTCGTGGAAACCGTAGTGCGTGAGCTACCAATTGAAATATGTAGGCTTTATAAGTTAAGGCAGATTTTGGCTCATTCTCATGACTTTGAAATTAAAAGTAGCTTTTATTCGTTGCGAGGAGTAAAAGTACATGAAGGGGTTGGATGTTTAAACGAATTGCAGGTACTATCAATTATTGAGGCAAATCATCATGGGGTTGGTTTATTTGAAGAGCTTAGAAAGTTGAGTCAGTTGAAGATGTTGGGTATTTCAAATATGACTGCAGAACGTGGGAGTGCTCTATGTATCTCCATTCAAAATATGGTCCACCTTAAATTTTTGTTTGTAGGCTCAATTAGTGAAGATGAGATTATAGACTTACAATCAATTTCATCTCCACCTCCATTTTTAGAGCATCTTTCTCTAAGAGGTCGATTGGAGAAGTTGCCTAGTTGGATTCCAAAGCTTCAAAATCTGGTCACACTAATCTTATTTTTCTCATCATTAGAGGAACATCCATTGTCGTGTGTCCAAGCTTTGCCAAATCTATTAAACCTTTCCCTCAATCATGCTATGATGGGGAGCAACTGCATTTTGAGAATGGTGGTTTTCAAAGACTCAAGAGGCTCACCCTCAGAGAGATGAAAAAATTAAAGATGGTGGAAATAGACAGAGGATCACTGCCCAGTCTTGAGCAACTAGAGATTGGACCATGCCTGCAGATGAAAGAGGTACCCGTTGGAATCCAACACTTGAAAAGTCTAAAGATTCTTGACTTCTATGAAATGGATAGAGAATTTGTGCTGCGGTTGCAGCCTGATGGAGGCGAAGATTATTGGAAAGTCAAGAAGGTAACTACTATCCGTCTCAGGTATAGGATTAAAGGAGAACGATATCAAATATACAAGCTCGGTGACTCAAACTTATTGGAGCGTTTGCAAAGGTCAGACTTGAAGGATCAAACTGCCATGTAGTTTCAGTGATGAACAAGGTATGCACCTCTAGGCCATAGGATTTCCATGACTTTTTTATTTTTTTTATTTTTTATGTAATGATAAAATTCTTTACATTATGTGGCTGTATAAGACAGACTTGCATTGGCCGGTGAGGTCCAACCTAAGCTACAGTTTGAAATGTTACCATAACCTTTTACACTTCAAATTGTGTTCCTTGTTTTTTTTTGTACTTATATTTATTTGATATTTTCCATCTCTATCTGGGACCATAAAAATTTTGTGCAATTTTGAGCCAAAACCCAGAAGCATCAGTCAATTCTTCAAAAGCAAAAAAATAAAAAATTAATTAAGAGGAATATGTATTTCTCATTAAAAAGAATAACTATCCCACGAATAATAAAGTAACCAAATGAATGAAATAACTATTTTATTTTAAGCTATAATCAGGTACCACCAAGCCTTCAATGAGTAGAAAGAAGTCAATTTTCAACCTACACAACTAGGTCAAACATGGGGTATACCATCATACAATTTGTACACAAAAGCTAAATGAGAAAAGAGTGTTGAATTTTATGTACGGTGGGATATTATTTTAAATAAGAATGGTAAAAGTGATTAGCATCGCATTAGTTATAACAAGTTTAGAACTGCCTCAACATGCTGATGTATGTTGTCACATCATGTTATTGACTAGTAAGAGTCACTATGAACTTGTGAGTTCGACACGAATTTAACATGAAATTAGAGGGTTACTATTAAAGTTGACCCATATAATCTTTATACCCATGTTTTGATACGATTCGAACTTGACATGCGATATTTAGGTTGTTAATTTTTTACACGACTTATAAATTCAATATGAACCCAACACGAAATTAATTACTTAAAGTTAAAGGGTCTAACTTGTTTAATTAAAAGAGTTGGATTGAAGTTAATCTAAATAATGTTTGACCACTTAATTTGACGCTTAAAGACTAATTGTGGACTCTTAACAAGACAAAGCAACAAAACCCTCCAAATCTTCAACAAAATCGGACCACGTATTTGGCACACATGTCAAGATCAGATTCTCTCCTTTACGACCGGTGGAAAGAATGCGTTGTTTATACATTGACTTTTAAGTTGTATTGTTATTTTATTTTTTCCTTTCCGTCAGCGACGACCAAAATTTTGGTAGGTCGAAGGAAAGAAGAGATTGTATGCTTATTTTCTTTTGAAGAACATAGAAATACACTAATACGGGGCTTATGGATTAATTGGAAACGTATATCCTTTAGTCTGGCTCTTTAGTTTTCTCTCGGGAAAGTTAAAGGTGACGATGTACAGTCTTCTATCGGTGATCGGATATGGAGTGTAGTACGGTGAATTCAGTCAGGTAGTTGTAGGAAAGGAAATGGTGGAGGAATTGGCGGTCATGTGTGACAGAATATCTCTTACTGAGGGGGAGAAGGAAGGAATTACAATTGTAGAAGGGGAGATTAAGGATCTTCGGCAGAAGGGTGAACGATGCATTGTTGGTAGGATTGGTTCGGAGAAGCGAATCAATAAGGAAGCTTTTATGGTGATGATAAGGAGGTTATGGAAGATTGTGGGAAATATTGTCTTTAAAGAATTGCAAGATAATATGTGGCTCTTTGAGTTCTCCAAAGTAGAAGATAAGTGTAGGGTGCTTGAAGGGAGACCGTGGTTATTTGATCGCTATATACTGATTTTGAATGAATTTGATGGTAGTCCTCCATCTCAGATGGATTTTTCCAAGTCGCCTTTTTGGATTCAAATTCATGATATGCCTTTGGTCTGTATGAATGGCGGGGTTGGACGTAAAATTGGAACTTCTCTGGGTGAGGTGTGGGATGTGGATGTAGCCGGTGATGGGGTCGGTTGGGGAAGTTTCTTGTGGGTTCGGGTCCTACTTGATTTATTAAAACCGCTTGAATGAAGGAGATCCCTTAACATTGCTGGGAAAGTGCATTGGGTTACATTTAAATATGAAAAGCTTCCTCTTTTATGTTTTTCTTGTGGTCGTATTATTCATGGCCAAAGGGGTTGTCCCGACTTTAATGTGGGACGTATGGGTGATAAAACTGTTGAGAAGAAATGGGGGGTGTGGTTACGAGCAGATGGTTACAAACGTTTAATTGGGGACGGTGTAAGGGGGTCGGCTTCTGGTTTCGGGGAACATGGTCGATATCCAACTGGTTATGGTGGTGTGGAGCATGTGGGTGAGTGTTCATTTCTGGGAAAAGATGGTGTTAGCCAACTGTCTTCTGCTGGTGGTCAAGCAAATCATGTTGGTAGTGATCTGGGTAAGTCTTATCTTCTGGTTTCTAAGGATGGAGATGGTATTAATCGAGTTGGTCGGAATGGAGTTTATGACTATAGTGTTGGAAATCTGGAAGCGGCACATTCCAACAAGATGAAAGAGGGTGAGCATGTATGTCCAGAAAAAGAGGGTGGTAGGCAGGAATCTTCTTCTGGCGGTAGTAAAAGGGCCGATGGTGGAGCTCCGGTTGTTTTCTCTCTTCCGGGTTCTGTGGCAGTTAACGATGAATGCCGAGTTTCCAGGAGTGGGAATTATGATAACTGCTATGTGGGTGGGTCTCCTAGAATTGTGGGTGCAGCGTATGGGACCTCTCAATTGGGACATGTGGTTGGTGTGGGAGGAACGGATAATGTGGAATCTTTGCATGAATTGAAGCTAAATTCTGGTAGGTCTGAGCCGATAATCTCTACTGAGGGGGATCATTTTCTGTGTGGCATAGAACTGCCTAGGAATCAAGGTATACAGGTGGGTGATGCTAAGTGGCTAAAGGATATCCCCCCAGTTAAGGGGGATGGTTCCTTGAATGTCCAGAGTACCGTACCTATTTTTTCTTTGGGGGTGGGCCTGGAAAAGGGTTCTATATTAAGTAGGCAGGGGGATGACGTGGAAAAGAAGAATAATACGAGGTCCATCAGGAAATTACAAAAGGTCCAAAAGAAGGGAAAGAAAGCGATGGGGTCTTTTTGTAGGGGTCAGGGTGGGCCAATTATTACTGAAGTTGCAACCCTGTTAGAGAAACATCTTTCCCAGGATGAAAGCTGTGCTAGTCCTTTTTCCAAAAGAAACAGAGACTCCGTCGGAGAGGATGAAATGCAGAATGAGATGCCTGCTGGCTTGGTGAGTACGAAGGGGACGGTAAGGTTGGGGAAAAAAGGGAAATGGCAGGGGGATGCACCTGAGGTCAGTATAAGGATTTTGGCGGAGGCTGTTAAACAGCCCTGCCAATCTCCATGAGTATATTAAGTTAGAATTGCCAGGGGCTTGGGAACCCCCGGACAATTCGTGATCTTTGCCGTCTGGTAAAAGAAAAGAAACCCAAGATGGTTTTCCTTATGGAAACCAAACTAGTAGCCCATCGGATGGAAACTGTAAAAGCTAAGGTGGGGTTTGAGAATTTGTTTGTTGTTGATAGTATCGGCAGGAGTGGAGGATTGGTTTTGTTGTGGAGTACTGACATTCGGGTGGAGATACAAAATTTTAGTAGACGACATATTAATGCAGACATCACAGAAGAGTCCAATGGTCACCATTGGAAGTTCACTGGTTTCTACGGTCATCCCGAAGTGGGGAAACGGTGTGAGGCTTGGAGTCTCCTTCGCCATCTTCGGTCTTTTTCTCCCATACCTTGGCTATGTGTGGGGGGATTTTAATGAAATAATGGAGGAGTCTGAAAAGTTTGGTGCTGGTACAAAGCCACGAGGTTAGATGTCTATTTTTCATGATACAATGGAGGTATGCAATCTGGAGGATCTTGGTTTTTGGGGCTCTAAATACACTTGGTGTAATATGAGGGCTGGGGGACAATTTATTAAGGAGACGCTAGATCGTGCCACGGCTAATGTACAGTGGCGGGATCTATTTCCAGTGACAAAGGTGGAAGTTTTAGCTAGTAGATGTTCTGATCATACTCCATTACTCATCACGTTCCAACAGACCAGTAGACGAATGAATTCACGTCATAGGAGGTTTATGTATGAAGCTATGTGGGGGAAACAACAGCAGGCCCGTGATTTGATTAAAAAAGTATGGAGAGTTAAAACTCCAGGTGTAAGAGTATGGCGGGAGGTTTGCTGTAAAATTGAGAATAGCAAGCAGGTGCTTTTGAGATGGAGAAGAGTGCAGCAAGGACCCACGGAGGGAGCTATTGTTAGAAAAACTAAAAATCTGCAGATGCTACAGGAGGTTGAGGGGCTCCCCGATTTGGTTCAAATTAAAGTGGTGTAAAAAGAAGTCAATGCTCTTTTAGAACAGGAGGATTTACAATGGCGACAAAGAGCTAAGGAGCATTGGTTGAAGCAGGGGGACAAGAACTCAAAGTTTTTTCATGCAAGTGTTAAACAGAGAAGAAGAACTAACAAAATCAGTAGTATCCTAGATGAAAGAGGCCAACTTCATAATAACCCGGATGCGGTTGAGGGTGCTTTTATTCAGTACTATACATCCCTTTTTACTTCTACTATGTCTGAAGGTACTCAAGCTTGTTTGGAACCATTACCAAGAAGTGTTTCGGAGGGGATGAATGAGAATTTGCTACGGATGTTCACAAAGGAAGAAATATGTGCAGCTATTTCTCAGATGGCTCCTTTGAAGTCTCCAGGACCGGATGGATTACCGGTATGTTTTTATCAAGATAATTGGTCGGAGCTCGGTGATGAGGTATGTGAAGCAGCTCTCCAATTTTTTAATTCTGGCATTCTTGAGGAAAATGTTAATTTTACTCATATAGCATTGATTCCTAAAATCCGAAATCCTACTAGAGTCACAGAATTCCGTCCCATTAGTCTTTGCAATGTACTTTACAAGACTTTGTCTAAAGTTTTGGCAAATAGGTTGAAAACTATTTTGCCTCACATTATTTCTGGTACTCAAAGTGCGTTTATTCCGGGACGTCTGATTTCTGATAACATTTTAGCTGCTTATGAAACCTTACATACAATGCATTCTCATATGTGGGGTAGAGTAGGGTATATGGCTCTGAAACTTGATATGAGTAAGGCGTACGACCGGGTGGAATGGGGGTTTTTGGAGGAGGTCATGACAAAGATGAGATTTGCATCAAGATGGGTTGGATTGATTATGGCTTGCATTACTTCTGTTAAATATTCCATTATCATCAATGGTCAACCGGTGGGTCATATTAGTCCGTCACGAGGGATAAGACAAGGGGATCCTCTCTCCCCTTATCTTTTTCTTCTTTGTGCGGAGGTTTTGAGTTGTCAATTTCAGCGGGCTGCAGTATTGGGGCAACTAAGGGGGGTTCCCACATCCTTGGGTGGGCCAAGGCTTAATCATTTGTTCTTTGCTGATGATAGTTTAATTTTTTGTAAGGCTTCCCCAATAGAGTGGCAATGTTTATCCGACTTGCTTGATGCGTATGAGAAGGCCTCCGGGCAAAGACTTAATAAAGATAAAATAACTGTTTTTTTCAGTAGAAATACAAGTCGGGAGGCAAGGGAATGTATCCTTAATCTGACAGGGATTCCAGTTTCACATCGTTATGATAAATATCTGGGGCTGCCAGCTTTGGTGGGAAAATCTCGAGTTGGTGAATTTCGGAATATTATTGATCGTGCAAGTAGAAGAGTATCGGATTGGAAGATGAAATTTCTCTCTCTAGCTGGTAAGGAAATCCTATTGAAAGCAGTGATTCAAGCAATCCCAACTTATAGTATGAGCATCTTCTTTTTACCCAAAACTTTATGTCGGGAGTTGAATAATATTATGCAAAAATTCTGGTGGGGTCATAGGGATAATGATAAGAAAATTCATTGGATGAGTTGGGAAAAGATGGGGTTTGCCAAGAATAAGGGTGGTATGGGATTTCGTGATCTTATGGTCTTTAATAAAGCTTTGCTTGCAAGACAATGCTGGAGATTGTTACAGTTTCCAGAGAGTTTGGTAGGACAAATCATCAAAGCAAAATATTTTCCTAGGGGTTCACTGCTTAGAGCTAAGTTGGGAAGTAGGCCCTCATATGCTTGGCAAAGTCTTCTTTCAGCTAAGGATGTGCTTACGGAGGGTTTATTGTGGCGTATTGGAGATGGGAAATCAGTCAGGATTTGGGGTGATAAGTGGCTGCCTACCCCTACTACATTTGAAGTGCAATCTCCATGTATGAGATTGGCGGTAGATGCAAGAGTTGAATCACTGATAGACTGGAATTTGGGGGGCTGGAACACAACGCTTATCTACGATATTTTTCTGAAAGAAGAAGCAGAAATTATCTGTAATATTCCGATAAGTCGATATGGATATCCAGATAAGTTAATTTGGAGAGCTAATACCTCAGGCATGTTTACGGTGAGAAGCGGGTACCACATGGAAAAAGAGAGACATGCATTACAAATGGGAGAGGGATCACGTGGTTCTGGATATACGAATCTGTGGAAAAAACTTTGGCAATTGCAGGTCCCAAATGCAGCTAAGGTCTTCTTGTGGAGAGCATGTAGTAACATACTTCCTACAAAGGATAACCTATTAAAAAGGAAAATTGTTAAGGAAGATGGTTGTATTTTTTGCTGCAGAGACACAGAATCTGTTGTGCATATACTATGGGAATGTCCATCGGCGACGGATGTTTGGAGTGTTAGCTGCCGCAGTTTACAAAAAAGTCATGACTATTTTGATTCTTTTATGGACGTCTTTGCGGGACTGGTGGAGAGAAGCAGCATCCATGATCTTAATTTATTTGCACTCACTGCGAAGAGGATATGGGCTAGGCGGAACACTGTAATCCATGGAGGTGAGTTTCTGCATCCTTGTAAAATTGCACAGGAGGCTGAATCCATGTTATCAGATTATCATATGGCTTTGGGTGTGACATTGGAGGGAGAAGGGCGTCAGGTAGTAAGGAATGTGGTGAAGTGGAAGAATCCTCCAGTTGGTTATTACAAAATGAACTGGGACATGGCTTTAGACAACATTCATAAATGTATGGGTTTTGGCATGATAGCTCGTGATGATCAAGGAAATGTTATAGCTGCCCAAAGCAAACATATCAGTGCTATACAGGCTCCAGTTGTTGGTGAAGCTATGGCAGCTTTGGAAGCTGTGGAGTTTAGTAGGGAGGTGGGGCTACAAGATGTCATCTTAGAGGGAGATTCCTTACAAGTTGTCCAAGCCTTACAAAAAACAGAGCAGAACTGGATCCCCTATGGGCATATTGTTGAAGATGCTAGGTTGATATTAAACACACGTAGGAACTGGTTGGTGCAACTGATAAGCGCCGAATGTGCACATTCAAGCTCCTTAATTTGTATATGTTAATTCCTTAGCGTTGTTATTTGTTTGATTTTGTTTTGTTTTTGTGTTTTCAGGTTATAAATAAAGATGCAATTAATTCCATTCATTTTGGGCTTAAAAGCACACTTTGAGAAGACCTAGAAGATATGATTAAGCTTAACCAATCATGGTTAAGTTTAATCAAATAAAGGAAGGGATTAATTCTGAATTTCTCAAATTGGAGTCAAAATCGGATTGGATTCAATTTGGGATTCTGCATACGTCTCGGTATTTTGGTCATAACTTTCATCTCAAATATCCGATTGAGGTGATTCAAGCGGCACTGGAAAGCTAACTCAAATTTATACAAATCATTGTGAAATAGCATTTTCCTAATTCGGAGCGCAGCATTGCCAAAATCGCCCCGCAAGATAGGAACGCAATTCTGGGCGAATCCTATTCCGATTTGGACTTAGGTTTTCTTTATCCTAATTGGACTTGGACTTAAATCTCCGAAATTTATAGGATTACTAGGGCTTCTAGGACTCTCCTAAGCCCTATAAATAGGCCTCTAAGCATTGAGAAAAGACACACCGCTTCTAGAGCAAAAATTCAGTAAAATAGTCTGTGGAGTTTAGGAGATTATGAGCAGCTAAACCCAATTGTGGGGTATTTGATGTAGCCCTTTCCAAGCACAATGGTTTGATTGTATTTAATTTCTAGTCTTTCAATTTATGCATGTTGATTGTATAACCCTGAGGATTGCTACAATTGATTTCTGTTCTTCATATTAAATGCAGTTGTTCTTTAAATTCCAAATCAATATTAGTAGAATTCTTATCTTGTCTTAGAAATTATTTTACTATTATTGAACTCAAATTATTCTTATTTTCTGTGATCATAAGAATGATGGTTATACAATGGTATTTAATTGGCATGCAATTAATAGGGTTAGATAGACCATACTTAGGGAAGACGGATTGTACTACACCTTAGTTTAGTGTAATTTAGGTAGACGGTCCGTGCCAACCGAAGATGGGTTATGCTATTCCATTGATTGTATGAGATTATTTTCTTGTTAAAATTATAACACGCATAGAATGAATTACTAGAGTTAATTATGGTTAACCATTGATGTGCGGATCATGGTGAAGTCAATACCCTACTCTCTCTTTCATAGATTTACTCCCTTTTATTTCCGTTTATTTTATGCACTTTAAATTCTCACAACCAATTCACTCTCTTTTAATTAAGTTAATTTTGATCTTTTAATTTTGATAATTAAACCCCTGCAGTCCTTGAGGTTCGACACCCTCCGCCTTATTCTGCCCTATCCTACGGGATTCGTTCTATTGCGAGTGGTAATTTTATTATTAATATTTTTGGTCACAAAAACACCACATCAGCAACATGTATACCGCGAAGCTAATGGAGCAGCTCATGTTTTAGCTAAGTATGCTTGTAGTGGTCCTTCTGAACGAGTTTGGTTGGAAGAGATTCCTTTATGTATTTATGATATTGTTTCTATAGAGCAACATGCTCTTTCTGTTTAGAGCTTTTTGGCTCTAGATGTTTCCTTATTCTAAATGAATGAAATGATATTCTCATTTACCAAAAAAAAAAATACACTAATACGGTATACCATTCTTCAAATACTAATCTTTACCATTTTCCAAATCTCAAAAGAGTTGCAAACATTAGTTGCGTGTATCCTGGTTCAAGCTGGGAAGTGAGTTTCACTGGTTCAACGCAGGCCGAATTTGCTTGTGTGTGCAGTAAAGACTCAAGAGCAATCCGGATGTCAGGGACTGCAGCTAGACTTCTCGTACTGTGAGGTATGAAGAGATGGTCAAAGGGGACTGATTTTTCCAAGGAGAATTACTTATTTGAACAACTAGAAAGTCTCTAAAGGATCACACAACTATGGGAAAATAAAATTAGTTGAATCACCCACCAAAAGCAACCATACCCAGCGTAATTCAAGGTAAAAGCTTCAAATTCCCCTGCTTTCTGCAATGTTCTTTGTGAGCGTAGATTTATTATTATTATTATTATTATTATTTTGTTGTTGAACGTGACTCTTGTTTTGGGTATTCTTTCATTTTGCTTTAAAGATTGGATTTTTATGTGGGTTTGCTGTTTTTGGCTTGTGGGTGTTCTTGTTTTCATTGGGTTTGCTTAATTGCTGCAGAGGGGAAGATTTAGATTGTGGGTGTTCGTGTTTATGAGAAGTAGTTGGAATAGAAGGAAATATGTGTAACATAATATTCGTGAAAGAAGAACGAAAAATAGTTGAATGAAATGCTCAAAGTGATTTTTACAGTGGAGGGAGGTGATGCTTCTATGGGCTCTGTAGAACTAAATGGAGTAAGAATTTCTGATGTTTCTTTGGATTCTGAAGAACTAAATGTAGATGTTGGTGTTTCTGACGCTTATTGCAGAATCTGCTGCAAGGTTATTTCTTAGCCTGCGTCAAGAGTTAGCGTTCAAAATAGAATAAATAATCTTAAAGCAGATTCTGCAATAAGCGTCAGAAGCAGGTTTGGCAATATTATTGTAGCTATTTGTCTTGAGTATCATGAGCTTGCTTGTGCATATGATTTCACAAGTGTTTATTTCCTGTGCAACACATGGCATGTGTACATGACAATATATGGTTGTCTTCGCCTTAGAATTGGGATGCCTGTCAAAAATCAAAGACCAAATGTGGTGGGCTGTCCGCTGAAACATAGTCATATAGTTTTTCTGGTGGGTTAACGGCATTTGTGGTTTCCTGAAATTACAGCAGCATTGTGCCTTTGGGAATTCCTTTCAAATACACTCTATGGTAATAAGATGTCTATAAAAGTTTATAGGGGTTTGATGGGCATGTATGAAATGTTGGGTCTGGTACTGACATATATGATGGTTATAAGATGAGAAACACAGAACTTATCTTGAATTGTAAACAAATGAACATTATTGATGTTTTTGTATCTAAGACACTGTTACTAGGTTAGCAGAAGAGGTGGTTGGTTGCCAACCAACAACCACCCTTTGGGGGAGGGGTGGGCTCGCTGCCTCTGGGGTGGCGTGCAGCCCTCCCATGGGCTAGGGGTGGCTCGCAAGCCACCCCTTTCTTTTTATTAAAAAAATAAGTAATTTTTAAGTTTTATATATTTATTTATTTTTATTTAGAGAATAAGGGCATTATATGAATTTAATAAAAAAAAAAACAGCATTTTTGACATACTTTGGTAGTTTGATGTATCACTTTAGCACACTTGTCACTTAATGGGCTATTAGTGAGAGGTCCCTTGAGTGGAGATACTCTATTAGCTGATTGTTGGAGTATGATTAGAAGTACATGTTTCAAGAAGTATGTCTTTATATTAGTTATTTGTATTGTTGGACGATGAGACTTGGAGTTTGTAGTTTCTAACTATATTGGACCTAGATTGTGCTACTCGGAGAATATATCTTAGACACGAATTGGGATTTTTGATTTATTGTGTTTGACAATTATGGAGTACTTTAACAAGAAAATGTATTTTGTTATTAAGTTTTGTTGGATTATTTATAGATCTCTAATTGATGTTATGTAAGTAATTTGGTAGTATAAATAAGTGGTTCTTGGATAAAATAGAATTGTAAGAAAATGTTACACAGCTTTAATGTTAGCTCTGAGTATAAATATTCTTTATTCTTCAATTTGCTTAGTTTGCTTAGTTTTCAGGCTTATTCTTCAGTTTCTGTCATCGGTTCCTAATTTGCTTAGTTTTCAGGCTTACTTGTTCTTTTTTGTCTCTTTCTAGCTAGGTGTTTCTCTTGTGTAGTTTTTATGTACCTGGGTTGCGGTTTCGCTTTTTAATGATAACGCGATTACTTGTAAAAAAAAATATAAATTCTTAGTGGGCATATGTCTTGCTTTTGGCTTGGGGCGTGACAATTAATCCAAATTCTTTTCTAACTGTGACTATCATTAACTAGGTGAAGATCAGAGAGGAAACCATGACAGAAACTGTTGTGACCCTTGTTATCAACGAGCTTGTTCAATTGATCGCTCATGAATCAAAACTGTTAAGGGGTGTCCACCGGGAAGTTGTGAATATTAGAGATGAACTGGAGAGCATCCAATGTTTTCTCAAAGACGCAGATAAAAGAGACCTCCAATATGGCGTCAAAACGTGGGTGAAACAAGTGAGAGAAGCAACCTATCATATAGAAGACGTAATAGATGAATACGTTTTTCACATGGCACAATGTCGTCATCAGCAAGGTTTTATTGCTTCCCTCCATAAAATTGGCCGCTTAATGAAAAAACTAAAACCACATCATGACATAGCTACCAAGATTCAAGATATCAAAATATCAGTTCGTGAAATCAAGGAACGAAGTGAAAGATATGGTTTTAATTCCTCAGAGCAAGGATCAAGTAGTAGTGCAACCAGTGTTACATGGCATGACCCTCGACTGGGTTCACTTTTCATTGAGGAAGATGAAGTTGTGGGCATTGAGTTTACGAGGGATGAACTCGTAAGCTGGATGGTTGGGGGAGAATCTAAACGCTTTGTGATTTCAGTGGTAGATATGGGCGGAATTGGTAAGACAACTCTTGCTAAGAAAGTATATGATAATGAATTAGTGAAGGGACATTTTGACTGCCGTGTTTGGATCACGGTGTCTCAGTCATACAATGTGCAGAAGATACTCATGTCCATGTCAAAGCAAATCTACCAAGCAAAAGAAACTGCTCCTGGGCAAATAGACATGACAGATGAGATTGTATTAATTAGCCAGCTGAGGAAATGTTTACAGCAAAAGAGGTATGTTGTGGTCTTGGACGATGTTTGGAAGACAGAGTTTTGGGAAATAGTGAAACATGCTTTACCATGCAATGATATCGGCAGCAGGATTATCATCACAACACACTGTGATCTCATTGGTGTATCTTGTAAAGAATCATTATCTAATCAGGTCCACAAGCTACAACCTCTATCTCAAGACAAGGCTTGGGAATTGTTTTGTAAAAAGGCGTTCCAGTCCGAGTTTCAAGGGTGTTGCCCTAGAGAGTTGGTGAGACCGTCGATGGACATTGTCAAAAAATGTGAAGGCCTGCCACTTGCAATTGTTGCCATAGGTGGTCTTCTGTCAACAAAGGAGAAGGTGCCATTAGAATGGCAAAATTTGCATGATAGCCTCAATTCTAAGCTAGAAAGTAATCCACACCTTACAAGTATAACAAAAATTCTCTCTCTTAGTTATTATGATCTTCCGTCTTACCTAAAGTCTTGCTACTTATACTTTGGTATGTTTCCGGAGGACTACTCAATCACTGGTGCAAGACTACTTTTGCTATGGGTAGCTGAGGGCTTTATGAATGGAAAGAAGGGAAAAGCATTGGAAGAAGTAGCGGAAGAATACTTAATGGAGCTCATCCATAGAAACTTGGTTCAAGTTTCATTTGGGGAACTTGATTATGAGATAGACAAAAAGTACCGAATCCATGATTTGTTGCATGAAATCATCCTATCAAAGTCTGGAGAGTTGAACTTCTCTCAAGTTCTGGAAGCAGGTGACACTAGTTCCCCTAGAAAAAGTCGGTGCCTATCAAACCACTGTGCTAGAGAAAATGTTTTTGAGACAAGTGAGTATTCTCGTGTTCGTTCTATTTTTCTCTTCAGCATTAATGAAATGCCCAGTTCTTTCATGGTTAAATTGTTCAAAAAGTTCAAGCTTTTGAAAGTGTTAGATTTTGAAGATGCTCCTATTGATTGTCTTCCTCAAGAAGTGGGGAATTTAAATTGATTCCATTTGAAGTACTTAAGTTTGAGGAGAACAAAAGTTAAGATACTTCCCAAGTCAATGGGTAGGCTACAAAACCTACAGACTCTAAATGTCATGGAAACCCTAGTGCGTGAGCTACCAATTGAGATATTTAGGCTTTATAAACTGAGACATCTTTTGGCTCATTATCATGACCGTGGAATTGAAAGTAGTTTCTATGCAATGAAAGGAGTAAAATTATGTGATGGGGTTGGATGTTTAAGGGACTTGCAGACACTATCACTTGTAGAGGCAAATCATCAAGGTGTTGGTCTATTCACAGAGCTGGGAAAGTTGAGTCAGTTGAGGACTCTTGGCATTTCAAATATGGCGGCAGAAAATGGGAGGGATTTGTGTGCCTCCCTACAAAATATGGTCCAGCTTAAGATTTTGGTTGTAAGCTCAATCAGCGAAGAAGAAAATTTAGATTTAGAATCAATTTCATCGCCGCCTCAATTTTTAGAACATATCTTTCTAAGGGGGCGGTTGAAAAAGTTGCCCAAATGGATTCTAGGGCTTCATAATCTGGTGACATTAGGCTTATGTTTCTCATTTTTAGTGGAAGATCCACTAATTTGTGTCAAGACTTTGCCTAATTTAATTAATCTTACCCTTCGTCAAGGGTATGATGGTGAACGGCTCCATTTTGAGGAAGGCGGTTTTCAAAAGCTTAAAAAGCTCACACTGAAAAAGATGAACATATTAAAGATGGCGGAAATAGACAGAGGATCACTGCCCGTTCTTGAGCAACTAGAGATTGGGCCATGCCCACAAATGAGGGAGGTGCCCTCTGGAATTCAGCACCTGAAAAGCTTAAAGATTATCGACTTCTATGAAATGCAGAGAGATTTTGTGCTACATTTGCAGCCAGATAGAGGCAAAGATTATTGGAAAGTCAAGAAGGTAACTACTATCCATTTCGGCTATAGGATTAAAGGAGAACAATATCAAATATACAAGTTAGGTGAGTCAGACTTGTTGGAGCGTCTACAAGTGTGAGTGATGTAGGAATATGACAGAGTACAGGCTACAACCACATTGTAGTTCATTGCTTCTATGATTCTGCAAGGTCTACGAATCTACAATTATCTACCATCTAATTACTCCCCCTTCATCATCTGTTAGTAGTATTAGGATTATTTACGTTCCTTAATGAATATGCAGGTAGCTGTATAAGCTGTAAACAAATATCAATTGAATGAAGAGTTATAATTTTTAAACTATGTGCTTCAGTGAGATGCTTGCTTTTGTTCAAGATGAGATTTCTATGCGTGAGCTGTTTTTGATTTTTTCCCCCCCCTGTTTGTGTTCCATGCTGAGATGCCATTCTTTTACTGGAAGGTACAAGTTCTTAGTTTTTGACTGTATTTATAGAAGTTATTTTATAAAAGGTAAAGAAAAATACATAGTACAAATCTTCCAAATCTCAAAGGAGTAGCAAATATTAATTGCTTGCGTGTATCCTGGTTCAATTTTCTTGTGAGCTGATTAGTCTAAGAGTAATCCGGATGTTCTCACTGCACACTGATGTTGGACAGAAATTTCCTCCTGCAACGTACGCTCTAAAGCATCATACAAATATGGAAAAGAAAACTAGTTAAGAGTCAATAGAAGAGCAAATCAGAAGCCTATATAATAATACTCTTATCTATGGTTAAGATAGCATCACATGATCACCATATAGTTATGTAAATCCAAGACTCCCTGTTTTTTGTCTGTAACCTTTCCATACTTTTAGCTGAAACTGAAGCTAATTTTTCCATCATTAGGGCTACCACACAAGTTAAAAACAGAAGCCATCTTACCATCATAGGAAAAGTTAAAAGGCAAGTAGATCCTCTAAATTCCAATGCAGACTGCATATGAAAATATCTTACCTAACCTTTGCATATTTGCATCTATATTGCGTCAAAAACCATCATCCAAAAATTTAAAACATGCTTGTACTCCAGATTTCAATGTTGGCTTCATCGGAAAATACTTTACCTACATTGTTAAACTGGAATATTTGCTTCTATATTGCGTTCAAAACCATCATAGGAAAAGTTAAGACAGGTAAATCCTCTAAATTCCAATGCAAACTCCATCTGAAAATATCTTACCTATATTGTTGACCTTTGCATATTTGCTTTTATATTGTTAAAACAAGCTAAGTCGTCTTTTGTCAATTACCCACCATGCCATGCCATGGACAAAACAGCAGCCACTGGCCAACTCTCCAAATCCTCAACAATCTTGGGCACATATGTCAAGATCACCGTCTCCTTTACGATCAGTAGTGGAAACAACGCGTGGTTATACGATGGCTTTTGACTCGCGTTGTCTCTGCCACCACAAATCCCAAACCAAACCAAACGGAAGCTTGACCTTATTACTTAGCCGACCATTTTTATCTTGTTTGCCGGTCAACTTAATAATATTGGACCAGACTTTTGGTTGGTCGAAGGAAAAGAGGAGCTACAGTGCTTATTTGCTGTTGAAGAATATGATAGACCAGAAAAATACAGCATAGCATAGAAAAATACAGTGTAAACATGTGAGCATTCACATTGGCCTTAACAAATTATTATTTTTTTTTGCTATTTTAATTAGCAATGTAAAAAAAAAAAAAAATTGCTTTACATCCGGCTCAATAAAATGACTAAAGATTTGTTGAGCTGCTACAATGCTCGGAATATTAATAATAAAAGTAATCTTGCTCTTTTTTTTTTTTCTTGAGAGTAGGAAAAGTAGATAAATAAATAATATTTTAAATAGAAAAGTGAAAGTGAATAGCTAAAGCGATTTGAAAAAATGATAGCTAAAATAGAAACATGTGTTTTTTTTTCTAAATTTTAAATAAAAATTTGTTGAACCAGATGTAATTGCTCTTAGGAAGAAGGAAGGAAGAAATCTCTCCCAACTTTTTTTTTTTTTTTTTGAATAATATAGTGATGAGCCGGATGTGATTGCTCTACAACAGTTCTTATCTGTCTTCCTTCTATATATGCTTTTAGTAGTGATCTACGAGGTGAAGCTTTTTCTATTTATTTATTTATTTTTTCGATTTCCTCTAGTCGTTCTAAAGGTTTGTTTATACGAAACCTTAAGGGTAACAATCTTAAATTTTCAACCTATCTTTTGTTTTTTATTTGCTTATTCTCTGGGAGCAAATCATTGACTGATGGTGAAAGAATTATCAAGCATATAGAAGAAATATTGTCACTAATGGTATAGGCATTGAAGGAGATTGTGTTTGTAAATGCACTTGTGGCAGAGATGGAAAAGCTAAGAAATCATTTTTTAGTTGAGAAAGTTGTGATGTACCAGTTATCGGCCAAAGACATGATTTGCCGGAATATGTTGCAGATCTGAAAATTGATTGGGACGGTGACATTCAAAAAATTAAACAAAGCATAGATTAAATTTTACCCTCTAAGAAATCTCAAAGGAGTTGCAAACATTAGCTGCGTGTATTCTGGTTCAATTGACTTGTGTGCTGATTAGTCAAGAGCAAGAAATGGTCAAGTGGGAATGAGTTTAATTTCCAAGGAGAATTCCTTAACTGGACAGAAATTTCCTGAGTGGACCAAATTTCTCCAACCCACTCTCTAAGGCATCATACGAATATTGAAAAAGGAAGCTAGTTGCATGAGCCACTAGGAGGCCAGTAAATCAGAAGCCTATATAATAATACTCTTATCATCACACCACCATATAGTTGTGTAAAGCCAAGACCCCCTGTTTTGTGTCTCCAACTTTTTCATACTTTTAACTGAAACTGAAGCTAATTTCTCCATCGTTTGGGCTACCACATAATTTAAAAATAGCAGCCATTTGTCAAACTCAATGCAGCCATACCCGAAGTAATTCAAGGTAAAAGCTTCAAATTCCCCTAGTTTCTGCATTATTCTTTTTTTAAGCATTTTTTTTTTTTTTTTTTTTTTTGGGGTGTGTTGAACATGACTCTTCTTTTTGGGAATTCTTTTCTTTTGCTTTAAAGATTTGATTTTTATATGGGGTTTTTGCTTTAGGTTTGTGGGTGTTCTTGTATTCATTGGGTTTGCTTGAGAGGGGAAGATTTAGATTGTGGGTGTTCTTGATGCTTCTCTGGGCTTTGTAGAAGTAAATGGAGTAGGAGTTTCTGATGTTTCTGACACTTACTGCAGAATCTGCTCTTGACGGAAGCTAAGAAGAAGGCTTGGCAATATTATTGTTGCTATTTGGCTCGAGTATCATGGGCTTGCTTGAGCATATATGATGGGAGCTGCTTAATAGATTTTGAGTTCTAAAGCGACAAATTTAGGTATGACTTTTTTTTTTTTTTTTTTTTTTTTTTAAGTTTAAATACTTAATTAAATAATTTTAATTTTAAATAATTCTTCTGGCTTTTTGGCCTTAATATTTTTTCAAATGACTTACAAAATTCACATATGTTATGAGACATTTAATTTCAACTAATGTCATATTTTGTGCTGAGTTACATTTAATTCCTTTTATGTATAATTTAATTTGTGCAAAACGAACTTTATTTTAAAAATTATTTTTATTGAATGAACTTAGCCAATATTTTGGTTTTAAGTTGGGGTGAAATTATGAGTTTAGTAATTGTTTTAGGAGTGCAATTAATGTGACTTTCTCTTTTTGGACTTCAATTCTTTGTATATATGTTTTGGAATGGAGAAGATTTTTGTTGAGATGCTATAGTGCTCAGCTATATGAATAAAAACAGTAATCTTGTCCTCTCTTTTTAGAAATTTGGGAATAGAAAAAGTTGACAAAAAAAAAAAAAATTTATATGAAAAAGTGATAGTAAAAATGTAAAATTTTGAGCCGAATTTAGGTATTTTGAAAAAGTAGATAACTAAAATAGAAAAATACTATCCTTTAGCTAAAATTTAGCTAAAAAAATAAAAAGAAAAAAGACTTGTCATTATCGGCTTGTGTACTTTAGTTAAGGGTGGTAAAGGATTGGGAAGCAGTCAAAAGCTATGTATGTGCACTGATGGGGTGTTTTGAAATAATTTGTAGGAAATTTCAATATTGTCCTGTCTTATCTTAGTTTAAGGGCTGCAAAGTAAAGTTTGGTTGTAGAAATGAGATTTAGGCTTGGAAAATTAAATATGTGAGAATTTTATGAATTTATCCTTGGGCTTTTGATAATTGGTGTCTTTGTGGCATAATTGATGTATTATAGTAGGTGTCATGTTTTCCTTTGGGCTTATGGCGTGAGAATACCCAAATTCTTTTCTAATTGTGACAGTATCATTTACTAGGTGAAGATAAAGAGGAAACCATGACAGAAACTGTTGTGGCCCTTGTCGTCAACGAGTTGGTTCAATTGATTGTCCATGAATCAAATTTGCTCAAGGGTGTCCACCAGGAAGTTGTGGACATTAAAGATGAACTGGAGAGCATCCAGAGTTTTCTCAAAGATGTCGATAAAGGAGACCTCCAAGCTGGCGTCAAAATGTGGGTAAAACAAGTGAGAGAAGCAGCTTATCATATAGAAGATGTAATAGATGAATACGTTCTTCACATGGCACAACGTCGTTATCAGCAAAGTTTTCTTGCTTTCCTCAATAAAATTGGCCGCTTATTGAAATACATAAAGCCGCGCCATGACATAGCCACCAAGATTCAAGATATCAAAATATTGGTTCGTGAAATCAAGGAACGAAGTGAAAGATATGGTTTTAGTTCCTCAGAGCAAGGATCAAGTAATAATGCAGCAAATGTTGCATGTCATGACCCTCGAGTGGGTGCACTTTTCATTGAAGAAGATGAAGTTGTGGGGATTGAGTCAACCAAGGATGAACTCATAAGTTGGTTGGTGGGGGAAGCATCTAAACACTCTGTGATGTCGGTGGTTGGCATGGGCGGAATTGGTAACACAACTCTTGCTAAGAAAGTGTACGAGAATGAATCAGTGAAGGGACATTTTGACTGTCGTGTTTGGATCACTGTGTCTCAATCATACAACGTGCAGAAGATACTCATGTCCATGATAGACCAAATCTACCAAGCAAAAGAAACTGCTCTCGAGCAAATAGACATGACAGACGAGATCACACTCATTACCCAGCTGAGGAAATTTTACAACAAAAGAGGTATGTTGTGGTTTTTGATGATGTTTGGAAAACAGAGTTTTGGGAAATTGTGAAACATGCTTTGCCATTCAATGATAGAGGCAGCAGGATTATCATCACAACACGAAGTGATCTCATTGCTTCTTTTTGTAAGGAATCTTTTTCTGATCATGTCC
>NC_081542.1:18944303-18951860 GCF_901000735.1 Corylus avellana
ATAACAAAATACATTTTCTTGTTAAAGTACTCCATAATTGTCAAACACAATCGAAAATCCCAATTCGTCTCTAAGATATATTCTCCGAGTAGCACAATCTATGTCCAGTATACTTAGAAACTACAATCTCCAGGTATCACCGTCCAACAATACAAATTACTAATACAAAGACATAGTAGTTATTGAAACATGTACTTCCAATCATACTCCAAGTCTCCAATAATCAGCTAATAGAGTATCTCAACTTGAGGGACCTCTCACTAATTCTGAATTTTGTTTTTAAAACAAATCCCTAAACTAACAACCATTTTTAAAATAGCTCATGAAGTGACAAGTGTTTTAAAGTGATATATCAAACTACGAAAGTGTATCAAAAATGCCCTTTTTTTTTTTATTAAATTCAGATAATACCCTTATTCTCTTAATAAAAAGAATAAATATATAAAACTTAAAAATTACTTATTTTTTTAATAAAAAGAAAGGGGTGGCCTGGGAGCCACCCCTAGCCCATGGGAGGACTACATGCCACCCTAGAGGCTGCGAACCCACTCCTTCCCCAAAGGGTGGTTGTCGGTTGGCAGCCATCCCCCCTTCTTCTAACCTATTAACAGTGTCTTAGATAGAAAAACATCAATAATGTTCATTTGTCTACAATTCAAGATAAGTTCTGTGTTTCTCATCTCATAACCATCATATATATGTCAGTACCAGACCCAACATTTCATACATGCCCATCAAACCCCTATAAACTTTTATAGACATCTTACTATCATAGAGTGTATTTGTAATGTTCATTTGTTTACAATTCAAGATAAGTTCTATGTTTCTCATCTTATAACCATCATATATGTCAGTACCAGACCCAACATTTCATACATGCCCATTGATGAGTGCCAAATATTGCATATTTGGACCCCTTAATTTGCATTTGCTAAGCCTTTAGCTTTATTACTTTCTGATGTTTTGGTTAGTTTTGGTGTTTTAGCGATTTGTAGGTTGTTCAGAGAAAAATGCGGCTTTAAGGTAACATTTGCAACTCATTCCATTAATTCTGGGGCTGAAGACACTTCAGGGAGCATTCGTAGCAAATTTGGATCGAGCGATGATTCACACCCAACGAGTCTCACTAAAAAGGCCATATCTAGAGTTGAATACCACGGATTGAAGCAATCTTAGTGTCATTGGAAAGCCAACTCAAAGATTTACAAAGTCATATTTGACAAGAGTAAGCTAATTCCTCCTGGAATTGCGATCGATCGCACTTTCATTGCGATCGAGCGCACTCGCGCCCTGTTCCACAGGAGACGCATTGAACGAGTGCGATCGAGCGCACTTGGCCGACCTGGCAGCACTGAAATTCTAAAATTAGCTTATAAATATCGTTCATTTTCATTGTAAACGGACGCAGACGCGCCGGGGGCACCGTTCTTGGTCGTTATTCGTGTTTTCTGGGTTTTTGGAGCTTTGAACTCCAATTCCATTGTAAGTTTTATTTTTCTCATGATGTCAATTCAATTGTTTATTCTTTTTGTTATCATGAGAGGCTAAAACCTTCAACTAAGGTTGAAGATGAAACCTCATCATTGATAAACATACATGTTCTTGTCGTTTTATATATACAATGAGACTATTTTATGAAAGTGTTGTTCAAAAGCCAATCCAACAGTTTGATTAAGTTTAATTGATTAGATGTTGGAATTATACTCATGCTTAATTTAATATTCATTGTGTTTCGTCTGGGGGTACATCGAATGATTTGATTGAGACTAATATCCATTGTGATCTACGGATACAGTGGATGATTTTATCTCAATTAAATATTCGTTGTGATTCTTTTAACGGATGGATTCATCGAATGATTTAATTTGCGTGTTTACAACTTTTGAACAATGTATTTGGATTGACTATTGTATGCATAAAATGCAAGACATGTTGTTTGATTTGGCAAGGGGGATTCGGAAACCTTAGTAATTTGCCATTACTTGTTTTCAAGTTGTTTAATTTAGTTTATGCTTTTTGCACAACAAAAATACACAACTTGGAACTAGGTTAAGATAAAATTGGTTTAAACTAGAAAATTTATTTTTGCAAACACAACTCCCTGTGGATTCGACCTCGCACTTGCACACACACTTTATTGCACACGACTCATGCGCTTGCGAGTACAATTAAATTTGTACATCACCCATCAAACCCCTATAAACTTTTATAGACATCTTATTTCCATAGAGTGTATTTGAAAGGAATTCCCAAAGGCACAATGCTGCTGTAATTTCAGGAAACCACAAATGCCGGTAACCAACTAGAAAAACTAAGTGACTATGTTTCAGCGGACAGCCCACCTCATTTGGTCTTTGCTTTTTGATAGGCATCTCAATTCTAAGGTGAAGACAACCATATATTGTCATGTACACATGCAATGTGTTGCACGGGAAATAAACACTTGTCAAATCATATGCACAAGCAAGCTCATGATACTCAAGACAGATAGCTACAATAATATTGCCAAACCTGCTTCTGACGCTTATTGCAGAATCTGCTTTAAGATTATTTATTCTATTTGAACGCTAACTCTTGACGCGGGCTAAGAAATAATCTTACAGCAGATTCTGCAATAAAAGTCAGAAACATCAACATCTACATTTAGTTTTTCAGAATCCAAAGAAACATCAGAAACTCTTACTCCATTTAGTTTTACAAAACCCAGAGAAGCATTACCTCCCTCCACTGTAAAAATCACTTTGAGCATTTTATTCAACTATTTTTCATTCTTCTTTCACGAATACTATGTCACTCATTTTTCCTTTTCTTCCAACTACTTCTCATAAACGCGAACACCCACAATCTAAATCTTCCCCTATGAAGCAATTAAGCAAACCCAATGAAAACCAGAACACCCACAAGCCAAAAACAGCA
The DNA here is from genome assembly GCF_901000735.1 of Corylus avellana. Taxonomy (NCBI): domain Eukaryota; kingdom Viridiplantae; phylum Streptophyta; class Magnoliopsida; order Fagales; family Betulaceae; genus Corylus; species Corylus avellana. The sequence continues at coordinate 18,947,220 of NC_081542.1, forward strand.
AACCCACATAAAAATCCAATCTTTAAAGCAAAATAAAAGAATACCCAAAATAAGAGTCGCGTTCTGTCAATGTTAATAATATTATATCAATCTTAGGGTTAAATACTCCATACCTCCTAAGGTTTCCCAACTTCATTTTTTTTCTCCTATAGTTTTATTTTTATCACAGGAGGTTCCTATTGTTTTGATAAGTGACCAAATTAATCCATCTGTTAGTTGACCGTTAGTCGACCGTTAGGACTGACACAAGGCACATATTTAATTTTTTATTTTTTATTTTTAAAAAAAATTTAAAAATGTATTTTTTTTTAATTAAAAATATATATATATATTAAAAAAAATAAAAAAAATAAAAAAATAAATAAAAAAATAAAAAATAAAAAAAGGAAAAAAAATTGAGTGCGTGAGGCCACCCAGCTGGCTCCAGGGGTGGCTTGGCCACCCTTTATATGGGGGTGGCGGCCACCCATCTAACAGGATGGGGTGTGGGAGGCCACTTGCCTGTAAGGCACCCCAGTGGCTTCCGACCGCCGCGAACTCTAAGGGGGGGTGGCCAAGCCACTGATGGTTGGCCAAGCCACCCCGGTGTGAGGGTAACCGGCCACCCCATGGGCTACTGGGGGTGGCCGAAACCACCCCCAATGGTGGTTGGGGCCACCATTGGGGGTGGTTTATACAGTGTGATTCAATATACAACCTTATTCTCAACATAGTATCAGAGCATAGGTTTTGAATCACCTGAAATTTTTTCGGCGCCGCCTGTGTTATCCGGCACAACCATCCCTCTGTCCCTCACGGTTTTCTATCTTCTCCTCGAATTTTTCAGCGGATCACTATACCGCCTGAAAGCCCGGAAGCCAACCGTCACAAAGCCGCCGCACATAGTCACATCGGAGCTCCCACGCGCTCTCACGCGCCGCCCAAAGGTTTAGCAATTCCGCCATTGTCATTAAGCCACTGGCTGCCACGATGGTCTGATTGCTTCTCTCAAGCCACCGATCAATAGATCTGCTCCCCAGCACTCCAGAACTGCAACCAGAGTCCCGATCCAGTTTCCCACGCGCTCTCACGCGCCACCAATAGTTCTGCGCAAGAGATCCACATGCCTCCTCCAGTCTCACGCGTGTCCACACGCGCTAGAAGCCCCCCAACGGCCACGTCAGCCTTGTGCCACATCATCGGTGCCACGTTAGTATTGCCACATCAGCCTGTGTGCCACATCATCAGTGTCAAGTCAGAACTTGCCACATCAGCGCGGACTTTTGACCGTTGACTTTTTGTTGACTTCCTGAGTTGACCAGGTGCTTTCTTACCTATTTTTTCGTCATGATTTCATATTTGTAGTCTGGTTTTGCATTTGAGCCTTCTAGATGGCACAAAATGAGATTCTTCATCATGTTCAGACTGTATTGGATGGAACAAACTATATGTTGTGGTCTCAATCTATGCGCAGCTTTCTTAAAGACCGCAAGCCTTGGCTTTATGCAACTGGGGAGATCCAAAAGCCAGTTAAAAGGGATTCTGAGGCAGATGAGGCTTTTACCACTCGTCTTATTGATTGGGATAGCAAACATCATCAGATTCTTACATGGTTCCGTAATACCACTATCCCATCTATTTCTACACTCTTTGGCAACTTTGATGAAGCAAAGGGTGCTTGGGATATGCTTGCTTCTCGTTATTCTTCTATAGATGGTGCTCACGAGTATCAGCTTTTGTTTGAACTTTTCCATCTGAGGCAGGAATCTGGTCAAAGTATAAATGATTTTCTTGCCCGCATGCAATTCTTATGGAACCAAATTGATGTTTATGATCCTATTTGGAAGGATCCCACTGATGCTGAAATGCATGTTGCCCGTAGAGATCAACATCGCCTTCACCAATTTTTGATGGCCTTGCATGATGATTTTGAGCCTGTTCGTGTGCAACTATTACATCGTTCTCCTCTTCCCACTTTGGACACTGCCATCTTTGAACTTGTCCATGCCGAGACTAGATCGTAGACTATGCGCTCTCAGCCTAGTCATACAGTGTTGGCTACACCATCCTCTGGCTCCTCGTCATTCCAAAGAGAGTATTATGACAGGTCAGGCACTCCTCAACTCCCTCCTAAGTCTTGCGATAACAATTACTGTCGCTATTGTCGACATCAAGGGCACACGATTGACAAGTGTTGGCGTAAGGGAAGATCTAATGTACCCACAGCAGCAATTGCTCATACTGAGAGTGGTTCATCTCTAGCTACTCCCTCTTCAGTTGCTCCCTCTGGCCACACATTAGGATCTAGTGTCACCTTATCTGCAGCTGACTTCGAGACAATAGTCAACCAGGTCATCCTATCTCATTCTAATAATGCATCTTCCTCTGTCCTCTTTGTTTTGCCAGGTACATCTTCCCCTTGGCTCTTTGACTCTGCTTGTTGCAATCACATGACACCTCACCCTACTTCCTCTACCACATCTGTACCTTCACCACATTCTTCATTAATTCGCACAGCTGATGGCTCTATTATGACTGTTAAAAATATAGGCACTATCAATACACCTTCCCTTTCTGTTCCTGAAGATTTTCATGTGCCTGGATTATCCTTCAATCTTCTTTCTGTTGGCCAACTGTGTGAACTTGGATATAGACTTGTTTTTGACTTTTCTAGTGTGCATGTACAGGATCCTCGTACGAGTCAGACCATTGGGACCAGGCGTAGAATTGGGCGTATGTTCGAACTCTCATCCTTACATCTCCCTGCCACAGGCATCTCTGCTGCAGCCTCTTCGTCCTCACCATCTCTTGCACTTTGGCATTCGCGTCTTGGTCATGCATCTGCCTCGCATTCAATTTTTAGCTTCAAAGGGTTTATTAGGTTCAGTTTCCAATAATTCTTTTGATTGTAGTTCATGTCAACGTGGTAAACAACCGGCTTTGCCATTTAATAATAGTGAATCTCATGCTACTGCTTCTTTTGATTTAATTCATTCTGATGTTTGGGGACCTTCTCCTGTTGATAGTATTAGTGGCTCACGTTATTTTGTTATTTTTGTTGATGATTTCTCTCATTACACTTGGGTGTTTTTAATGAAATCTCGTTCTGAATTATAGGACATTTATCGTACTTTTGCCAAAATGATTGAAACCCAATTTTCAAAACCCATCAAAGCTTTTCGTTCTGATAATGCTTTAGAATATACTCAACATGATTTTTAAGCTATTCTCAAACATTATGGCACTGTTCCTCACTTGTCGTGTCCTGGCACCTCACAACAAAATGGTCGAGCTAAACGTAAACTTAGGCACATATTAGACACTGTTCGTGCTCTTCTCATTTCCATATCTATTCCTACCCCGTTTAGGGTGAAGCCGCTCTCACGGCTGTCTACACGATCAATAGGTTGCCTACCCCTATCCTTGATAATTACACTCCTCACGAGCGGTTGTTTGGCTCTATCCCTTCATATCACCATCTCCGTGATTTTGGTTCTGCTTGTTTTGTTTTACTCCAACCTCATGAGCGCACCAAACTCGAGCTTCGTTCTCAATTGTGTTGTTTTCTTGGATATGGAGTAGAACAAAACGGCTACCGATGTTATGATCCTGTGTCTCGTCGTCTTCGCATCTCCCGTCATATAGTTTTTTGGGAGCATCGACTATTCTACGAAGTTGGCAAATTCAGCATGCCATCATTCCCTCCCTTTACTACCCATCTTGAGTTTCCTCTTTCTCCTACTCCCACCACCAATGTCTTGCCAGAGTCTCTCACGCTCGAACTGCAGTCATCTGATGCCCTCAACGCTGCTTCGCCTGCGTCACTAGGTTCTGATGCACTCGACGCTGCTTTGCCTGCGTCCTCAAGTTCTTCGCCTGTCTCCCCAGGTTTTGTTCCATCCGAGGATCTAGTTTGCACTCCACCACCTGACCTTCGTCGATCCACCCGAGTAAGATCTCTCCCATCCCATTTATAGGATTTTCATTGCTTTCATGCCTTAGCTACCTTGCATGAGCCTCACTCCTTTCGTGAGGCCTCCACTAACCCTCTTTGGTAGGCTGCGACGAAAGAGGAACTTGATGCTTTACACAAGAACAATACATGGGATCTGGTTGACTTACCTTTTGGAAAATCTGTGGTTAGGTGTAAATGGGTTTACAAAATCAAGACTTGTTCCGATGGTACTATTGACAGGTACAAGGCTTGACTTGTGGCCAGAGGTTTTACTCAGGAATATGGTGTGGATTATGAGGAGACTTTTGCTCCAGTTGCTCGCCTCTCTTCTGTGCGTGCTTTGTTAGCTGTTGCAGCCTCTCGACATTTCGTCACTTTGTCAAATGGATGTCAAAAATGCCTTCCTTAATGGTGATTTAAGTGAAGAAGTCTATATGCAGCCACCTCCTGGATTATCTCATTCTACAAACAAGGTTTGTCGTCTTTGTCGAGCTCTATATGGACTTAAGCAAGCACCTCGAGCATGGTTTGCTAAGTTTAGTGCCACTATCTCTCGCCTTGGCTACTCCATCAGTTCTTATGATTCAGCCTTGTTTATTTGCTGTATAGACTGGGGTACCATACTTCTTCTACTATATGTTGATGACAAGATTATCACTGGAGATGATATCACTGGTATTCAGGAACTTAAACAGTTTCTCAGTCAG
>NC_081542.1:18951960-18973183 GCF_901000735.1 Corylus avellana
ATTTATATAGAAAAACAAAAAAAAAGTAGTTTTGTGCCTTAAACTGTTGAGAATAAAGTTGTATATTGAATCACACTGTATAATGCACAGAAGGGGTCTATATATAGGCTAATAATACAGACATAGTAGAATAAGGAAACATAACCCTAATAGACTTAGCATACCAAAGAAAGTAAATAACAATAATATAATATTATCAACAGCCCCCCACAAGCTCAAGGTGGAGTGCGAGAGACCAACTTGAGGTTGGACACAAGATCACGAAAACGCCTTGGAGGATGTGACTCTGTAAAGATGTCTGCGAGCTGATCACGGGACGAGATAGAATGAAGCTGTAGTGAGCCCTGAAGAAGATGATGATGAACAAAATGACAATCAATCTCAATATGTTTTGTCCATTCATGAAAAACATCATTATGAGCAATCTGAATAGCACTCTTGTTGTCATAGTATACAAGAGTAGTAGAAGAAAGAGAGACACCCATATCCTGTAACAGCCATCGCAACCAAAGAAGCTATGCGGTAGTGTCATCTAGAGCACGATATTCTGCCTCAGTACTAGATTGAGCAACAACAGTCTGTTTCTTACTTCGCCAAGAGATAAGCGAGGTGCCAAGTAGAAAACAATAACCAGTGGTAGAGTGACGATCTGACGGATCACCCGCCCAATCAGCATCAGTATAAGCATGCAGCTGTAGAGGAGACTGAGAGGAGAAATAAAGCCCATGAAATAATGTCCCCTTCAGGTACCGAAGAATGCGGAGGACAGCTGAGAAATGAGTGGAGCAAGGAGCAGCCATATATTGACTCACTTGATGGACAACATACGAGATATCAGGTCGAGTGACAGTAAGATAGACAAGACTGCCAACTAAATGCCGATATAAGGTAAAATCGTGAAGAGGCTCGCCATCATGAGGAGTGAGACGAGTATTAAGCTCAGTCGGTGTGTCGACAATCTTACTATCTGTGAGATTGGCCCGGGAAAGCAAATCAGATATATACTTGGCTTGTGTTAAATAATAACCATCAGAAGAAGATGAGATCTCAAGACCAAGAAAATTGCTGAGAGGACCAAGATCTTTCATCTCAAAGTGCTGACTGAGAAACTGTTTAAGTTCCTGAATACTAGTGATATCATCTCCAGTGATAATCATGTCATCAACATATAGTAGAAGAAGTATGGTACCCCGGTCTGTGAGGCAAATAAACAAGGCTGAATCATAAGAACTGATAGAGTAGCCAAGGCGAGAGATAGTGGCACTAAACTTAGCAAACCATGCTCGAGGTGCTTGCTTAAGTCCATATAGAGCTCGACGAAGACGACAAACCTTGTTTGTAGGATGAGATAATCTAGGAGGTGGCTGCATATAGACTTCTTCACTTAAATCACCATTAAGGAAGGCATTTTTGACATCCATTTGACAAAGTGACCAATGTCGAGAGGCTGTAACAGCCAACAGAGCACGAACAGAAGAGAGGCGAGCAACTGGAGCAAAAGTCTCCTCATAATCCACACCATATTCCTGAGTAAAACCTGTGGCCACAAGTCGAGCCTTGTACCTGTCAACAGTACCATTAGAAAAAGTCTTGATTTTGTAAACCCATTTACACCCAACCACAGATTTTCCAAGAGGTAAGTCAACTAGATCTCACGTATTGTTCTTGTGTAAAGCATCAAGTTCCTCTTCCATCGCAGCCTGCCAAAAAGGGTTAGTGGAGGCCTCACGAAAGGAGTGACGCTCATGCAAGGTAGCTAAGGCATGAAAGCAATGAAAATCCTATAAATGGGATGGGAGAGATCTTACTCAGGTGGATCGACGAAGGTCAAGTGGTGAAGTGCAGACTGGATCCTCGGATGGAACAGAACCTGGGGAGGCAGGCGAAGAACTTGAGGACGCCGGCGAAGCGGCGTTGAGTGCATCAGAACATGGTGATGCAGGTGAAGCAGCGTCGAGGGCATCAGATGACTACAATTCGAGCGTGAGAGACTCTGGCAAGACATTGGTGGTGGGAGTAGGAGAAAGAGGAAACTCAAGAAAGGTAGTAAAGGGAGGGAATGATGGCATGCTGAATTTGCCGACTTCGTAGAATAGTCGATGCTCCCACAAAACTACATGACTAGAGATGCGAAAATGACGAAACACAGGATCATAACACCGGTAGCCCTTTTGTTCCACTCCATATCCAAGAAAACAACACAGCCGAGAATGAGGCTCAAGTTTTGTGCGCTCATGAGGCTAGAGTAAAACAAAATAGGTAGAACCAAAGACACGGAGATGGTGATATGAAGGGATAGAGCCAAACAACCGCTCGTGAGAAGTGCAATTATCAAGGATAGGGGTAGGCAACCTATTGATCGTGTAGACAGCCATGAGAGTGGCTTCACCCCAAAACGAGGTAGGAATAGATGTGAAAACGAGAAGGGCACGGACAGTGTCTAATATGTGCCTAAGTTTACGTTCAGCTTGACCATTTTGTTGTGAGGTGCCTGGATAAGACAAGTGAGGAACAGTGCCATAATGTTTGAGAACAGCTTGAAAATCATGTTGAGTATATTCTAAAGCATTATCAGAACGAAAAGCTTTGATGGGTTTTGAAAATTGGGTTTCAATCATTTTGGAAAAAGTATGATAAATGTCCAATAATTCAAAACGAGATTTCATTAAAAACACTCAAGTGTAACGAGAGAAATCATCAACAAAAATAACAAAATAACGTGAACCACTCATACTAGCAACAGGAGAAGGTCCCCAAACATCAGAATGAATTAAATCAAAAGAAGCAGTAGCATGAGATTCACTATTATTAAATGGCAAAGCCGGTTGTTTACTAAGTTGACATGAACTACAATCAAAAGAATTATTGGAAATTGAACCTAATAAACCTTTTGAAGCTAAAAATTGAACGGGAGAGGCAGATGCATGACCAAGACGCGAATGCCAAAGTGCAACAGATGGTGAGGACGAAGAGGCTGCGGCAGAAATGCCTGTGGCAGGGAGATGTAAGGATGAGAGTTCGAACATATGCCCAATTCTACGCCCGGTCCCAATGGTCTGACTCGTACGAGGATCCTGTACATGCACACTAAAAAAGTCAAAAATAAGTCTATATCCAAGTTCACACAGTTGGCCAACAGAAAGAAGATTGAAGGATAATCCAGGCACATGAAAAACTTCAGGAACAGAAAGGGAAGGTGTATTGATAGTGCATATATTTTTAACAGTCATAATGGAGCCATCAGCTGTGCGAATTAATGAAGAATGTGGTTAAGGTACAGATGTGGTAGAAGAAGTAGGGTGAAGTGTCATGTGATTGCAACAAGCAGAGTCAAAGAGCCAAGGGGAAGAGGTACCTGGAAAAACTGAGAGGACAAAGGAAGATGCATTACCAGAACGAGATAGGACGACCTGGTTGACTATTGTCTCGAAGTCAACTGCAAATAAGGTGACACTGGATCCTGATGTGTGGCCAGAGGGAGCAGCTAGAGATGAACCACTCTCAGTATGAGCAACTGCTGCTGTGGGTGCATTAGATCTTCCCTTACGCCAACACTTGTCAATCGTGTGCCCTCGACGTCGACAATAGCGACAGTAATTGTTATTGCGAGACTTAGAAAGGAGTCGAGGAGTACCTAACCTGTCATAATACTCTCGTTGGAATGACGAGGAGCTAGAGGATGGTGCAGCCAACACTGTATGACTAGGCTGAGAGCGCATAGTCTGCGATCTAGTCTCGGCACGGACAAGTTCGAAGATGGCAGTGTCGAAAGTGGGAAGAGGAGAACGATGTAATAGTTGCACACAAACAGGCTCAAAATCAGCACACAAGGCCATCAAAAATTGGTGAAGACGATGTTGATCTCTACGGGCAACATACATCTCAGCATCAGTGGGATCCTTCCAGATAGGATCATAAACATCAATTTGGTTCCACAAGAATTGCATGCGGGCAAGAAAATCATTTATACTCTTACCAGATTCCTGCCTCAGATGGAAAAGTTGAAACAAAAGCTGATACTCGTGAGCACCATCTACAGAAGAATAACGAGAAGCAAGCATATCCCAAGCACCCTTTGCTTCATCAAAGCTGCCAAAGAGTGCAAAAATAGATGAGATAGTGGTATTATGGAACCATGTAAGAATCTGATGATGTTTGCTATCCCAATCAATAAGACGAGTGGTAAAAGCCTCATCTGCCTCAGAATCCCTTTTAACTGGCTTTTGGATCTCCCCAGTTACATAAAGCCAAAGCTTGCGGCCTTTAAGAAAGCTGCGCATAGATTGAGACCACAACATATAGTTTGTTCCATCCAATACAGTCTGAACATGATGAAGAATCTCATTTTGGGCCATCTAGAAGGCTCAAATGCAAAAACAGACTACAAATATGAAATCAGGACGAAAAAAAAAAAGGTAAGAAAGCACCTGCTCAACTCTGGAAGTCAACAAAAGTCAATGGTCAAAGTCAACACTGACGTGGCACTAATGACATGGCAAGTTCTGACTTGGCACTGATGACGTGGCGATGTTGACGTGACACGTAGTGCTTATGTGGCACTGATGACGTAGCACAATGCTAACGTGATCTGCTGACGTGACAATGATGACGTGGCACGTAGGGCTAACGTGGTAGTCTGGTGCGATGGCGCGTGCAGTACACGCGCAAATGGAGGTGGCGTGGTCTTGGCGCGTGGATCTGACGCGCGAAACTTCTATGGGCGCGTGAGGGCGCGTTCGGCGTTGTATGGAGGAGATGGGGCCTGTTTTGAAATCACCGAGAGTATATCTATCGATCGATGGCTTTGAAGAAGTGATCGGACCACCGTGGCGGCTGGTGGCAAAATGGTAGTGGCGGAATTGCCGAAACTTTGGGCGGCGCGTGAGGGCGCGTGAAAGCTCCGATGGGGCTGTGTGCAAGGGCTCTGGGATGATTGTCTTTCGGGCTTTCAAGCGGTATAGTGATACGCTGAAAACCTCAAGGAGAAGATAGAGAACCATGAGGAACAGAGAGAATGATTCGTCGGATAACATTGGCGGCCCCCAAAAAAAAAATTTGAAGTGATTCAGAACCTGTGCTCTAATACCATGTTGAGAATAATGTTGTATATTGAATCACACTGTATAATGTACAGAAAGGGCCTATATATAGGCTAATAATACAGACCTAGTAGAATAAGGAAAGATAACCTTAATAGACTTAGAATACCGAAGAAAGTAAATAACAATAATATAATATTATTAACATAAAGAAAATCAAGGAAAACTGCTGCTACTTCTCTTATTGAACTTTCTACTTCTAACTAGACTCCAACAATCAGCCAACTGCGTATCTTAACTTGAATTGAAGTACCTCACGTGCACATGCTTCCTTCATCCAACTACTTCTCATATATTAAACATAAACCACAATCTAAATCTTCCCCTCTGAAGCAAACCCAATGAAAACAAGAACACCCACAAACCAAAAACAGAAAACCCACATAAAAATCCAATCTTTAAAGAAAAACAAAAGAATACCCAAAAGGGCGAGTCATGTTCAACACCAAAAAATAAAAAAATAAATCTATGCTCACAACATTTCAGAAACTAGGGGAATTTGAAGCTTCTACCTTGAATTACGTTGGGTATGGCTCCATTTTGTGGATGATTCAATTAGTTTTTGCAATCCAGCTGTAGTCTAGGACATCTGGATTACTCTTGACTAATCATCACACACAAAACTCACTTGAGCCAGGCTATACTCGCAGTTAATGTATGCAACTCTTTTGAGAATTGGAAGAGGGTAAAGATTAGTACTTTGAAGAATAGTAAACTATATTTCTCTGGTCTATCATGTTAAAAGCAAAACAAGCATACAACCTCTTCTTTTCCTTCTGCCAACCAAAAGTCTGGTCCACCACCACTCAAGGAAAAAACGGTCAGCTCACGCCGAGTTTCCGTTTGGGCTTTGAGGTGGCAAAGAGAGTCAGAGACAAAATTTAAAAAAAAAAAAAAATTAGGGTAACTTCACTTACACGGGAAATGAGTCAAATGACGAGTTTATTCCAAACACTCTTCTAATGTTTAAAAACTCTTACTTTGGTGTATCAAACTTTTGTTTCGTTTCAAATTCCACGTGTGAAATTCTTAAAATACCCTAATTTTCTATTAAAAGATAATTTAAAAAAAAAAAAAAAAAACTCCTAACCCGTGAGTTCACTAGTGGATCTAACCCACTCGTTTTATGGCCCATGGGTCATATTATTATTATTTAAAAAAAAAAAAAAATCCCATCATGGGTGACCCTCCGTTAGTCACAAAGTGACCCACGGGGTCAGTGTGTTTGTTAAAGGGTTTTAGTTCGATAATGTAGAAAAAATTGATTTATGTGAAAAAATAAAAAATGTAAAAATTTCTTTTTTTTTTTTTTTTTTTTTTTAAAAAAAAAGTAAGAATGTTTGGTATGGAATAATGAAAAAAAATTATTTTGTAGTGATTTTTTTATTTAAATAGTAGTAAAAAGTGATTACTTTATAACGCCGCCCAGATTTAAAATCCTCATTTAAAGAGATTACTCGGAATCATCATATCTCTTAGTAGAGAGAATTAGTAGACATACGCGTGATTGCTTGCTTAGAATTAGGGTTAAATACTAAATACCTCCTCTAGGGTTTCATTACTTTATTTTTTCTCCCATAGGGTTTGATTTTTATCACAGGAGGTCTTTGTGGTTTTGATAATAAACCAAGTTAGTCTTCCGTTAGTTGACTTAACAGAATTCCACGTGGATCAATCAAATGATGACACATGGTACCTACTTAAAATTTTTTTATTTTTTTTAAATTAACAAAAATGTATTTAAAAAAAAATTAATAAATAAATAAATAAAAAAATCAACCACCCCCTTGGCCATTTGGGGGTGGCCACCCAAGGGGGTGGCCGAAACCCACCCCCATCCACCATTGGGGATGGTTTTGGCCACCCCCTAGGCTCGATGGGGGTCGCCGAGCCACCCCCAGTACCCACTGGGGGTGGGTTTCGACCACCCCCTTGGGAGCGAAGGGGGTGGCCGAAACCACCCCCAACCACCATTGGGGTGGTTTAGGCCACCTCGTAGGCTCCATGGGGTGGCCGAGCCACCCCCAGTACCCATTAGGGGTGGGTTTCGGTCACTCCTTTAGGCACCAAGGAGGTGGCTCGGCCACTCTCAATTTTTTTTTTCTTTTTCTTTTTCTTTTAATACATTTTTTTATTTTTTTTATTTTTTTAACCAAAAAAAGATTAAAAAAATTTTAAGTAGGTGCCACATATCATCATTTGATTGGTCTACGTGAAATTCCGTTAAGTTAATTAACGGTCAACTAACGGAGAATTAACTTGGTCTATTATCAAAACTATAGGGACCTCCTATGATAAAAATCAAACCCTAAAAGAAAAAAATAAAGTAATGAAATCCCATGAGGGGTATTTAGCATTTAACCCTTAGAATTAATATCCTTATACCACTCCTTATTTGCTTAAAAAAATTAAAAAAAAAAAGTAGACGATTGATTAGTAGAGAGAATTATATGGATTATTTTAAGAGAATTATATGGATTATTTCACTTTTCTTCCCTTCCCATTTTTAGAACAACTTGCCGACACCACCTTCTGATTTATTTTAGGGTTAACTATCTCGACCCCTAGGTTTGTCAACTTTATTTTTTTCTCTGGGGTTTCATTTTTATCACAGGAGGTCCATGTGGTTTTGATAATAGACCAAGTTAGTCCTCCGTCAGTTGACTTAACGGAATTCCACGTGGACCAATTAAACGTTGACACATGACACCTATTTAATTTAATTTTTTTTTTTTAAATTATAAAAAAAAAATGTATTTTCAAAAAAAAAAAAAAAACAAAACAAAAAAGAAAAGAAAAACAATTGGGGGTGGTCGAAACGACCCCCAGTACCCACTGGGGGTGGCTCGGCCATCCCCATGGAGCCTTGGGGGTGGCTCCCAATGGGAACTGGGGGTGGTTTCGGCCACCCGCTTGGAGCCCAAGGGGGTGGCCGAGCCACCCCCATCCGGCCAGATGGGGGTGGCCAGGCCACCCCCATGGCCAAAGGGGGTGGCCAAGCCACCCCAAAATGGCCAAGGGGGTGGCTCGGCCACCCCCAATTTTTTTCCTTTTCTTTTTTTTATTTTACTTAAAAAAAAAATACATTTTTTTAATTAAAAAAAATTAAATAAGTGCCACGTGTCAGTCTTAACGGTCAACTAACGGATGAACTAATTTAATCTTTATTAAAACCCCATGGAGTCTTGTGATAAAAATGAAACCATATGAGGAAAAAATAAAGTTGTCAAACCCCATTAAAAAATTAAATATTTAACCCTTCATTTTATTATTTTTATTTTATATTACTTTTTCCTTTTCCTCCCCTCAATCAACGCACCTTCGTCATCTTTAAATTTCTTTTACACCCCTATCACTTCTCAATCTCCATTATTTTCTGTCCTTATTTTATAATCACAGCCGCCCTTCTTTTTATTATTTCTCCTTTTCCCTTCTTCTTTTTCCTTTCCTATTAATTTACTCCTTCTCCTTGTCTTCAACGGCTAAACAAAGACACAGTAAAATCGTGAGAAGAGAGTTCAAGGGAGACACAGAGGGCGGGGCGATAGAGCTCACGAAGAAAAAAGAGATAGAGAGGGAGAGAAAGTTACATAGAGGGAGTGGTGAAATTGAGAATGGGTTAGAGTGTCGGATCGAACTTTTACTCTGTCAATTCACTTTTATTTAAATTAAATATTTAACGTATTAGGCTTTATCTATTAAAAAAGAGTTTAACTCTACATGTAAGGGGAAGTGTTAGTAATAATTAAGTGATTAAATTTATCTCTTCCTATCAATTTAATATTTTTAAATAACTATAATTTGACAGGGTACCTTCCGTTTGGTTTGGGCTTTAAGGTGGCGGAGACAATGTGAGTTGCTAAAAAAAACAAAAAAAATGGTCAAATGAAGCCATCACATAACCACGCGTTCTTTCTACTACTGATCATAAAGGAGACGGTGATCTTGACATATGTGCCCAACTACGTGGTTCCAGCTGAGATCGTTGAAGATCTGGAGAGTTGGCCCTTTGTCCATGGCATGGCATGATGGGTAATTGATGTTTGAGTGTTAAGTTCAGGTCATGGTCATGTCAAAATATAATAAACTTTAATTTAATTTATTTAATTAAATGAGTTAGATTTTTAATTTTAATTCGTTAATTTCACGTGGAATTTACAGCTCGTATAAAAAATTAACCTAAAAATTGCATGTGGAGTTTAAATTGTGTCGAGATTAAGGTGCTAACTGCTAAATTGGTATTAAATTCAATCAAAAATTAACAATCCTAGTCCGCAGCTTTGCTGGGTTACTAGCTCAATATGAGTCATTAAGAAGATAAGCAAAGGCTTTACTAAATTCGATATCTAGGTACTATCAAATTCTCATTTGGCTGATTTGTTTGTGGATTTTGAATTGTTATCTTAATTTTGGGTTTTGGTAACTATCCTAATGCAAGTCAAGTCATGGGTGGTGTTTGTTAAACAACACAAAACACCACCACACTATTCATCTCATTTTTAAAAAAAAAATCAACATCAAAACATTCTCAGTTTTTATATTACATCATTCACTTTTTATATCACATTATTTACTTTTATTACTATTTAAATAAAAAAAACAAAATCATTAGAAAACAAAATTGTTCACCTTTCAATACCACAATTTTAGTACTTTTCTATATTAATCATTATTTATTTATTTATTTATTTAATATCAACATACAGTAAAAAAGGCCTCAACAAACAATGCTAAGATTGTCCTTTGACATGTGAATTGTGAGTAGCATTGGTACTTTCTATTAGCATTTAATGCTTTTGTGTTAATAAAGTTGAAGAATTGCACAAAATTTTTATTGTCTCGGCTGGAGAAGGAAAATCTTGCAAGGGATTCAAGGAAAAATTTCAAAATACTTGAAATTAAAATGAATTAAGAACATATGAAGAGCTTACTTGTAAAGTACTTCAACAGGTATAGCATGAAACCCTATAGAATTATAACAACGAAAATTGCAATTGTCTCCTAGTTCATGAAATAAGCGAAAAATGGATTTTGTACAACCTCAGTGATTCTGTTGCTGCTTCCATAAACTAAGATTTGTTGTCAAATCAAAGCACTAATAAGAATAACCGGAAAATGAAAGAAGGAAAACTTTTATATATACATTACTACATTAGATTGAATTTCAAGCTCAATTTTTAATAAGGCAAAAATATTCTTATAAATTCGAAAATAATAATAACTATTAAAAAAAAAAAGGCACGCCACCACTTGGTTTTTCATTTTTCCTTTTTTTAATTCTTTTTTAAAAAATTAGAAAAGATTTATAATATCATTATTTTATGAAAATACTCCAACAAGGTAATATTGTGGCATACAAGTCACAGTTTCTTATACTTACTGAACTATGCCATAAACATTATACTTAATAATGTGGATAATTTTATCATTACATAAAAAAAAAAAAAAAAAAAAAATCAAGTATTGTGGCTTAGAGGTGCATGTCTTGTCCATCACAGAAATTGCATGGCGGTGATCCTCCAAGACTGACCCTTGCAAACACTCCAACAACTTTGAGTCACCGAGCTTGTATTTTTGATATCATTCTCCTTTAATCCTATACCTGAAACATATAGTAGTTACTTTATTGGCTTTCTAATAATCTTTTCCTCCATTTGGCTGCACGAATATGTAGCACAAGTTCTCCTTGCATTTCATAGAAGTCGAGAATCTTTAGGCTCTTCAGGTGTTGGATTCCAGAAGGTACCTCCTCCATCTGTGAGCACGGACCCATCTCTAGTTGCTCAAGACTGGGCAATGATCCCTTATCTATTTCTATCATCTTTAATTTTCTCATCTTGACACGTCACTAATCATGGAATTTTTTTGTAGTGAAGTGCAGTACTTGCTCCCCATCATATGCATGATTGAGGGAAAGGGTAACTAGATTAGGCAAAGCCTGGACACATGATAGTAGATCTTCCTCTAATGATGAGAAACATAAGATTAGTGATACCACTCCATGCATCACTCTCTTGAGAAACCAAAATAAAACAACGTGGATTTAAATTCTGAACTAAAATGATTTGGAAGAATTATGAAAAGTATATTCTTTTTTCTTACTTAAATTTATAGATATAATTAGATGTCAGATTTTGTGTTAAGTGTACGTATAACTTAATTATATAATTCTATCAAAGCAAGCCATAATATTATTTCTCCCTTGCAGGGTAGTAAACTACCCGAACTGTTAATGAACACTTCAAACTCAGACTTATCTAAACTCAATTAAATGAATCAAACTTGAATAAAAATTGAGTTCATTTATTCAACTACTCCAACTTATTCCCAAGAAAGTTGAGAGAGAGTGATCACCTGGAGACGAGGTTATAGATGAAAGAATTAGGGTCACTAGATGTTTGAGACTTGATGAAAGACAACATGTTCCCAAGAAAAACCCATGCATCCACTCAATAAAAAATTGCTGATTCCTAGCTGCAAAACCTCATCACAGATAACAGGAGAATTGGTTACTTGACAACGATGCATACAAAACTTCCAAATTGGAAGTTTGATTATGACTGAAAAGACACTTAACCTCAACTTTATATCCCCACTTAATCAAACGATCCCCTGTGAGAAGCCTATCCTGCATAGCAAGCCACAAAATGAATGTATGAATGTGGAAACCACACCAACTTCCACCGAACGGCCTCATCCTTTTTTTCTCTAAGAAAATCCCAAGTTTCTGAGCTAACATAGGCGTCTTTCCTAGAGACAGTCCACAAAGGTTTATCATAAGGACCAAAACTTATCTCATGAAGCCTAGCTTGAATCTCAACTAGAACCTCAAACCTAGCTGGTCTCCAAAACCAGTCTCCATTAAGAATGACAGAAGAGAGCTTAGCCTCCACACTACTATGGGCATCATAGACAACCCTATGCCCAAAAACCTCAAACAAAATTCGAGAAGGATGCCAAGAATCCAGCCAAAGAAAAATATTCTCCCCATTACCAACCTCAAACTTCAAGATTCTTTTAGCAATATCCCTCAACCTTAGGATCTTCCTCCAGTCCCATGAACAATTTTGAGGAATACTCACACTCCAGAAACTCTTCCTTTTCAACAGATTTTCTTTCACCCAAGCTACCCATAAAGAGCCAGACCTAGCAAAAAGACTCCAAACATGTCTGAGCATAGAAGTTTGGTTCCAAACTTCCAATCTTTTCATCCACAAACCTCCTTCCTTCTTAGGAAAGCACAAGCATGCCAAGAGACTTTAGCCTTTGCAGACCCTTCAATCTTTCCATTCCAAGGAAACCTATTGAATTTCCATTCAATAGCCGTGATGATCCTCTTAGGAAGAATAAAAATGCTAGTCTAATAAACTTGTAGACTATACAGGACAGATGACAACAATTGGAGCCTACCTGCTTAGGAGAGATTCCTAGAAAGCCAAAAGTCAATGCGTCCAGTAATTCTGTCCAACAAAGCTCTACAATCTGCTGTAAAAAGTCTAGCAGATATAAGGAGAACCCCAAGATACCTAACTGGAAGACGAGTTTCATTCATCTTTAATTCACCCAGCAGCAAGTGTTTCACTCAATCTGAAATACCATAACAAAATAAAGAACTCTTTGAGGGATTAGCTTTTAGACCAGATAACTCTTCAAATTCAAGCAAAGCATCTTGAATGATGTTTATAGACCTCAAACTGGCTTCAGAAAAGATAAGGAGGTCATCTGCAAAACATAGATGAGTAAGTTTCTGTTTCAAACATTTAGGATGAAACTTGAAACCTAAACTACCACCAGCACGATCGGCCATAATCCTAGAGAAAATCCCCGTGACTAGAACAAACAAATAAGGAGATAAGGGATCCCCTTGCCTTAGCCACTTCTTTCCTTCAAAATAGCCAACCAAAGTACCATTTAGGCATATAGAAAACCTAGGAGATGTAATACACTCCTTGATCCAGTTGAGGAACTTCACTGGGAAAACCACAAACGATTATGATCAGTTAGTCTCAACATACCATATAATAGAATGAGTTGTATGGTATGTCATTTTGACTTAAACCCATGAATTTCAATCAATTATGTTATCTTAACTATTCATATTTTCTCGATATGAGATTTAATCTATTTAAGTCGAGTAATTCTAGAAGTCTCTATTGTATCACTCTAAAAATGATGAGGCTTTTAAAATCACCATTAGATCAAAATCCAATAGTGATCAATCACAAACCCAATGGTGATTTTAAGAACCCATCATTCTTTGAGAAATATAAGAGTAACATAAGAGGACTTATAGCAATACTTGTTTAAGTCACCTAATCATTTTGAACTTCAACGTATATATTCAACATTCTTTTCCAACCATATATGTATATATAGTCCCTAAATGTTGATTGATTTCAGGCATCAATTAGAATATTGAGATTGTGAAGGGGACGAGTAGGTTTAAAACAAATAAAAAATAATGAAAGTAAAGGATCAATAAGGCTCATGATGCATGCTTATGAATAAAGCTCAGAAATCCACTTTCTTTCTTTCTTTCGTTTTTTCGGCTTGCTAAATAAGCTTTTCAAGGCTTGGGTTCAACTAGGTTGAATTGGGTACAAGTGACATACTTACCAAACCACCCACAATGTTGTACTTGCGTGTGTATATATATATATATATATAGCAGAAGATATTAGAGGGAGTCTCAAATAGATCGAGCTGGCTGGGATTAGGTAATTTGGCAGATTATATATTGAATATCTATTTGCTCTAGCCTTTACCTAATTACATGCTATTGACTTCCAGTGCGCAGCCAATGACTGTTTTTGCTTTGGAAGATATATGCATTTCAGTATTTTCATTCCTCCATTCTGATTTGCTAATCCTTCATTTTCAAATCTCAGCAATTTTCACGACAAACATAGTAGTAGTTAAATTAGCAAATTTTCAAATATTTGCTTTATTTTGTTGAAGATTTGGAGACTTGTGTCGATGTTGCTTTGTCCATGCTGACTCCTTGTAGTCAATAATATCGAGCTGAGTCCTTGGTGTGGCAACACACGTTAACATGTTGAGATAGTTTTAAACTTATTATCACTAATGTCACACTAATCACTTTTACATTATTATTTAAGGTATTATTTCATCGTACATGAAATTCTAACACTTTTTTCTTTTGCACAGGCCATATAGCCCATTATTTTATAGATTTTGAATTGTTGTTATCTTAATTTTGGGTTTTGGTGACTATTCCAATGGAAGCCATGATTGTTCTTCGACATGTGAATTGTGAGTATTTGTACTTCTTGTTAGCATTTAATCCCCGATGCTTTTGAGTTATTAAAGTTGAAGAATTGGCTGATGCTTCTCGGTCTTGGCTCAAAATTGCACAAAATTTTTATGCTCTCGGCTGGAGATGGAAAATCTTGCACGAGATTCAAGCAAAAATTTCGAAACGCTTTAATCCTATACCTGAAATGGATAGTAGTTACATTCTTGACTTTCCAATAAACTTTGCGGCCACCTACTTTAACGATGAGAAACATAAGATTAGTGTGACCAGATTCTGAAGCTCTAAAATCCAGTTGGGCACGCAACTTCTCCATTCGCCCCCCTAGAGAGATATGCTCTAGAAATAGAGGTGGTGATAAAATTGAACGTATAAAAGGTCCGTGAACGGGCAAGGCTACGATGGTGAATAAAGATAACATATTGGAGTAATGGTGAGGAAATTCAAAGAAAATTGAATAATTATAACCGTAAGTATTACAAGACACTGTTGATAAGAACAGAGTAGATGAATTACTACAAATATTGATAACTACTATTACTAGTAACTACTGAGGAGACACCCTCTTATTCAAGAAATCTACTGAGGAGATATCCTCTTATTCCAAGAGTCCTTCAACTGCATGACTACTTCTTACTTCCCCTATTGTTGTATGATTCCTGCCACGTAACAGAGTATAATGAAAATGTCAATTGTTTCTTGGGTCATGAAATCAGTGATCTATTGCTGCCACCATGAACTAAAGATTTGTTGTCAAATCAAAGCACCAATAAGAACAATTGGAAAAAAGAAAGAAAGATGGAAAATAAAATTTTTTGTCAAATCATACCTTGTCTTTCACAGAACCGCAAGGCAGTTTGATCCTCCAGCACTCACCCTTGTAGACGCTCCGACAAGTCTGAGTCATTAAGCTTGTATATTTGATATTTTTCTCCTTTAATCCTATACCTGAGACGGATAGTAGTTACCTTCTTAACTTTCCAATAATCTTCGCCTCCATCTGGCTGCATACGTAGCACAAATTCTCTATGCATTTCATAGAAGTCGAGAATCTTTAGACTTTTCAGCTGTAGGAATCCAGAGGGCACCTCCTCCATCTGCGGGCATGGCCCAATAGCTAGCTCCTCAAGAACAGGCAGTGAGCCATTGTCTATATCCACCATCTTTAATCCTTTCAACTCTCTGAGTGTGAGCTTCTTGAGCTTTTTAAAACCACCTTCCTCAAAATGCAGTTGCTCCCCATCATAAGCATGATTAAGAGAAAGGGTGATTAGATTAGGCAAAGCCTGGACACTCGACAGTGGATCCTCCTCTAATGATGAGAAAAATAACACTAGTGTGACAAGATTCTGAAGCTCTGAAATCCAATTGGGCACCCTCTCCAATCTCCCCCTTAGATAGATATGTGCTAGAAATGGAGGTGGTGTTGAAATTGATTGTAAGTCTATGATCTCATCTTCACTGATTGAGCCTACAAGCAAAATGTTAAGGTGGACCATATTTTGAATGGAGTCACACAAAGCCCTCCCACGTTCTGCAGTCATGTTTGAAATGCCCAGCATCCTTAACTTAATCAACTTTCCAAGGTCTTCAAATACACCAACCCCATGATGATTTGCCTCAATACTTGCTAGTGTCTGCAATTCGTTTAAACATCCAACCCCTTCATGTACTTTTACTCCTCTCACAGAATAAAAGCTACTTTTAATTTCAAAGTCATGAGAATGAGCCAAAATATGCCTTAGCTTATAAAGCTTGAATATTTCAATTGGTAGCTCACGAACTCCACTTTCCACAACATTTAGTGTTTGTAGATTATGTAGCCTACCCACTGACTTTGGAAGTATACTCACTTTTGTTCTTCTCAAACTTAAGTTCTTCAAGTGGAATAAATCACCCACTTCATCAGGAAGATAATCAATACGACCATCTTCAAAATCCAACACTTTCAAAAGACTAAACCTTTTGAACAATTTAACAATGAAAGACCTAGGCATTTCATTAGTATTGAAGAAAAAAACAAAACGAACTCGAGAGTACTCACTTGTGTCCAGAACATTTTCTCTAGCATCATGGATTGATAGGCATCAACTTCTTCCATCGAAAGTTGTGTCTCCGACTTCTAGAACTTGAGATAAATTCAACTCTCCAGCCTTTGACAGGATAATTTCACGCAGCAAATCATGGATTCTGTACTTTCTGAGGATCTCATAATCAAGCTCACTAAATAAACCTTGCACCAAGTTTCTATGGATGAGCTCCTTCAAGTATTCTTGCGCCACGTCTTCTAATGGTTTGCCTTTCTTTTCTCTTATAAACCCCTCAGCTACCCATAGTCGAAGTAATCTTGGACCAGTGATTGAGTAATCCTCCGGTAAATTGCCAAAGTACAAGAAACAAGACTTTAGGTAGCAGGGCAGATCATGATAGCTGAGTGAGAGGATTTTTGTTATACTTGTAAGGTGAGGATTGCATTCTAGCTCAGAATTGAGGCTATCATGCAACTTTTTCCATTCTAATGGCACCTTCTCCTTTGTTGATAGAAGACCACCTATGGCAACAATTGCAAGTGGCAGGCCTTCACATTTTCTCACAATGTCCATCGACATTTTCACCAATTCTTTCGGACAACACCCCTGAAACTCGCTCCAGAATGCCTTTTTGCAGAACAATTCCCACGCCTTGTCTTGAGATAACGGTTGTAGCTTGTGGACATGATCAGAAAAAGATTCCTTACAAAAAGAAGCAATGAGATCACTTCGTGTTGTGATGATAATCCTGCTGCCTCTATCATTGAATGGCAAAGCATGTTTCACAATTTCCCAAAACTCTGTTTTCCAAACATCATCAAAAACCACAACATACCTCTTTTGTTGTAAAAATTTCCTCAGCTGGGTAATGAGTGTGATCTCGTCTGTCGTGTCTATTTGCTCGAGAGCAGTTTCTTTTGCTTGGTAGATTTGGTCTATCATAGACATGAGTATCTTCTGCACGTTGTATGATTGAGACACAGTGATCCAAACACGACAGTCAAAATGTCCCTTCACTGATTCATTCTCGTACACTTTCTTAGCAAGAGTTGTCTTACCAATTCCGCCCATGCCGACCACCGACATCACAGAGCGTTTAGATGCTTCCCCCACCAACCAGCTTACGAGTTCATCCCTGGTTGACTCAATCCCCACAACTTCATCTTCTTCAATGAAAAGTGCACCCACTCGAGGGTCATGCCATGCAACATTTGCTGCATTATTACTTGATCCTTGCGCTGAGGAACTAAAACCATATCTTTCACTTCGTTCCTTGATTTCACGGACCGATATTTTGATATCTTGAATCTTGGTAGCTATGTCATGGCGCGGCTGTATGTATTTCAATAATCTGCCAATTTTATTGAGGAAAGCAAGAAAACTTTGCTGATGACGACGTTGTGCCATGTGAAGAACGTATTCATCTATTACATCTTCTATATGATAAGCTGCTTCTCTCACTTGTTTTACCCATATTTTGACGCCAGCGTGGAGGTCTCCTTTATCGACATCTTTGAGAAAACTCTGGATGCTCTCCAGTTCATCTTTAATGTCCACAACTTCCTGGTGTACACCCTTGAGCAAATTTGATTCATGGACAATCAATTGAACCAACTCGTTGACGACAAGGGCCACAACAGTTTCTGTCATGGTTTCCTCTTTATCTTCACCTAGTAAATGATATTATCACAATTAGAAAAGAATTTGGGTATTCTCACGCCCTAAGCCCAAAGGAAAACATGACACCTACTATAATACATCAATTATGCCACAAAGACACCAATTATCAAAAGCCCAACGATAAATTCATAAAATTCTCACATATTTAATTTTCCAAGCCTAAATCTCATTTCTACAACCAAACTTTACTTTGCAGCCCTTAAACTAAGATAAGACAGGACAATATTGAAATTTCCTACAAATTCTTTCAAAACACCCCATCAGTGCACATACATAGCTGTTGAATGCTTCCCTATCCTTTACCACCCTTAACAAAAGTACACAAGCCAATAATGACAACTCTTTTTTTTTTTTTTTTTTAAGCAGCTCAGTTTCTTCTACTAAGCATTTATATGTTAGCTAAATTTTAGCTAAAGGATAGTATTTTTCTATTTTAGTTATCTACTTTTTCAAAATACCTAAATTGGGCTCAAAATTTTACATATTTACTTTCACTTTTTCATATAAAATATTGTTTTTTTGTCAACTTTTTGTATTCCCAAATTCCTAAAAAGAGAGAACAAGATTACTTTTTTTATTCATATAGCAGAGCACTATAGCAGCTCAACAAAAATCTTCTCCATTCCAAAACATATATACAAAGAATTGAAATCCAAAATATTAAGACTTTCAAGGAAAAGAAAGATAAAAAAGAGAAAGTCACATTAATTGCACTCCTAAAGCAATTACTAAACTCATAATTTCACCCCAACTTAAAACCAAAATATTGGCTAAGTTCATTCAATAAAAATAATTTTTAAAATAAAGTAAATTTTATTTTTGCTCAAATTAAATTATACATAAAAGGAATTAAATGTAACTCAGCACATAATATGACATCGGTTGAAATTAAATGTCTCATAACATTTATGAATTTTGTAAGTCATTTGAAAAAATATTAAGGCCAAAAAGCCAGAAAGAATTATTTAAAATTAAAATTATTTAATTAACTATTTAAACTTATTAAAAAAAAAAAAATAGAATCATACCTAATTTTGTCGCTTTAGAACTCAAAATCTATTAAGCAGCTCCCATCATATATGCTCAAGCAAGCCCATGATACTCGAGCCAAATAGCAACAATAATATTGCCAAGCCTTCTTCTTAGCTCCCGTCAAGAGCAGATTCTGCAATAAGTGTCAGAAACATTAGAAACTCCTACTCCATTTACTTCTACAAAGCCCAGAGAAGCATCAAGAAACACCCACAATCTAAATCTTCCCCTCTCAAGCAAACCCAATGAATACAAGAACACCCACAAACCTAAAGCAAAAACCCCATATGAAAATCAAATCTTTAAAGCAAAAGAAAAGAATTCCCAAAAAGAAGAGTCATGTTCAACACACCCCCCAAAAAAAAATATCTATGCTTAAAAAAAGAATAATGCAGAAACTAGGGGAATTTGAAGCTTTTACCTTGAATTACTTTGGGTATGGCTGCATTGAGTTTGACAAATGGCTGCTATTTTTAAATTATGTGGTAGCCCCAACGGTGGAGAAATTAGCTTCAGTTTCAGACTTTCAGTTAAAAGTATGGAAAAGTTAATAGACACAAAACAGGGGGTCTTGGCTTTACACAACTATATGGTGGTGTGATGATAAGAGTATTATTATATAGGCTTCTGATTTACAGGCCTCCTAGTGGCTCATGCAACTAGCCACCTTTTTCAATATTCGTATGATGCCTTAGAGAGTGGGTTGGAGAAATTTAGTCCACTCAGGAAATTTCTGTCCAATTAAGGAATTCTCCTTGGAAATTAAACTCATTCCCACTTGACCATTTCTTGCTCTTGACCAATCAGCACACATGTCAATTGAACCACAATACACGCAGCTAATGTTTGCAACTCTTTTGAGATTTCTTAGAGGGTAAAATTTAATCTATGCTTGTTTAATTTTTTGAATGTCACCGTCCCAATCAATTTCCAAATCTACAGCATATTTCAGCAAAATCATGTCTATGGCCGATGCCCGGTACATCACAACTTTTTCAACTAAAAAGTGATTTCTTAGCTTTTCCATCTCTGCTACAAGTGCATTTACAAACACAATCTCCTTCAATGCCTATACTGTTAGTGACAATATTTCTTCTATATGCTTGATAATACTTTAACCATCGGTCAATGATCTGCTCCCAGAGAAGATGCAAATAAAAAACAAAAGATAGGTTGAAAATTTAAGATCGTTACTCTTAAGGTTTCGTGTAAACAAACCTTTAGAACGATTAGAGGAAATCGAAAAAAAATAAATAAATAGAAAAAACTTCACCTCGTAGATTACTACTGAAAGCATATATAGAAACAAGACAAATAAGAACTCTTGTAGAGCAATCACATCCGGCTCATCACTATATTATTCAAAAAAAAAAAGTTGGGAGAGGTTTCTTCTTTTCTTCTTCTTAAGAGCAATCACATCCGGTTCAACAAATTTTTATTTAAAATTTAGCTAAAAAAACACATTTTTCTATTTTAGCTATTTATTTTTTCAAATCACTTACATCTGGCTCAACATTTTAGCAATTCACTTTCACTTTTCTATTTAAAATATTATTTATTTATCTACTTTTCCTACTCCCAAGAAAGAAAAAGAGCAAGATTACTTTTATTATTAGTATTCCGAGCATTCTATTAGCTCAACAAATCCTTAGTCATTTTATTGTGCGGATGTAAAGCATTTTTTTTTTTTACATTGCTAGTTAAAATAGCAAAAAAAAAAAAACTAATTTGTTGAGGCCAATGTGAATGCTCACATGTTTACACTGTATTTTTCTATGCTATGCTGTACTTTTCTGGTCTATCATATTCCTCAACAGCAAATATGCACTGTAGCTCCTCTTTTCCTTCGACCAACCAAAAGTCTGGTCCAATATTATTCAGTTGACCGGCAAACAAGATAAAAATGGTCGGCTAAGTAATAAGGTCAAGCTTCCGTTTGGTTTGGTTTGGGATTTGTGGTGGCAGAGACAACGCGAGTCAAAGCCATCGTATAATCACGCGTTGTTTCCACTACTGATCGTAAAGGAGACGGTGATCTTGACGTATGTGCCATGATCGTTGAAGATTTGGAGAGTTGGCCAGTGGCTGCTGCTTTGTCCATGGCATGG
>NC_081542.1:18973283-18983599 GCF_901000735.1 Corylus avellana
GACAAGGAGAAGGAGTAAATTAATAGGAAGGGAAAAAGAAGAAGGCAAAAGGAGAAATAATAAAAAGAAGGGAGGCTGTGATTATAAAATAAGGAAAGAAAATAATGGAGATTGAGAAGTGATAGGGGTGTAAAAGAAATATAAAGATGACAAAGGTGCGTTGATTGAGGGGAGGAAAAGGAAAAAATAATATAAAATAAAAATAATAAAATGAATCAGAAGGTGGTGTCGGCGAGTTCTAAAAATGGGAAGGGAAGAAAAGTGAAATAATCCATATAATTCTCTTAAAATAATCCATATAATTCTCTCTAATAATCAATCGTCTACTTTTTATTTTTTTATTTTTTAAAGCAAATAAGGAGTGGTAGAAGGATATTAATTCTAAGCAAGCAATCACGTGTTCCGAGTAATCTCTTCAAATGAGGATTTTAAATTTGGGCGGCGTTATAAAGTAATCACTTTTTATTACTATTTAAATAAAAAAACCACTACAAAATAAAATTTTTTCATTATTCCATACCAAACATTCTTAAATTTTTTTTTTTTTTTTTTTTCACATAAATCAAATTTTGCTACATTATCGAACTAAAACCCTTTAACAAACACTAGCGGCGTGATCAGCCTTGTGACCAATGGTCACCATGATGAGTTCTTTTTTTTTTTTAAATAATAATAATATGACCCGTGGGCCATAAGACAAGTGGGTTAGATCCACTAGTGAACCCACGGGTTAGGAGGGGTTTTTATTTTTTTATTTTTTTTAATATCTTTTAATAGAAAATTAGGGTATTTTAAGAATTTCACACGTGAAATTTTAAACGAAACAAAAGTTTAATACACCAAAGTAAGAGTTTTTAAACATTAGAAGAGTGTTTGGAAAAAAACTTGTCATTTGACTCATTTCACGTGCAAGTGAAGTTACCCTAATTTTTTATTTTATTTTTTATTTTGTCACCGACTCTCTCTGCCACCTCAAAGCCCAAACGGAAACTCGGCGTCAGCTGACCGTTCTTTCCTTGAGTGGCGGTGGACTAGACTTTTGGTTGGCAGAAGGAAAAGAAGAGGTTGTATGCTTGTTTTGCTTTTAACATGATAGACCAAAGAAATACAGTTTACTATTCTTCAAAGTACTAATCTTTACCCTCTTCCAAATCTCAAAAGAGTTGCATGCATCAACTGCGAGTATAGCCTGGCTCAAGTGAGTTTTGTGTGTGCTGATTAGTCAAGAGTAATCCAGATGTCCTAGACTGCAGCTGGATTGCAAAAACTAATTGAATCATCCACAAAATGGAGCCATACTCAACGTAATTCAAGGTAAAAGCTTCAAATTCCCCTAGTTTCTGCAATGTTGTGAGCATAGATTTATTTTTTTATTTTTTTATTTTTTGGTGTTGAACATGACTCGTCCTTTTGGGTATTCTTTTGTTTTGCTTTAAAGATTGGATTTTTATGTGGGTTTTCTGTTTTTGGTTTGTGGGTGTTCTTGTTTTCATCAGGTTTGCTTTAGAGAGGAAGATTTAGATTGTGGGTGTTTACGTTTAATATATGAGAAGTAGTTGGATGAAGGAAGTATGTGCACGTGAGGTACTTCAATTCAAGTTAAGATACGCAGTTGGCTGATCGTTGGAGTCTAGTTAGAAGTAGAAAGTTCAATAAGAGAAGTAGCAGCAGTTTTCCTTGATTTTCTTTAAGTTTAAGGCATAAAACTACTTTTTTTTGTTTTCCTATATAAATATATGTTACAATAGCTTCCCTTACCTTTCCGGATCAGGATCCCCTAAAATTCTTTCAAAATTTGAGTTTTTCAAATTTCGAATCTTGACCTTACATCCTGAACTTAAGGGCCCAAAACAAAAGGCTTTTCAGTTTTCAACTTTAAAGTCAAAGCACATTCTGATTTTTAATTATTAAAAACTGAAAAGCCTATTGTTTTGGGCCCTTAAGGTCAGGATGGACGATCAAGATTCAAAATTTGAAAAACTCAAGTTTTGAAAGAATTCTAGGGAATCCTGATCTCCTACCTTTCTTCATACAATTAAAATATTATCTTTTTACAAAATATAAGTTTCTAACTTACCTTCACTTTTTTTCACAAAATCTCAACACAATTCTTAATTAAAGACAAAAAGATAAAAGAAAGAGAGAAAAGAGAAATGTTTATATTAAAATAATGTGTAGAGAACCACCAAAAGCATTGAGAAACATTGTATCAACCCTTGGTTAAATATAAGAAATCTAATGTGAGTATGTTTTTGTGGATTTTCTGAAATTTTTTCTAAAGATAAGGAAGTGAATACTGAATATTATATATGGCATCTTCTGCTAACAATCTTGTGGAGTTTTGACATTTTCAGACAAGCTCGTTTTAATTGACCTTTAAATGATCCAAGTTCGAGCCGTTTAAGTTGTAGTCTACTGAAGCTGGAGGTGGAGGCGGAGGCGGAGAATATAGTTGTTGGCTTAATTATGACAATGGAAGAAGAAGGGTGAAGAAAATAGAAAAGATGAAAGAAGAGTTGAAAAGGTAACTTAGAAAAAGTAAAAGAGACATTCAAAAGGCTGTTTTCTTTGAATGGCATTAAAATGCACGACTTGACCAATAGACTAAGTTAGTATGTTAATAGTAATATATATATATATATATATATATATATATATAATATACATACAAATATTAAGTAGCCTATAATTTATTTATCAAAGTAACCTATACTTAATTATACTTAGTTAGTAACTTAATATATATTAACTTAGTTAATATGTTAGTTTATTAACTAACTAGTATGTTAATGCTAATCTCTTCTTAACATGACTTCTTCTATGTATATTACTTAGAAATATTGAGTAACCTATAGTTAATTATATTTACTTAGCATATATCAATTAACTAGATAATATGTTAGTTTATGAACTAACTAGTTAGCATATTAACTAATACATACACATAAAAATATTAAATAATCTAGGGTTAATAACTTTTTTGGTACCTGAGTTTTCACTTTTTTATTTTTTCCCCCCTGAGTTTTAAAACATGACAAATCTAGTACCCAACCTATGGGAAAAGACGGAATCACTACCTCCGTTAGGTTCCGTCAGTCCCAACTAACGGACGTCCATGTCATCGCCAGTTATATGTCGACACGTGTCCACCATTAAATAAAAAAAAAGGTAAATCCACGTCGTTTAGATAATTAAACAAAAAAGTTAAAAAAAATCCACGTCGTTTAGATAATGTCACAAAAAAGTTAAAAAAAATTCGACGTTTCCCCCCTTTTCTCCATTCTTCCCGTTCGTCGTCGGCCTAGGGTTCATAAGAACCGTATTTTCCCCAAATTTTTGTTCTAGGGTTTCCATTTAGGTGGGTCGATTCTCGATTGCGATTGCAATTTGGCTTATGATTGGAAGTATTATCGGCGAAAGTTTGAGTGTTTGAGTTTGATTTTGGGTGTGGATTGGTAGTTGGGTTGGGGCGATTTCGGGAAGGAAATCGACCTTGCGGCGTGGTTGGACCTGATTTCAGCACGTTGGCGAAGACCTTCTACACGGGAGGAGCAAAATGGGACGACCTCGGAGAAATCGGAATCGGAGAGGTGAAGGTATGTACTGTTGCAAAAAAGTTAGAGAATAAAATAGGGCATACTTTTGCTTTGCTGAACTGAATCCCCCACCAGTGGGGTGTTTTTTTAATACTATATAGCATATGGGTTTGAGACGTTGCAATCACTTATCACTTTATGGCTGCCTGTTTTTTTAGTTGTCGCTTAGTGTAGTACTTTTTGTCTGTTTTGAAGCCAAGTAGAAAGTTCTCACCTTTTTCACATTGGAAACTTTAATATATGGTTGTTGTGTTGTGTTGTGTTGGTTGTCAGTGGGCTATTGAAAACTTTTATATATGCTTTTGAAGACTTGTTTATTGTTGCTGCTGTAATGTGAGATTGTTTGGTGGGTGGGGGCCAATGTGCATGATAGCTTGAGTTGGTACGTAGGTCTGTATGTGTCTCATATGTCCATTATTTTGTTGACACAGGATCACCACTTACAAGATCCATTGATCTCGTTATTCACCATCATGGTTCATTTTGTAGACCACGTATGAAGTATGTAGGGGGGAAGTGATGACTTTTCCTGGTTTAGAGATTTCTGTGTTAAGCTACTCACATATTATAACCATAGTGGAAGTATACCTTGGTTATCAATATGGAAAGGTGCTTGCTCTCTATTACAAGGTTGATGATTATGAAGAAATTCTTGAACTTACAAGGAGAAATCATTGCCAAGAGATATTTAAGGTGTTTGACTGCGAGTCCAAAAACTTGCATGTGTTTGTAGATCATGGAGATACAGAAGTTGGTGAAAATGAAGGTGGAGTTGTAGAAGAAGTTGGAGTTGTAGTTGGTGAAAAGGAAGGTGAAGTTGGAGTTGTAGTTGGTGAAAAGGATAGAGTTGGAGAAGTTGAAGAAAAAACAGATATGGTCAATGTAGAAGAAGATGGAGACAAACATAGTTGGGCTATTGTTGAAGTCAGATGGTTTTATAAGTTATCATGTAGATGAGTTTGTGGATCATGAGGATAATCATGGATATGAAGAGGTGCTTATAAAGGAGATCAAAAAAGAGAAGGTTGAGCAAAATGTCAAAGAGATAGAAAAACAAATGAAGCAGCAAAAGAGTGTTGAGCAAACTTCTTCGAGGGAGAAGAAAAAGGGGAAGATGCAGTCCACAGCCAAACAGTCCACACGCAAGCAGTCCACTGCCAGACAGTCCACACGCAAGCAGTCCACTGCCAGGCAGTCCACACGCAAGCAGTCCACTGCCAGACAGTCCACAACCAGGTATTCCAGACGCAGGCAGCCTCCATGTCATGGATATAACGAAGATGGTGAGGATGAAGATGAAGAATATGAGCAGGATGAAGTGGATATTCCACCTCTTCCATTTAGTGATTTTGAAGATACTGATGGAATGGAGGATGACGCTTATGTCAATCCCAAAAAGAAGAAGTTCTACGGGTAGCAAGGGAGGCTGCAATGAAGTGGTTCAAGCCATTGGGTGAAGCATCATCATCAGCTCCTAAGGAGGTTCACACTGGAAATGGCAAACTCAAACAACCGAATGAAGAGGGTGTGGAAAGTCCTGAACTGCTCAGCCTAGAAATTGATGAGAATGCTGAAGGTACAAGTAAAAGAAAAAGAAAAAGGAGAAAGTATCCGGAATGGCATGGACTGCATGATCTGAAAGAGAAGATTGAAATACATGTGGGACAATTATTTGCAAACCCATCTAACTTTAAAGAGGCACTACAGCTGTATGCAGTACAAAATTGCTTCGATTACACATACATGCATAACGACAAAAAGCGTGTTTCAGCCTATTGTAAGCAAAAATGTGGATGGAGAGTATATGCATCATGGAAGAGTAATACAAAATACTTTCAAATAAAGACATTAGAAAAAGTTCATAATTGTGGAAGTCATTACTACAATAAAAGAGTGTCAATCAAGTGGGCAGCAAACCGATACATCGATAACTTCAGAGATCAACCAAATTGGAAGGCTAGTGCTTTGAAAGAGGCGGTTCGAAGGGATTACAATGTGGAGCTAACTTTGCTTGCTTGCTACCGTGCCAAACGAATGGCATTGAAGTTATTAGCCAGATCAGATGATGGGCAATACAAATTTACGAGAGCGTATTGTAATGCACTACGTCAGTGGAATCCCGGTAGCTCAACTTACATACAAAGAAATGGGATATTCTTTAAAAGGATATACGTTTCCTTAGATGCTTGTAAGCGGGGTTTCTTGGCTGGATGTAGGCCGATGATATGTGTGGATGCCTGCTTTATGAAAGGTCAGCATGGTGGGCAACTGCATGCTGCCATTGCACGGGATGTGAATGATAACATCTTCCCAATAGCATATGCTTTATGCGAGACTGAAAGTAGAGGCACATGGACATGGTTTTTGAACACTTTGTTGGAGGATATTGGGAATCCAAGGGAGCACAAGTGGTCATTTATGTCGGACAGACAAAAGGTAACAACCTAACATCTTAATTGAATGAATGCTTGATTAAATTGTGCTAATTACATATGTTAATTAAATTGTGATCTTCTTACACAGGGGCTGATGGAAGCCATAGAGTACCTGATGCCTGATGTGGAACACAGGCTATGTGTTCGACATTTGCATGCAAACTTCAAGAACAAGAGTTACAAGGGCAAAGCGTACAAGGATGCATTGTGGGGTGCAGCTTGAGCAGCAAATGAAAATCAATTCAAGTACTACATGTCAGTGATAAAAGGAATGGATACTGCAGCCCATGAATACATTGCCAAGGTGAACCCAAAGATGTGGTCAAGGCATGCTTTTAGGGAGACCAGTTGCAGTGACATACTTTTGAACAATATAGCTGAGACTTTCAATGCATGGGTACTTGAAGCTAGAGATCAGCCCATTCTTACTTGCATGGAGATGATAAGGCGGCAACTGATGAATCGGATTAGCCAAAAAAGAAATGGTGCTGCAACATCAACCAATATTATTTGCCCTAAGATTGTAAAAAAGTTAGATAGGAACGAGTCAGATGCTAGGAATTACATCTCCCACTGGAGTAACGACTTGACATTTGAGGTTGACCACAGCCATGAAGCTAGGAGGGTTGTCAATTTGAAATCGAGAACCTGTGGATGTGGTAGGTGGCAAAAGAATAGGATTCCATGCCCTCATGCTTGCTGTGCAATTTACCAAAATAGGGAAACTCCAGAAAAGTATGTAAGTGACTGGTACTTAATGGATACGTATAAGAAGTCATATGCATATAGCATCAAGCCGATGCCTGGCCCTAAAGATTGGGCTATTAACAATGATGACGAAGTCACACTGCCACCTTTACCCAAAAAACAACGAGGTAGGCCGATGAAGGTGAGAAGAAGAGGAGCTGATGAAAACGAGCCTGATGAAAGTGTTAAGGTGAGTCGAAAGGGGTATGATGTACGGTGTGAAAACTGCAATCAGCTGGGCCACAACGCTAGGAGTTGCACCCGACCACAAAATCCAAATAGGAAGATATACCCAAAGAAGGTTAAGAAGCCACAATTGAACACTGACACTGAGGTACGTTTCTACATAATACTCTAAGGTAGTTTGACATTTGATATTTTAAATGTTTTCCATATTCATGTTTTTTTATTCTATGGTGTGATAGGGAGGTACCTCACAGACAATGCATCCAACTGACATACCCCAATCAACTGCCACTGCAAGTGGACAAAGTAGAAGGTCGGCTAGGCTACAAACAATGGTGAGTTCATCAGTTTTGGTTCTTGTGTAGTAAGAATTTGTATGCAAAGTGTTAATTATATTGCCTATGTTGATGCAGGCTAAGGCATCACAGCCAGTGGGGCAACACCAACCTCATCCACAGTTAACACAATTCAGGGCAACACAATAGGGAATGTAGTTGGAATGTAGTTGGAATGTGACATGGAGATGTAATTTTTTTGAGCACGCTTGGATGTAGGTTAATGGTAGTTTGTGGCATAATTGTATTGACAATGCGGCGTGTTTTTTGTGAATGTGGCATATAGGAATTACGGTTTTTGTGACAATGTGGGTTAATGGAAGTTTGTAACTTATTTGTTTATTTGGAATTTATGGCATATTTGGACGTTTTAGTTGGAATGTACATGATGTGGTCTAGATTGTGAAAGTACTTGTTTAGTTGGAATGTTCATGATATGGTCGGGATTGGGTTAATGGACAATGTGGAAGGACTTGTTTAATTCGAATTTATGGGCATATTTGGACGTGGTTCAAATTAAACCAATATGCTTTGTTTGAGTATGGTCCAATGTAGACCAATATGCAGTGTACATTCCAAATGGTCCAAATTGGTCTTCTTCGAATGCATATGCATGGTATGCTCAAATTATGGTCACTGTTTGGAATGTCAATAATTTGGTCAAATTAAGTTGAAACAGTATTGACAAAACATTTAGTGTCTATAATTAATTACTTGCATAAATATATACATTACAAAACACTCATTTACTTAGTGCAATAATGCCAATCAACATTATTATCATCAACCATGACAACAATAAACCAAACATGAGAAATTTCTCTCTTGCCCTATACACATCCTTCTCCTTCTCTAAGTAGGTAAGCATTTCCAATTGTCTATCATCCCCCTTCTCTAGCTGATTTACCCTTGCAATGTAGCCATCACATTCAGTCTCAAGGTCTTTCACCATTGCCAAATATTGACAGTTTTCATTCACCAGCTCTTTCACCCTATCCAACAGGGTAGGAATAACTTTCATACCCCTGTCACAAATTGGTTTGTCCATCCATTTGAAAAATCGGCATGCTGCTTTTCTCTGTATATACATAAAATATCAAAATATCAATCCAACCATTACACTCACTTCATGCAGGAATAACTTTCATACCAATATGCATTGTGCAATGAAACTACTCACGTTAGAATCATAGGTAGCACAACCCCAAAATCTCCTTCCAGGGTTTTCTGGAGTCCAGAATGTCTTCAATGGTGCAGGTAACGAGCAGTAACAAACCTAGGATGTCTGAGTACATTCCACCAAAGAAGACCCAGATGCAGATGATGACTTCATTAGCTCCTAAGGAAAATAGCGTGAACCCTAGCTTAATTTTGGTACAGTATTCACCAAAAAAAGGCAAAGCTGAAATTTGGGTACAGAATCCACCGAAAAAACTAAAGCTCAAGATTGGTTGATTGGTTTGAGTAGATACCTTATCCAAGCCAAGAGAAGATTCCTTTCCTTTGGATTCCCGTAATCGACTTGATGACATTTTCTTCTCTGCGCTTTCCAGTACGAGTTCTCAAGGTTGACGGATGGAAGACAGTTCGATATCCCTTACGCGTGCGTCTGCAAACCAGATTGAAGCTCGATTCTAGGGTTCAGGTCATTTAGAGATAACTAGGTATGTAGCTCTGGTTGAAGAAGAAGAAGAAGGAAGGTAACAGAAGGAAAGGGAGCTCGACCTTACCGTACCTACGTGTGAGACTGATCGAAGCTCAATTCGAGTAGCAAGAGAACAAATTGTGGAGAAGGAAGAGAACGGATTGTGGAGCTCGTGGTCTAGGGCTCATGCGATTTAGGGGTAAACGGACAAGGAAGGAAGCTCGGGTTTGAAGGAGGAAGATGAAACCTATTAGCTGATGTGGAACCAGGTGACAGATGTCGCCATTATAGCGTAGTTATGTGGCGATGACGTGGACGTCCGTTAGTTGGGACTGACGGAACCTAACGGAGGTAGTGATTCCGTCTTTTCCCATAGGTTGGGTACTAGATTTGTCATGTTTTAAAACTCAGGGGGGAAAAAATAAAAAAGTGAAAACTCAGGTACCAAAAAAGTTATTAACCCAATAATCTATATAACATATACTACTTAATTACTAATATACATATTTAAATTTATATAACTTATCTTTTGTAATATATTAATATATTTTGTATATATATATATATATATATATATATATATATATATATACAAGAAATATGAACGAGCTAATGAGTTGGACTAACGAGCCGTGCTAGCGATCCAGTCCAGCTTTAAATGAGTCGAGCTCGCGAACCCCTGTCGAGTTTAATCGAGTGAGCGGAGTATGTATCACTTGCTAATTGAGCAGGTTTCTACAATAACGAGCGAGTTTGGGTCGAGCTTAATCGAGCAAATTGTCGAGCGTTTTGGCTCGTTTACTGCCCTAAGTATGTCTTTGTATTAGTTATTGCTCTATTGGAAGATGAGACTTGGAGTTTGTACTTTCTAACTATAATGGACCTATATAATGCTGGTGGGAGTGGGAGAATATATCTTAGTGTTAAGAATATAAATGGTTGTTTTGCCTTGCTCAATTGAGTCGTAGGCTGTATGTATATATAGAATAGAATTACATATTTGAATTTAAATTACAATTGACTAATCTACAGAGATAATTTAAATTACAATTGAAACTCTATCCTAAGAAGTCTATCTAATATGATAAGAAGAGAGCTTATCTATAATAGATACAATATGTTTGAATTTGCATATTTGCTGTTTATATCACGGTGGATTATAATTATCCTTTACACTTAGAGACGAAATGAGATTTTTGATTTATCGTGTTTAGATTATTTATATATCTCTAATTGATGTTTTATAAGTAATTTGGTAGTATAAGTAGTTGGTTATTGGATAAAATATAACTTAAAAAAATGTTTCAATTAGATTTAATATCAATGCTTAGTATAAATTGTATTTGCTTTTCCTTACTCTTTATCTTTGGAC